>NW_027412537.1:13932520-14457520 GCF_025532065.1 Leptinotarsa decemlineata | reverse complement strand
TACAACTAGTTAAACAACAATCTACTCATCACAACAAGCACTCCAGAAGGTCCGACCAGTTTATAGGTCCTGATGAGCGAGTTTCTATCTTTATATTCGATCGACGATAGAATAGTGAGTTTGCAGCCAAGGGTTCTGCTCAATCAAAGCAAATACTGCCACATCAACTCGTTTTGCATGCCCTATTACATATTCAACATTCTACTACTCGATGAAAAGCCTGAGCAAAAACATCTCGTCGAACTACAGAATGAAATCTACCCCAGTTATAGTTGGAGTGTTTTGTGGAGCAGTTTGATCAACAAGAATCAATGAGAATAACCAAGCAGTTATAATCAACACTAGCATCACATTCAGTCCGACGTGGATTTATAAAATATTGCAAAACATATTGACCGACTGGATCGAGAGTAGACAACAAGATGTGGAAGAGTGTCTAGGTTTACTTTCGAATGTACTCAATAATGAAATGTTTGAGCTAAAACAGTTGGTTAAATATCACACTGAAGATGAAAGACCTCTCGTTTACTCTGCTTTGAGCAGTGATTCTAGTAATGAATAAAACGTAATGGAATCGAATAAAAAAGACAATCCAACCAGGAGGATCTACTTCACCAGTACACCGATAACCAACATCTTCGAGGAGCAACTGAAGTCGAGCATTCATCGTATCAGATACCACATCACTGAGAATTTCCAGCCTTTCCTCGCCCTGCTACTTAACATTGAGACTGTCAGGAAATCGCTCAAGGTACTAGTCTCCAAACTGAGACTTCCATTAAAAACTCAACCAAAAGAATATAAACACAAGAATTAGTCCCCCAAGAAAGTTGTGTGTCACC
This sequence comes from Leptinotarsa decemlineata, assembly GCF_025532065.1. Taxonomy (NCBI): domain Eukaryota; kingdom Metazoa; phylum Arthropoda; class Insecta; order Coleoptera; family Chrysomelidae; genus Leptinotarsa; species Leptinotarsa decemlineata. The sequence goes on along the minus strand of NW_027412537.1, from coordinate 14,456,678 downwards.
CTGTGTAACGGTGAGGTCACGAATATCTGGATGAAAAGAATGAGAAAAAACGTACATTATCGGTAATTCCTTGGAATAGAAGCAGGCGAAGGGAGGAGTTTTAAAAGCTTGGCATCAAAACAATGTGAAGTATTTCTTTTTCCTTTTTCCGTTTGTTCGCTAAAAATAATATTAGCCAACGTTAAAACATAGCGATAATGCATTACAGGAGTTGTTGTTTTTTGTCTCCGCTCTCGGTACCCGGCTGAATACTTTGAATCAATATTGCATTACGAACAGATCATTCCTGATAGTGCAGGCAATTTTTGGGATTTCATTACATGCCGAGTGAACGACGAAGTTGCTATATAACCTTCATTCATAACTATGTGAGTCCTAATACTAACGACTTGTTTCAGATAAAACTTATATTTTCATTCGTCATTTTCCCAATGAAGCTCCATAATCATAGTCATAATGAAAAATCATAACTATTTCACCGAACTTCCTACGGAAAAAGGCTTTCTAATGGAATTGATTCATTTGATATTACTAACGTATCATTTCTATACAAGTTGAAACCTATCTGAAAAGTTGAAATATCTACATTCATGACACTCTTCATAAACATAATCATAAATCATAACAATTTCACAAGATAGGCTTTTGAATGAAAGAGATTCATTTGATATTAGTAACGGCTTATTTGCATACAAGGTGATATTTACCTTGAAAGTAGAAATATCTCAATCGTTGACTTTCCCTATAAACTTCCTCAACTGAAACGTGATTGTAAAGAAATGAGAATTTTTTTATTTTCTGAATCAATTGAAAACGAAAGAACCAAACGACCACAATATCAATAATGTTAATACAATTTTTTCTAAAAGAATAAACTGGAGATTAATAAATTGCTGGTGAACAATATAGAACCCAGAAGACTAAAATATATGAAGAATATGAAAAAGCCTCAACAATGATTTTTAATAGATATTTTTCCACTAACCCAAGTTCCTTTATACACTCACAGGTAAAAATATTGCATATTTCATTTCCAGCCTTGATTTCATCTTCATTTCTATTTGTTTGAATCTTTATGCAGTTTTCATTACTAAATGGTATAAGCTGAAGTATCAAACGTATATTAATTGCCAAATAATCCAGATATTGTAACTTTCTACACACTTGCAAAAGAAGTAATGGAATAGAATAGTTTTGGTATTAATATTCAATTAGAACATGCAACAATGATGACGAAATGGAAGTTCTTTGGGAAAACATAACAAAAGTTCAGTGAAGGTTTTGAGGGTTGCCGTTTGCAGGGTCAAAGTTCAGCAATTTGCAAGATATTCCTGAAATATAATTTTTTGCGAAGAATTTTGTTTCAAATTTGTCTGGCCTATTTTACATCACGACCAGATCACTCTTGAATCCTGGCTGCCATTTATTTGGGCGATCTTGAAACAATAGATTGTGATTTCGAGACGCATTTCATCCGTTTATTTGCATACACACAATGAAATGTCCAAATAAAAAGTAATAAAGAGGATCGTAAATTTATTTTGCCATCAATACGCGCTTCTGGATATCGATGAAGAGAAATAAAATGGAAATAGTGGAAATTGTGGAATGAGCTTTACTTGTGAATAAAATATTTGGGATTGAGCAGAATTTAAAATCGTGTTTAACTGAAAAAATAATGCACATAACTCATTTCTCAAATGTAGCTAAGGCTTGTTTTACACCATATTTATAACGTTATGAAGTTCGATAGTCAAAAAATTAGAATTCGACTTACAAAAACCAACAAAAAAGTTGATTTTGTAATTCAAATCAAATTCCTTTGATTCAAAATGAAAACATCCTCATTTTTCAATAAAGAAGGCTATAAGAACACCAAATTTCATTAAAGAATCGTCTCTTTCATGGTCAATTTTTATAATGTTTCTGTGCCAAAATCCAAAAAAATTATCAGTGATTTTTCAATCTGATTTAAAAATGGTGTATGTCAAAAGTATGTCGAAATTTGTTTAATACTTATATTACCTACCTATAACGTTTTAATGATGAATAGATATCGATAAAATTATAGACATCGGTGAACCAAAATTGATGAATCCAGTGAAGTAAACAGAATTTTGATGTAGGTTCTGAAATGGATTTGCTGAAATATAATTGAATGGTATATTTTTCTAATTCCAACTTTTTTAATGACGGACGCATTTGGACGTAATTTTGAAATTAATGAGACACTCTTATCAGTTGAAAAATATATCTATTATAACATTTTTTGCATTTAAAATGGGTTACGCTATGTATTGTAACGAATTAAATAATTGAAAGTCTTGAACAAATTTATTTATAACAATATTTCACTATCACACACTGATTCATATTGAACACTTAGCAACTAAAGCTTAATTTATCTCCACTGTTTGAATTCCTTGTTCAACCGATCGATTCGCTTTCTGAATTCAGACTGCCCTCTCTGGACGGGAAGCAGGGCTTATATATCGGTAACGATCGTTCTAGATTTCTCTAGTGGTCTCTGTACTCGCCTAGTATTTTCCCGGCGAGTCAGACTGCATTCTTTCTCGGTGATGTCATGTGTTTATTCGCCGGCTGAGATATCGATCAAGGACACCTTCAGATTCGTTACAGTATATTAGGATTGACACTTGTTCTGAATGGGACTTCATTTTTGGGTTTTTGTAAATGTTTTGCCTCTCTTCAGCTCATTATTATACGATGTCGTTGAGCGATTTCTGAACAATGTTTTTCTACGAAACAGCTCAAAAATGATCCATCACAAACGATGTGTGGGATGGCGGAAGGATTGGGCGTCAGCTCCTATGCGGTTTCTGTTGGTTTAAAAAGCATTGGAAAGGCCGAAAAGCTCGGAAAGTGGATGTTCCACGATTTGAACGATCCACAGAAATTGTCACGGTTCGGGGTATGTTTTTCTCTGCTTTTGCACATCTAAAATGATCCTTTTTTGGATAGGATCGTATATGATGAGAAATGTATCCTCTACGAAAATACGAGACGTTCAAGACGTATGTTGATGATATACACTACCTTGTACTGACGAGTGGCCAAACAGCACGAAACCGGTCTGCAAGTGTGTTTCAATAATTGAAAATATATTGCGGCAGTTGTACCGCCAACAGCATATGCAGGAATAACTTCAGTGAAGAATCCTGCACTGACACCTGTCGAATATAATCCAACACCCTTCGTGGTATTAGCCAGGGGAGTAGTTGTTTTCTGAAAGGTGTCAGTCCATTAACCTACTGTGTAGGGTGTTGAGACTGGCCTGAACGAATTGTTCTTTTAGATGATTTTATTATTAAGTGATTAGAAATTGGGAGCTGTAAAAAATACATTATTGAAGAAGTCAGGAAATGTTTGCTGCTTCAATGATTGCAAAAACAAGGCCAACAATTGTAGTGAGCAATTTTATAGATTCCCGAAAGATCCCGAAAGGTAAGTATGTTCAATCTGTATGATTTTCATTCTAGGGCAAAAATATGGCTGGAAGCATGCTGCAGATCTGATTTGCTTAACAAATTGGAAACACTATACAAAAGCAATTATCGTTTATGTGACAGTCATTTTGAAAATGATGTGATGATAAATAGTCATAAGAATGCAGACTCATTTATTTTATCTCACCTTTCCACAAGAGTTAATAAAATTCTTGTGTGTGTTAATTATTCACTCACGATAAAATAATGGTGCTATTTCACATGAGTACTCATTTGCAACACATTATTATATGTATCAACACACATGACACGTTGGGGCGATGACCTTGGCGGACCTCTTGTTGTCGAGTCAGTTATTAAGGGAATAAAGTGAAAACTATAATAGTAGTTTTATTGGAAGTCCATCCTAATCAAGGATATACCATTGATTGGCCCTCCACACATGTGAGGAACGCATGTTTCAATAGTTGGTCTCTTGAAGAGCCGGTGAAACCGCTGTACGGAATAAGTAACTCACCACAAAATCTTCTATAATATCCCTAAATTTCGTTTTTTGGCTCAGCAGTTCGTTTCGAGGTCACAGCGAACTTTGTGAATTTATGAATGAAAGTAGTGGCAGTGGACTTACTGGTTGATGTTTACTGTGGTTACTGTACGGTGGTCAGCGGTGTGATTCACTAGATTCTGGTTCTAACATCCCAAAACGTTTGGAAACTGCGCAAGACATGGTGCGTACAAACAAAAAATTTCAAACAGTCCGAAATAGTCTCGGAAACTTGTTTAAACCAGAACGCTTTTGAGGAGACCACTGTGCCACCTTTCGTATATATGAAGAGATGAAGATGAGAAAATACTATTAATCATGTCCATTTTGTTATAAAGTGTATCCCTATAGTCTGCTCAAATGTTATCTACCCTCATTCATCACTTTTTCAAATCGAATAAATAAAAAAACATCCTAGCAAATAGCCCAAACAAATTTCCACATGAATTCGCATGAGCAACGGGAACAGTTCTCAACAGTTCAGCCTCGAGAGCAAGAACGATTCGGGACGGTTCAAAACAGTTTAAGATCATTTCGCAGTCAAAACCAGAACAGAGGATTCATCAGTCTGAAATTATCCTCAATAAACCAGAACGCTCTATATCAACTGCGCATGATCCTGACGTCCTAGAACCTGAATTTCGCAGAACCAGAACAAATCTACTATAAGTTTCTGCAACCGCGCCAAATCATCACAGCAGAGTTCTATTACGAGGAATTTGGCGAAATGTATCAAAACCTGCGTCAAAACCTTAACTGTCGACAAGAATTTGGATTTGCTATTTTCTAATCATAATCTGATGATGATCCAATTCAGTTGACAAAACATAGGTTCACAACCATGTGACAATACGACTGGAATAGAACTGAAAATACCATTAGGAACAACATTTTCTGGTTTTTGAGAGGCATCGTATGTTTGCCATTCACAAAATGGTATCGAAATTCATTGAATATGCATGATTCACTCCTATTCAGCGTTTTTATTTTTAAATATCATCATTTCGAGTAGATGCAATCACCACTCGACGGTTGAATTGAATTGGAAAACTTTATCGCTTATGTAGCGATTTTAAATGGAACGGCTGTTGAAAGTGGTTCATGCGGAATAGACATGTAATCATAACTAGGTCGCGGATTTTATGCAATATAAAATATTTCTTTCAATCAGTTCAGTTTACTGTTGAAAGGCATTTTCAAAGACAACTAATAACTCAACTTTCACACAGAATAACTTCTCCACATACTGTACTGACGCGATGCTCGCTACACGAGTTCCTCGATGTTAATAAGCTCAAGTCACACACCTCCAACTGGTCCACTGCTCATCCAATATTCAAGATCGCATCAGGTCGTTTCAGACTTGATGCACCTTCAGTTAGTTTTCTTCTAACTTTCTGATTGAAAAACTGGTTAGAAAGAATATCAATCGTACCACCCTTTTGCAGTAACTTCAGGGTTATCATTTGGGACCATTACTTTTTGAAATCTACATTTCAACTTCCAGTGTATGTGGTGAATTTAACATCAGGACTGGGAGAGGTATCAGAATCATCTTGATGCATTCATCGAAATCTATAGCAGTGGCCTTTTTATCAACTATTACGGAAGCCTCAAAAAAACTTTTACCAGAAATAGAGACGTGATCAATTCTCAACACTAAATAGGAAATCATTCTGAAGAAACAATACATTGAGTGAGTGATTTTGAAGTGGCAGTAGATTCCAAAATGATTTTTGAAAGTCATGAAGAGAAAACCATTAATATTTGTAATCGATCATTGGGACTCATCGGGAAAAATAGAAGTCATTCCAGAAGAGCATCAACTCTGTTGAATCTAATCTTTTCTTTTATGTAAAGCCGTTTGAGTTTCGCATATGTTGTTTGGATTCCACAGTTGAAAATTAAACAATAAAGAGTTGAAATTGTTCAGAATATTTCGTTCAACAGAGACTGGAGTTTTATGCCAACACCAAACCGTTATTTTAATACCTCGACGCATGTTTCGATCACCAAGTGATCAACTTCAAGAGAAAGATTAACCTTTCCCTTGAAGATGATCACTGAGATACTGGTCTTGGCAACTCGTACGGACTCGTTCAAACTCTGTTATAAATGAACAAGCAGACTCATCCAGAGTTGAATCCTGTTCCTGTTCCTGCCCAGCTTTTATATTGGTTGGACTGAGGCCTTTCTAATAAAAGTATTTTACCACATAAAAATGACCCAATTTTCTTCATTTTTACAAACTCACTGAAAACGTTTACTGTTGATGACTGCCAAACAAATACTAAACAACGCAGCGTCTTCAAACTTGAAACATATGCTTTATAGATTGTGTAATTTCTAATGAAGTGATATTTTTCAAACAACAACCGCCATCTATAGGTCAGGCCGTGTACTTCTGAGACCACCCTGGTAGAATGGTCAAAACATACGATTATTGCAATAATATTGACATATGAAAGTCCTTTTTTAGCGTTTGTAAATTATGTGAAAATCATTTGTAATTAATGATAAGCTATCGATTAATTGGTTTTCTATTACTAGTATATATGTGTGCTATATATTTACATATATACATTACGTAGTAGTGCAATGAATAAATAAATTGTATCAGTGGAGTTGAAAATGTCAGGATGTAGATGAATCTGATTCTGTCTACTCCTCGGGAAGGGAGCTATTATGTAAAATCTACCTTAACTGAGGAATTTTACAATATTATTGGGGCCTTCTACAATATATTTGGTTCTACAAAAAACGCCAATGTCCGAATATAAGCCAATACTCGTCATTTTATCAGCAAAAAGAATATTCTGAATCAGATTCAGTTTTTTAGAAACGTGTAGTAAACTCTCTCGCCTTTGTCACAATATCCGCATTTCAACCCCTTTTTGAATGGGGTTGGAAGATTTTAATTGCCAACGATACAGCTCGTGTAAACAAGGTAGAGGGACGGGGGTAGTCATCAGATTGAGAGTGAAACAGAGTCGAAGTTCAGCACCAGCTGTTACATTGTTTACTTCATTTAGGGTATTCTGCGGCTCGGAACCAAACCAGCCAACACTGTGATTTCCCAATTATAATTATTTCATGATCCAACCAGTTGTTTATAAAATTGTTTTTTTGAATAGCCCTGAAGAAAAAAGTCAAGAGGAGTAAGGTCAGGGGATTTGCGAGGCAATTTAATGGGTTATATGTATTTATCCATTCAATATTGAACAATAAACTGGAAAATCAGTGGATTGAACCCCTCTTCAAATATTACTCGTATCCTCAGATACTCTTATATCCTTCCCATTGGCTGTGAACTCAGCTTTAGCTCTAGTTTATGTTGTAACAGTGCTTCTCAAGAATAAAATGATATATGACAAAGACATAAAATGATCAAGATTGGCCCAGAAAACAAACTTTGCAGCATATCATTTCCAAATTGTTGTTTTTAATTAATGATGATGTCTCATTATAACGACCCAACGGGGAATGTTTCTCAATTTGGGTTATTACAGCAAATGCAAGTTTCAACAAAATAAAGTTGAGTTTAATTCATGAGTTTTTCAAATTCACTTCCAAAAGTATTCAAATTGAAGTTTCAAATGTTGGGTTTCAATTTTCAAATTCCAAATTTGTTGTTGCCAAATTCACATATTGGCAACAGCGCCTATATCAAGTTGAAATAATTTATACATACCTTGATATTCTACTTCAAAAAAAGGAAATTATCTTCATAAATCAACGATTAGGGCAAAATATAAATTGTAGTTCAACACTACCTCCACAAGCCACATAAACAACAGTTGTTTTGTTATTTATTCATATAGAGGAAGACAGGTTAGGTGCACAAAATGTCATATGTCACAGAATGTCTCGGAACTCGGAACATAAGTAAACAGAACAGTACGCCGCTGAAATATGTCATCTTTGTTTGTCTCATACAGGTAACAGATTCATTGTCCTTTATTAGCTATAACCGAAGTTGTCAAATGGTGAAATAGAAACGAATCTCTTTAAATGTCGAATGCATTATTTCATTTCTCTTTTTGATTAATTTTTTAAAGAAAAAGGTTGAAGTGATAAGTTTGAAATGCGTTGTTTCAGAGCTCTTTCATGAAAACTACTTGATTTTCGTCAGGAGGAACATTCCCCATTGAATCGAAAGGTATTTTGTGGCACTGTAGTTTGCTAGGTTGTGGGAAACACAGATGAAATCCTCATTTGTCTTCCCATCCTGATATGTATAGGATGCCATTTATTTATTGGAGGAGCAATTTACGTAAAAACCAAAATCACAACTTTTGGCAAATAAAGAACAAAGGGGGTCCTATAATGTTTATATCTTTCCCAAGGCTGAAATGATGGGAATAGGGGGGCGCCCTCTCGTCGTAGCATCGCCTTGTCACGGTAATGCGGGGCTCTGCCGAGATTGACCTTCTTTTCCTAGCTACTCGTGGGACTTTTATGGAGAGAGTAAACTTAAAAATTCTTTCTGACGCTGAGTCTATAGAGGAGATGGATGTTGAGCTTACGACTCAACTGATTTCCCTGTAAATTTAGATTAGGAGCGAGTCTACAGAGGAGATGGATGTCGAGTTTACGACTCCAACTGACCTACCTCGATAAGTTTTTTAGAGTTCGACAGAGCCGACAAAAAATATGGGAATCTTCCAGAAGAAGCCATTAATTTGGATAGCATTACAAGATGGAGCACCCAATTTATTCATTGGTGAAGAATGTATTTTGAAATCAATTCCTTCCTTTCTCTGGAAAATTCCCACATTTTTTGCAAGAAGATGGAGAAATGGAAAGACAAAAACCTTCTTTCCCAAAAATAATCTCTCCTGAAAATATACCTCTTTCAACTCCAATGATTTGATACTTCCAAACTTGTGAAATATATCATGTGATCTTTTGTCCCCATTCATTGATATTCCGCAAAGTCATGGCAAGATTTAATATTGGAAAATAAAACGTTTCTAAAGAAGTTCTGAATTTAAATGCGCTCCAACTTTCACAAGTTATTATATCCAAGATTGAAAAACTTTGACAGTTTGGGAATTTCTGGGACTCTTGAATAAATTCGATGGAGTTATTGTTTGTAACTTTCCGAAATGGAATCATTTCCAAATATTTTGAAGGTGATCGTAGAAACTTGAGAGCATCAAGTAAACTGTTTCGAGTTGAGTTTATAGCTGTTCGTTATTACAAGTATTCACGTCTACAATCTATAATCCCGTTCAATTGGTTGGATCTTCAAAGCGTTACCGATAATTTAAAGGTTTATCCTTATCGATTTCCGAAGCAAACAATCAAATTCTCTAGTGATTTACCAACAAGAGGTTAAAAGCACACCAATTTTGTACCTTTTCTTCATAACGCACATAAGTAGTCATATTCAAAATTAACTGTGTGTGGTATGAGGGTTTGCTAGCCAAACTTCGGCTCATTTTTTAGTATAACTCTCCAGCTTCCTGGAAGAACGTTCCCCGCAAGTGGCCATCGATGGATATCTCCCGAATACTTTTACTATCAACGCTGGTGTTCCCCAGGGATCCATATTGTCTCCAAACCTCTTTTTATTGTGAATCAACGACTCATTGAAAAAAAATAAGAATCCAATATATTGATATGCTGACGACAGCACACCTGCCTCGTCATTCCATTTGAATTCCAGGACATCGACTGCGGATGCATATCTTCACCGGCAGCAGGAGAGTGAATTTTTCAATGAGGATCTGGAGGTGATTTCAAATTGGGGTGAAAGTAACCAGCTTCAATTCGATGCAACTAAAATCGAGGCATCGGTTTTCTCCAAGAAGAGGAATGTCTCCGTACTAGATATAACAATGTCAGGGCAGACAACTCGGCTTTCTGCTTCGATAAGTTTATTGATGCCTGAAATGGACACCAATATATTTTGGCACAATCATGTCATTGCAAAGGCTGCTTCTTAAAAGCTTAGAACACTGTTTCGAACCAGAAAACTATGCACACCTCAGCAACTTCTGATGCTTCATAAAGCTCAGCTCAGAACTTCTTTGAAGTATTGTTCACACCATTAAGCTCACACAGTAAAAATAAAAATCTAAAATTGAAGAACATTATCTCGATTTAAAGAAATCTTGCTCACCTATATTCATGAAGAAATATTTTTTTAAACTGAGAAACATATTCTCTCCAGTTGAATTTGAACCATTATTTCAAATGGACTGTATAAACGCTACTTTTAAGTAAAAAAAATATTCCACCAAGATTGTGCATATATTTCAATAGAAATAATCATATTAGATCAAGATAAGTAAATATGCATTCTTTAGTCTGAGCAAAATTAATCTCGAAGCAGAACTTGTTTGGATTTTGAAAGAATGATATGTTTACTTGGAACATTATTTAAATGTCTTCGTATGAGAAATTAATTGATTTCCTTTGAAGAGAAGCATTTTTCATTGAAACGCTTCTATTTGTATAAATCAAATAAACTCATTTACTTCATCAAAGATGAACCTATGCTTCTGTTTATAAAGTGTCCCTCTCATTTAGATGTATTTAATTACTTGAATCCAAAGTATCTCATCTGTAATATGAACAGCTATAAGTGGTAAGGAAAGAAACTAAATAATACGTTACATATTATGATTGGTTTATTTGAAGCAATTGCAAATCATAAATATTATCCTGACAAAACAAAACGTAATACAGAACTAAATTTTCTTTGCTAATCTTTGCTTAAATATCATATTCCAATCGCACACTTTTGAGAGATCATACAGTTATACAATTAACAGAAATAAATATTCAATAAGAAAACATATATAAAAAAGGGATATATTCTTGACAAATTGCAAATCAACAAATAAAACAAAATCGAAGCCTATAAACAACATTAAAACTCAGACAAGGAAATTAATTAATTTATTAGTAATTTAACACAAATGAATTTTTTAAAACTAGATGCCATTCTGGTAAATAACATTAAAAAAATCACTATTGTCGATCAAGTTCTGCATTTTGCTTTTGTTCATCCACAATTGCCGGAACATCACTTGGATTCTGAAACGAAAGAAACGAAAGAAGAAATTAGCACATCATCCTTAGTCACTATTAGGTAAAAATATGAAAACAACAGCCACTATTTCTTACATTCCTAAAGGAAATCTATCAAATAATTTCAAGCTGAGTAGGGTATATTCAATTCGTTCCCAATGAATAACATAAAAACATTTCTGTTACAGAAAGCAAAGATGTTTCGGAATTCAACAAATACTTACATGTCGAAATCTGAAAGTGGCTGTCACATATAAAAGCTTTTTATACCTACTGGTGCCTATTTTGGTATTTTTTGTATTCTAATTTATTGTCGAAACTATCAGTACCTCTATCTTTCAATAAAAAATAAATTCGGTCTAAGAGAAAATCAAATTTTATTTAGAGAAAATGCTCTTATTTGAAACAAGATAAAATGTATGTTCAAAACAAGAGATTGGTAAATTTGAATCAACGTGGAGGATTTTTCAGTTTAAATTAATATGCACTTGCAGAGCTCGACAAATGTAATAATGCATGTGTGAAAAATTACGGAGCATTGGTATAATTTTCAAAATGAGGGCAAAATTAAGAGTTGGCGTCAAAGTTTACCACTTTCTCTTCGGTACTACATATTAAACGCGGTACTTACTGATATAGCAGAGTTTTATCCAATTAGGTATAATACTTACCCATGAAAATATCTTTCAACTGTGCAAGACCCCAGTCTTGTAAAATCTGTTCCATTATGGTAGATACAAAATAATCGGAAAGAAATTGCACTGCCTACAGACACATAAAACACTTCCTTCTCAAAATCGCAACACTCCAACATCATTTTCCAACACATACTGGCGCGTACGCGATGCTTACAACAGAATTCCCCGCTCCCCTCTCACTTAATAAAGTCGGTAGGTTCTATGAATTTTTCATATTTCTATATTATCATATATTTTACTTCTTTTATATTAATAACTTATGACTGCGTTCATTTCTGTATTAATTATGACGTTTTTGTCAGTTATTGCTGGAATGTATACATACATTTATGCTTTCTAACTGAAAAATAAAGATTTATTATTATTATTATTATTACATTTTAACTGTTGACTAATTTCATATGGCAGCGTATCAAACAATTTGGGTCCAGGAAAAGAGTAATTTCTTTCACCAATGATATTAAAAGAAATGTGTACGTAAACAAAAAAAAACACAAAAATTATCAATTCAATCTGATTCTTCCTATTTCTCGTCTAACTGTATTCTATATAATATCTGAAAACAGGAAACATTGAATAGTATTTGATGAATAGTGGAAAATCCTCTTCGGCACGAAATGCAAAAATAAACCAAACACATCCAGCGTGCAAAAAAATTCCCATAAAGTCAATCCAATCACAAAAGTATTTTAATTGCTACAGCGAAATGTGTGCCGCATCAAATCATCCCCACTTTCGCGTCATAATGGGGTAGAATTTCCCTCATCCCTACGACGGCGGAACGTCATTTGACCTTCTGTCACTTTATATGGCCTGTCAGGCACAAAATTGATATAATGCTTAATTTATATCATTTGCTTTATGCCTGCCTTGCTTATGTCGGCTCGTAAAGACAGAGCAGGCCATGAGCATACCAATTATTTATGCATAATCGACTGTTTTGAGTCTCAGGGGAAGCGATTTGCGTAATTTAATTTGAATTTTGGTAAATGAATAGGAAGATTACTCGATTGAATTAATATTTCTTATACATGGGAGGGTTCGCTTCAGTGTAAAATTGATTAATAACATATAAGGAACTCTAAAAATGAAGTTTCAGATTGCCACAGTCTTTCGGTGAAGATAAGTATTGAGAAACTGATAATAATGATAATAATTCATTTCACAAGAGACGAAATATTGAATTGGAATAGGCAAGTCTAGAAAAAAACATACAAGGTAGATTTAACAAATTCATAATCAGAGCTTTGGAATACCAAGACTCGCCGTTATAAATTCTAAACAATACATATGCTATTATTACCTGCTGATCCCAAACCTGAAGTTTCTAACTCTGAAGAATCGGAAGCAGAAGAAGATGAAGAATCCAGATCTTTCTGTAATTTCATAAATGAATTTAGCAGCACGTAGTGTTCCAACTTTTGTTCTTAACAAAATGTTTTGTGTTATTGTTTATTTACTTATGATGTACTGTTTGGAACCTTTGATGTAGTAATGAATATCACCTGGAGTTTTTTCCCAACATCAAATCGTTATTTTTAACACCTCGACACGTGTTTCGATCACCAAGTGATCATCTTCAAAGAGTAATATTTATTGTTTATTTATTGAATATTTATTTATTCATTTATTTATTTATTTATTCACCCTAACAGACCACATAGGTATAATTACAAGGATGACCTTATTACATACAATATAATAGATACAATATAGTACACTAAAAATAAAAAGAAGTAAAAATTATAAATCAGTTACTGACGGGGTCGATTAATAAATGTGAGGATCCTACAAAGACATTGCCACTAGCTGTATAATGATTTTTTTTCTCAAATTCGTTAGAGAATCTGTCCAATCTATATCAATTATTACATTCAGTTCATTTGCGAGACGCAACATACCTGTAAGTGGGGCACCTATGGAGTAAAAATTTTGTATTTAAAACATTGTATTTGATCTTGTCCTTCAGGCTGGAACGTGAAAATTAATTGACGATAATATATGAGGTGAGTTAAGTTTATTATTAAGAAGCCGGCGAAGAAATGATATTACACATATTTTGCGCCTATTTTGCAAAGAAAGTATCCTGAATTCATCTCTCAAATGAGATGTTCTCACTAAACGGTAGTCTGGCCATACGTGATATTTTTTGAAGTAAAGATATCTTTAGAATTTATTCTGAAGTTTTTCCAATTCATATAATGTGGAGTTATTTTCGCCAAACCATATATTTGATCCAAATTCCAATTTACTTCTGACCAATGTGTAGTATAGTAGTTTGATCGAATGTATATTGCTGAAATTTCTAGTTTGCCTGATAATAAACCCTAACATTTTATTTGCATTTCTTGTAATATTTCTTACGTGATTCTTGAATGATAATGTATTATTATATGTAATCCCTAAGTCTTTAATTTCTGTATTTCTTTCAAGAGAGACCCTATTCAGTTCATAACTGAACTGAATAAGGTTTTTCTGCGCGTAACCGACATTACTGAATATTTATCAATATTGAAAAATAATTTATTTTCACAACTCCACTCATAAACCTTGTTCAGATCTTTTTGTAGCATTACACAATCCCTCACTGTTTGTACTTGTTTATAAATTTTTAGGTCATCAGCAAACATTAGGCATTCTGAGAATTCCAGCACTGCTGGCAAATCACTTATAAAAAGAACAAAAAATAGGGGACCTAAAATTGATCCCTGTGGAACTCCAGAGGTAACTTCAAATTTTCTTGAATATGAACCATGATATTTCACAAGAGATTCTCTGTTTTCCAAATAGCTTTGGAACAATTTGAGGGTATTTTTAGTTAAACCATAATGACTCAACTTCAACAATAAAATATCATAATCTACTTCATCGAAAGCTTTTTGGAAGTCTGTATAGATAGTATCCAATGGAGATTTGTTTTCAAGTGCCTCATATGCTTTGTGAGTGGAAATTAACAAGTTTGACTCAATAGATTTATTTCTTACAAAACCGTTTTGCACCACCCTGGTATTCACTTGAGAAAGAGGTTTCTTCACAGAGAGTTTCTAATTCTGTGAATTCTGATTTGTTCATAAAAATATAAATGAATACTGTTTTTGTGGTGTTTTGCAGAGTAATACTTATTGTATTTTGTAAAGATTATTATTATAATTATTATTATTTGCTGAAAAACACTCAAACCGCAATATAAATAAGTCAACCCAACGAAAAACTACAAAAATAATTTTGTGCGATGGAGAGAAGTTCGATGACAAATTTTGGATGACACATTGTTTCTTTCATGAGTTAGATAAGGTAATAGTGTTAGCGATAGGAAAGATCATTCATTAATGTTTGTTCCTCGAAAGAGTGCAGTTCGTTAAATGTAGTGCATTAATCGGTTTCTATTTGAAATATTATTGAAATATTAGGTTGTTACAGTGAAAGTTCAGTGTATTATTTCTTCTGGGAGTTCACACATGGAACTAGGATTTAGATAAACAGCGGTTGATGCTGGGAAAGTTTCTGGTAACAAATATAGACTGTTGTTCTACAGAATTTAGAAATATTGAAACTTCCATGTAAGTACAATAATAATCTTTTGAAAACAAATAATAAATAATAAAAATAACTTCAAAGGTTTTGAAGGATACTTGTAGTTCACTATTCAAAATGTTAAGGAAATCTGCTCAGACTAAAAGGTAACGTAGTTAACGGTGAAAGATACGAGAGATGAAACCTAACCTCAAAAACTTTGTTTAGTATTTAATTCAATCATCGAACAAGATGATACTGGTTAATAATCCACAAATTCAGGTAAATACGAGTTTAGGCGACTCATTTCGAGTTTTCTTTTTCGAGACGAACACAAATAACTTGTTCGGAGTATTTATTGATGTTTTAGTATACTGAGGGAGTGCCCACCACCGATACACTCTTGAATTACATTGTGTACATCAAAAAATTTTTTAATGATGCCGTTCAATATATTTTTTTTCACTTATTATTTATAAAAGTAGGTTATTACAAAACTGAAGTATTCATTTCGGTGAATCAGGTAGATTTTGAACAATTACAATACAACATTACTTCTAGATTAACAGGTAATTTGAAAAGTTTTTATTATTGGCATTCTGTGCCCATTTACCTGTGTTTACCTGTGAATCAGGTGAATGATTAATTCTGGCAAAGCAGATATATTGCAATGGAACAATCACAATACAATAGAATGTTTTTCTTCTTTTCTCACTTCTTACAAAAATATCGGGAAAGGAAGGAAGAAACTAACTAAGTTCGAGAGATCTGTAGTAACCTTCAGACACCAACTGCAAGAAAAAATCCCCTTGAAACAACTACTTTCATATCAACATTGAATTACACGAAAGAAAAAGTTTTTTAAAAACAACTATTATCATATGAACATTGAATTATACAAAAAATTTATTTTTTTGAGCAGTTTCTTTTTCTATGCATGATGTAAACATCTTTGTAAAGAGTTCAGTTCATTTTGAAATGAATTGCTTTCATTTTTCCTGAAAAGTGAAAATATGACGTACCCAGTAAGATTGAAAGAACTTCTAGTCGATGGAAACAATACGAATATTTTCCAATATGTCAAAAAAGTAAAATTTATAAATATAATTTCACTTTTCAGTGAGTTTGTATACTCTTTATTGTATATACCTAAAATAAAACTAACAAGACTATCAGCTAGCTTACAAGTCGCGTTCTGTCATATTCCGAACGAATGTGAATTCGTTTGTATAGTGTAATGTGAAAAAAACAGAAAGAAGGAAAAAAACGAAAAAAAAAGAAAACAAAAAAAAAATGGAAAGAGGGAAGAGAAAACGTGTATATAGGTAAATTCTCAGATTACTCATTTATCGAACGGAGTATTACAAAAAAAAATTAAAAAAATAAAAAATGAATGGAATAATAAGAGAAAAGAAAAAAAAACAACAGATTATGACTAACCAAATAATAACCATTAGAAATAAGGAAGAGTGTTTTATGATCTGGAAGATATTGAAATATTGTAGAAATTCAACATATTAAAATAGACTGGTAAATTGGTTATACTAACACCATTTTTTCTAAGTCATTACACAGACATAACATATTGATGAATTACCTATTTTCCACGTATTATTTAAAAATATGTTGAAAATGAAGATTTAGATGACCTATACAAAGGACTGAAAAGTGAAAATATGATGTACCCAATAAGATTGGAAGAACTTCTAGTCGATGGAAAAAATACGAATTTTTTCGAATATTTCAAAATTGTATATAGAATAAAACTAACAGGACTACCAGCTAGCTTAAAAGTCGCGTTCTGTCACCTTCCAAACGAATGTGTATTCGTTCGTATAGTGTAATGTGAAAAAAAAATTGAAAAGAAGAAAAAAAACGAAAAAATAAATAACAGAAAAAAAAAAGAAAAATAAAAAGAGGGAAGAGAAAAACGTGTATATATGTAAATTCTCAGATAATCCATTTATCAAACAAAGTATCACAAAAAAAAGGAAATTTGAAAAAATGAATATAATCATAAGAGAAAAGAAAAAACAACTCATTATGACTAACCAAATATTAGAAATGAAGAATAGTGAATTATGCATCTTGAAACTAATAAAATATCGAAGATATTCAACATATTAAAATATGTATCATCTTATTTTAAAATATGTTGAAAATTAAGAACATATAGATAACCTATACAAGGAACTGAAAAGTGGAAATACGACGTACCTAGTGAGATTGGAAGAATTTTCAGTCGATAGAAACAACACAAATCTTTTCGAAACTCTTTTCGAGTATATAAAAAAAGTTACTTCAGTAATATTATTTTACTTTTCAGTGAATTTGTGTACTCCATGTATCGTATATAGAATAAAACTAACAGGACTACCAACTAGCTTATAAGTCGCGTTGTGTCGCGTTCCAAACGAATGTGAATTCGTTTGAATAGTGTGATGTGAAAAAAAAAAAACAGAAAGAATGAAAAGAACAAAATATGTAAAAGAAAAAAGTGAAAAATAAAAAGAGGACAGAGAAAAATGTGTATATATGTAATTCCCAGATCGACTCATTTATCAAACAAGGTAATACAAAAAAAAGGAAAAAATTAATGGAATCAT
Organism: Leptinotarsa decemlineata; assembly: GCF_025532065.1. Taxonomy (NCBI): domain Eukaryota; kingdom Metazoa; phylum Arthropoda; class Insecta; order Coleoptera; family Chrysomelidae; genus Leptinotarsa; species Leptinotarsa decemlineata. The sequence continues at coordinate 14,438,809 of NW_027412537.1, read as the reverse complement.
AAGAAAAAAGAAAAAAAAACTCATTATGACTAACCAAATACTAACTATCAGAAATAAAGAATAGTGTATTATGCATCTTGAAAAAAATAAAATATTGTAGATATTCAACATATTAAAATAGGTATCATCTTATTTCAAAATATGTTGAAAATTAAAAACATATAGATAACCAATACAAGGAACTGAAAAGTGGAAATACGACGTACCTACTGAGACTGGAAGAACTTTCAGTAGATAAAAACAACACAAATATTTTCAAAACTCTTTTCAAGTATATCAAAAAAGTAACTTCAATAATATCATTTTACTTTTCAGTGAATTTGTGTACTCCATGTATCGTATATAGAATAAAACTAACAGGACTACCAACTAGCTTATAAGTCGCGTTCTGTCACGTTCCAAACGAATGAAAATTCGTCTGTATAGTGTAATGTGAAGATTAAAAAACAGAAAGAAGAAAAATAGGAAGGGGTAATATTGCACTGCAATCGTTTTTCCAAAATCTACCTGTTTTAACAAAATTGATCATTTATCTAATTAGGTTTTGTAATTTCCTTCTGTTATTAAAAAAACACTGTAGAATAGTCTGATGTACTATTCCAACTGATGAAGCTACCGTGTGCCGAAACGTGTCTTGAAGAAAATCTGTAGTGTGAAAAGTGCGTATTCATTATCATATATAGTGTGTAAGTTATGTAACTTTTCAACGTGATTTTATGAAAACGTTTTTTATTCGATATTCCAAGAGTAAAATCTATCTCTTCTAGGCTATGGAACCGAGAAAGTTTGAAATAATCCTTCAATGTGTCTCCATCGTATTCTGTCTTTTAAACTTTTCGTATTATTTTCTAGAAAGAAAATATCGAGGATAAATTGTTTATAAATTGACACCATGTATATAATCCACAAAAAAAATCCAAATTGGATTAAAAAATGTTTTTGGTCAAAATTTATCGTAATTGTTTGCAATACCACCCTTCATATCAATCCCAAGAGACTGAAATTAGCCACAGCCGTTGGAATTCGAGAGTAACAGATGTATCAATCGCATTTAAAATCTGTCCTTTATCGCATCTATTTTCGCCAGCTTTCAGCATTCATTTCAGCCTCAATATTTATAAGCGCGTTTGAACTCATACATAGAACAGTGCTTTGTAAGCCAACTAGATAGATAACACACATTATTTACTCCTCCAAATCGGAAAAAGTGACCGGGAATAATCCAGGAATATTAGACTATTTCGTGAAAATGAGAAGGGATGAAGGATTTCCGCTTGAAACATGTAAGATTCTGTAATTATATTCAGAAGGCGCTGGTCTGTAATTTTATCATTCACTAACGAATTTGATTGAATTATAACGAATGGAAATCGTTAAGGATTTATGAATCATCACGTAGAATACATTTTTTTGAACTTGGATTCAGCAAAGAATGCTGAGTGACTTTTGGTTTTACTTCCGTCTAGAAATATCCTCAAATATTTTTCAGAGCGGACATAAAGAAATTCCATGACAAGCCTCTCGCTGGTGAAGTGATTGTGGCATATTTCGCATCAATAAACCATTTTTTCTTCGTTTTTTATAATAAATATCAACACTTATAGAAATATATTTGTTTCTTCAAACCAACAGTTCAAATATATCCGGCGGTTCATACTACTTTAAAACTCAATCGACTCCTAATTTCTTTCTAGCTCCAGAATATTTGTTACTTAACAAATAAACTCAAATAAACATTCATATGTATGTTAACTTATCTTCTGCAGATAATTGGGATTTTTCGAGTATTTTGGATGATGACAGGAATGAAATATGAATTTAATGCATACCACACGCAGACGATACAGAAGTTGATCGAAGGAGATTTTTACGAAGAAGTACGGACTATTTTGCTGGCACCACAGTCAAAATTTTTTTTTCAGTACATGAATCGACATATTCGATTGGACTATACCAGTCCTACTCTTGAAGCAGCGAATCGATTATTGAATAAAATACTTTTTGAAATTATATAAATTTCATCATAAATGATATTAATTCCACTGAGATAATTCAATTAGAGCGCTAATTGAAGATCATTTTCATATTTTTTTGAAAATGTGTTACCATGTGTCTAGTTTCGCACTAATCGCCATTCAATTCGAGAAAAACGTACTTTTGTTCTTATAAACATGAACATATAATGATGAAGAAATTCCCCAGTCAAAAATGTCATATCACAAATGACAGTTGATATTGGCATAATGAAGAGTCACCAGAATATTTTGATGACAAGGGTTTGATACAATTTCAAGTACATAGAAATTTGCCCAATTTGTTGCATAGCATATGAATATTTGGATCCCAGAACAGTTTATTGTCTATTATCAACCCAAACATTTTCATTGTGTCACAGGAAATCAACTCATCACTGACTTTCGAGTTTTGAAGCTTTTCACCAGTCCCTCTTAGAATTTGATGAAAGTGGGTTTGCTTTGTTTCCAGTCAGAACATGATAACTAATCCACTCAATTACTTTCTTGTAGATATTTTTTTGAAGTGTTCATTACTTCCGTCATTTCTCTCTCACTCTCTCTCTCTCTATTTTAGATGGTCGTTGCTTCCTATCGTCAGGCGCATATGACCAATGCTCCTCCTGTTGGTTAACAGGAGCTTCGTCGGGGGGGCGCAGCGGTCTTGCACAAAGCAATGCTGCCACCCATTTTTTTTACCTTTTTATAATAAAAAACACTAGTTTTTTTTTAACAAAAACAATTTGATTTTTTGAAGTCGCCTCCTACTTGGGAGACCTTTTGATAATTTTTCACATATATAGCCCCCTTTACGTGGTTATCCGAACCACCCCGGCCTGGATACCGGCGTGAATAAAGGGGGCCACTTATTGATCACTTTTTTAGACACTCCACATTTCAATTTCAATACAACACAACACAAAACGGAGCCCCACGATAGTACATGGCATCCGCGTACCTTCTTTGTGGACGGACGTTATCAGCACGTCCGTCCCCTACCACGGCCACCACGGAACCCTTCCGCCATTTCAATTGCTCTATTCGTGTCTAACATCTGTTTTTAGTACAGCTGATGCACTGATGTGCATATAATTGTTTACTTCTTCAAATTAATTTTACAATGTTGCCTTATCCACTAGTCAGGTATCTGTATCTGTAGAGTAGGGGGAGTGAGTGTAAGCCCACAGCACTTAGGCCACATGTGACCCATTGTACATCCTCCCGAGGAGTTGTCCTCCTAGGTCATCGTCCATCCTGTCCTTTCCAGGAAGGTGGACAGGTCACTGGGAGAAATCTCCTTCATATCGGCAGGTGTAAGCCAAGACTCGCCGAACACACACTTTCTTATTGACAATAACTACGGACACTCGCATAGGACATGCCTAACAGTTTCATTTTCCTGTTCACACATCCTGCATAGAGGTGTGTCCACAAGCCCCACATTGTGGAGATGTTTCCTTAGTTGACAGTGGCCAGTCAGAAATCCTACTCTTAAGCGTAGATTTTTCCTGGTCATTGCCAAATATTTCTTCGGCGCCAGCTTCCCAGGGTGACCCAAGGTGATCCTGGCAATATTGCATCCTTTGATTCCATTCCATCTCTTTAGGGATTAAGCATGGGTGTTACATTTGACTAGTTCCGCAATTGTCTGGGTTATAAAATTCTTAGTCCAGCCGCTTCCTTGGCTAAAGAGTCGGCCATGCGGTTACCTTTACTCCTGTCGTTTCCTTTAACCCACCTCAGGATAATGTTATTATCTACCGAGGCTTTGGCTAAATCTTGGTGACACTTCAGTACTAGCCCTGAGGTAACACGTTGTCTGTTCAAGGCTAATAGGGCTTGTCTGATGTCAGTGCAGATTCTTATGTTTTGCCAGAAACTCCTTTCCTGGTTATTTCTTTTGTGGCGATTGAGATACCAGTCAGTTCTGTTTGGACCACGCTGGTATTTTTCCCATTCCCACTTGATCCTTAGGCTTAGTGGTCAGGAGTACACTCCACATCCAAAGCCTTATTTGATTCTGGAGCCGTCTGTATATATGCGTCTTGCACTGTAGCATCTGACTCTGTATTCTGTTTCATTTGAATTTTGTAGGGTTTATTAAACAGTGATGCACAATTGCATCACTGGTTGCCTACTACTCAGGTGAATTTGATAAATAAAATTACTTCAACAAGCTATATAGTAAAGTATTAGGTATTGGTCTACCATTGTTCTTCATAATATCATCATGATGACTTATTTCTAAGCTCTCACAGGCATCTAGATGCCTGTTGATGTTAACTTGTCTAACTTATCTTAATGAACTAAAGTATATGGAATGGTTTTGTTGCAAAATATGTTGGGCGATTGCTGATTTTTCTGGTCTTCCATATTTGAGGTGTGCTAAGTTTTCTTTATATCTCATTCCAATATTCAGTAAATTCCAGACTTTTCCAAATTCTTGACTGTGTCCTTTTAGATTTTCTAGAAGGATCTGTAGAGTATGACTTGTTTTGCATACACTTTCATACTTAGTTTCTTGAAAACCTTTCCAAAGTTCTTCGTCTATAGGTGGTATGGAACTAAGATATATTTATCTTGGTTTTTGTCGTTTCTGAAAGTCTAGATTTCCTTCATTCTCAACCTGAACTTTTTGTTGCTTCTTCGAGGGGTATTGTATATGATATCATAAGGAGCTACCTACCAAACTATGTATAAATTTTCAACCACCTTCAAACAAATGTGTAAATGTTTTGAAACATATAATAATACGATATAGTGAAATCAGCCGTCAAGGCAGTGCAAATCATCAACATATTTGCCTATTTAGAATGTTCGTCAGCTGATAAAATCAACAAATGAAGTCTTTTTGTTCTAATTGATGAATAGGTACAACTCACCAAATTTGAAAAAAAAAACATATAGTTCTTTCAAAGATAGTGTTTTCGTTATAATGATTCTTGGTATTGATGAAAATATTGCTGAATGGAAATAGAAAACTATTGCACTAGTAACTCCATCAAAATATTGGTCCCTTTCGGATGGTGAACCGAAACAATCTCATTGATTCACCAGGCAAAAAGAGTTGTATTTGAAAAAGCAGAGAGAAAATTGAGTGAACCTTTTTATGTAGTTCGTTATGAATCATCCACTATAATTGAAACCTCTCTGATGAAGGTTGAGGATTTTATTAATTGTCCGATTTGGTAAGTTTATCGTGACAGATCTGATGAAAAAATAACTTTTTTTTTTCATTTCTTGCATTTTACATTGCCACTGCAATCCTGTAGTATTATATTTCTCTTCAAAGGTCACATGATCTGAATTCATTTCAATCCATGGCGATACTATTCTTCAATTCGTCGTTTCGCGTAGTCGACTTTTTTGCCTAATTTGGTTGGAGCAATTTCGACTAGTACGATACACCGTATTGCTTCGCCAACATATGGAATGGTGATTTGTACGCCTATGAAAAGATCCAATTCACTTTTCGCTTTTCACAATATCACCAAAACATGTCATTTATTAAGTGGGTACACCGCCACCGTTGATTTTGGATGCATGGTGATATTCTGACAGTTAATTAAAGTCAATAAAACGGTCCGGTGATAATTTATCATCGGTAACAGATGCGATGTATACGGGGAAGGAAATTGATATTGGAGGTTTATGTTGCACTACAAAGCGTTTTTAATTGACTTCAAAATTCAACTCGATACCTCTGTTGAAGTAACTTTTCTTTGTAGTCGAACAAAAAATCAACTTGGATCTGTGAATTCAACGACATCTGTTTTCTCTCCTCAAATCTACATGTCATACTACTGAATATTCTTCAAATCGTCAATGAAATAATCTTTTACCACAAAAATCCATTTGTCCTGAAATTTAACTCAAAAATTTTACAATTGTGAAAAAATCAAAAGTAGTTTGAACATTCCTTTTTTCACTTGTCATTTTATATTGATTGTGTGAAAATTCGAGCACAAAGAAAACCCTTCTTGCCAATTTTATATAGTAGATTGTAAAATTCCAATTATTTGAATTATATTTTCTATTTTCACAGATTTGGAATTCTTTTGAGTGGTCTACAAAGCACTCCAAATCAATCATAATCGGAATGCTGACACCAATTTAAAGTCCATATTGTTTATTTTGAATATTTTTATTCATGTTACGGTTAGGTATACAAACTGACTCTTCTTCTTTCATTCAGTCATCCTTTGACATTATTCAGTAACAAATTATGTTCAATAGTAATAATTCAGTATTTTCATTCATTAATTTCGAGGGTAGGGGTGCAAAACCCTATAATATAACTCTCGAATGAATCGTATTCCTTGCGATTCACGTAGAGTGAGAAGTGAGGTTCATATAGGGATATCTACTTTTAGTAATGTCATACTTAGAATCGGTTTTGTATGTCTGAAGGAACTATTGAAACGGGTGATAGCATTGCCTACACTTTCAACCGATACCAATTCAATTTATGAAGGATGAAATTCTGAAAGGGTCTTTTCTATGCCTGGTTGTGGACAGAGAATACGTAGTGTTGATAGTTCATCCATAAGGATGGATAACGTCTTTTGAGATATTTATAGATTAATATTACTGGAGTTTGATGCCAATACCAAACTGTTATTTTTATCACCTCAACACGTGTTTCAATCACCAAATGATCAATAAACCAGTTGAATCTTCCTCCTGAAGATGATTACTTGGTGATTGAAACACGTGTCGAAGTGTTAAAAATATAAGTAGATATTGATTCAAAAGTGGAGAATATCAAATCATATTTAGAAATTGTTAATTTCAACTATTCCTATAACCATCCTGTTATTTTCACAGTTCCTTCATAGTTCTCCCAGGCAAAATCACAAAATCATAAGAGCACGAAACCATATAAAGCATACAAGCATAAAAAGCATACAATCACAAAAATATCGAAGTACAAGAACCACTAACAGCATAAAAAAGGAATAAATTGGACACAAGAAGAAGGTCCACTTGGATATTTCTGGCTACACTGTCAAACATAGGTCTGAGGTGGCTACTGTTAGAGACTGCTGGAATCTCTGATCTCAAGAATTGGAGAAGTCTATTTGAGGAAGTGTAAAACCAGCCTTCAGTTTCCTTGATGCTTTCTGGAAATTGGATTTCGATCAGAACTTGTGAGGTTTAGTTCATTGAACCTTGTGGTAAGACTCAACAGCTTTTGACTCTCAAGTGCTGGAGACAATATGGATCCTTGGGGAACACCATTGATAATAGTATTCGAGAGATAACTATCAACGACCACTTGCAGGAAACGTTCCTCTAGGAAGTTGGAGAGCCATACACAAAAATGATATGACAAGCTATAGCTTCGAAGTTTGGCCAGCAATCCCACATATCACACACGGTCAAAAGCGTTAAAAATATCAAACGCAACAACTCTCGACTCTCCATGTTCCTCGATTGCGTTATTTTAAGTATCAACAAAGTTGTAAAAGTTATACTCATACGGCATTCGTGGCGCAGCACATTCCTGTATTTCATCATTTTTAGAAAATAGGCAACAATGTGATACAATTAGTAACCACACTATGAGTATTTATGATAAATGTAATTCAAGTTTATTAAATATTTCAATGGGTGTTCCGCAAGGATCGGTATTAGACCTATATTGTTCCTTTTATATACAAATGATTTGGAATCACATATTAGGAATACTTATTTAACAATGTATGCCAACGATACGTCTTTAATAGGATCAGACATGGAGGAAAACTCACTTTTAGACAAATGAAAAAATACTTTGCAATCTGTTATGAACTCGTGCGGAGTTAATTATCTCTATCTCAATGCTAACAAAACACAATTGGTTAGATTTCACAATAGACAAAAACATTGCGAGCCTATTCAATTTCAAATTAAGAACATGTCAATTCTGGGAAAAGAAAAGACAAATTTTTTGGGAACTACCATTGATGCATGTTTGACATGGAAACAACACTGTTCGAATTTAACGAGTAAAATTAACTCATTAGGTTATCTCTTCAGAAACCTAACAGATATCTTGACAGATCAGCAACTTTTGGCACTATACCATACTCAAGAAACTTCCAGACTGAGACATGGCATATGTATGTGGGGTAACTCGACTTCGATATCAAATGTACTCGTTGCGCAGAAGTATATTTTGAGAATACTGGCCAAAGCCTCAAAAAGGGCCTCTTGCAGAAGTTTATTTAAACAATTCAATATTTTAACTGTTTTCAGCATGTATATATTCGAATTTTCAAATTTTGTCTTTGAAAGAAACATAAATTTATCACCAATGAAATCATACATGGTAGGAATACCCGTCAAAAATATAACTTCCACATACAGTATTGTAAATATAAGGCTACTTCTAATTCACCATAAGTGATAGGCCCAAATATCTTCAATAAGTTACCAAAAGACATTAAGGAACTCAATAAAGTTAATGAATCTACCCGAAATCTGAAAAAGTATTTAATTGATAGTTGTTTCTATAACCTAGACGAATTTTTTATATCATAAAATAGTTTTTCTACAACCGTACTCTAACAATACACTTATATGACCATAATCCGTTTCATAATGATATCCATTATGATACAGATTTTTCATAACGATACAGATTATCAACCAATAGAAACCCATAATTTTTCAATCAAGAATCCTGTTCCTTTGTTTGTCCTAGATTCTAAGCTAAGTAACTAATTGCTTTATTTGTCAAAATCAGTTTTCATATTACCTACCTATATACCATACAAAACTCGCCTTCGGCTCGTTTCGTATCCCGGTTAATGCTCGTGTCTTAATAACCATCATTACATGATCGTTGCATAATGTACTATTTGTTATGTATTGTATTTTATATTATGTATTAATTTTAGGGTGTTTTTATATTGATACGGACACTGCGTTTTTATGTGTTCTTCATTGCTGGACAAATCCTATACATACTAATATGTCAAACGGATAATCAATAAAAAAATAAACATATGATAGAAGGTCGCCTGTTGATCTTTGTTTTCGAAAGACATATTGATGATCACTCAAAATGTTGAAGCCTCCCAATTATTTAAGTATATCTGAACACCAGCAATCTTCCAAAAAGAACATTCCTTTCTTGTAAGACAGGTTGTAAAGTCTGCAAAGTATGGTGCGAGTTCACGTTGTCGAAAAGTGATTTCCGGCATAGTGGATTCTGGTGTGAGAGTAGTGGGTGGTGCTTTGCCCAGAAAATCGACTATGGAGTGGGATGCAAATTGATCAGCTAGTAGATTTGCTTTTTCTGTGGCTGCTGTTGTAAGTGTTAGTGATGGAACTGCAAATTTTGTGAATTTTTGACAAGCAGCGGTAGCTACCCGTTGAAATTGTCAAGCAGTTTATCCCTCATTCTCTGATTACGTAGTTTTTGCTTTCATTTATTCTAAGTTTGCAGCTGTTGCGCGAAAGAATCAATTCAAGCGGCCTCACATATCAACACGACACTCGAGATGAAGAAAGGTTGCATTTGCGTTGGTTTTGTTGTACACAATGGGAAAACTTTGAAAGTCAAGGTTGTATCGTGTTGTCTTTAGGGTATTTTTACAAAATTGAAATTGATAGTTGAAAATGCATTTTTTGCTTCGGGTAATATCATTAAATGTCATTATTATAATCAAATCAAATCAAAATGTACTTTATTGTCGAAGATGAAATCTCTTTGACGAAGTGTTACTATTCTAAGGAATATAAGATACACAACTTAAAAGATTTTCTTTCACTAGTTCGGACTTCCATTGTCTATAAAATGATTTGAAATCCCTGAAACAAGTAAAAAAGAATAATTAAAAAAGAATAGTTGAAAATAACAATTATATTAAGCAACAATAAACCTGAAATGAAATGATAGTAAAATAACCTACAAGTAAAAATATAATAATTGAATAAATAAAAATTAAAGGAATGCAAAAAGAAAATAATAAAAATAAAAAAGTGTAGAGATTCCAAGTCACGTTAGTTCACGACGTTTCGATTGTTGGTATCTACAATCGTCTTCGGGTGATGACTGGACTGATTCCTCCGAGAGATGACTATTTTATAGGTCGTTGAATTACTTTCACTTTCTCTACTTTCCATTTTCCGCTTCACTGATTCCGTGAGAGATGACCGATTTGGCGGGAGTTGGTCATTTCTCGTTTGATGATGGGTTTCCATATGTTTCGTATATCTACGCTGGCCTGGCTGAATACGTTGTTGGACAACATGTATGCGGCTTCCTTAAATTTTCTCCTGAACCAATGTTCCTCTCTGTGCAAGATCTCAGCTTGGGACCACTCGATGTTGTGTTGATGGGTCCAAACATGGTCTGCTATTCCTGATTTGCTGGTTTCTCCTCGCTGTGTGTGCTTCTTGTGCTCGGCAATGCGAATATTCAATGGCCTCTTAGTTTCACCAATATAGGATTTTCCGCACTCACAGGGTATCCGGTAAATGCAATTCTTGGAATCGCAGTCCGCGTTTGGGGGCCTGGTTTTCGTGAGGCTGCTACGGATAGTGTTACCGGATCTAAAACAGGTTCTAATGTTGTACTTGGAACCAATTCTTCTTATCCTCTCCGATAATCCTCTGATGTAGGGAAGTGAAAGCACTGGTTGTGACGGCTTCTCTTCCTTGCGAGGCTCCTGCTGTCTTTTGGCCAAAGTCTTTTCTACCATCGCTTTGGAGTATCCATTCCGCTGAAGATCACTTTTGATGATGTCTAGTTCCTTCTCGAGACCTTCCTTTGTATTACAAAGCCCAAAAGCACGGTCTAATAGAGTCTTGATGATTCCTCTTTTTGTCGATTGATGGTGGTTGGATTCGTGGTTCAGATACTGTCCCGTATGAGTGGGTTTTCGGTATACAGATGTTTCCCACTTAGTGTCGGTCCTCTTTACCAAAACGTCTAAGAATGGCAATTCATTGTGGATTTCCTTCTCCATTGTGAAAGTGATGGAAGGTCTCACGCTGTTGATGTGTTTCAGAAAGGCGTCTAGTTCAGTATTCCCATGGTTCCATATTATGAAGGTGTCGTCAACATATCTCAACCAGACTCGAGGTTTCTTGTGGGCTTGTTCAATGGCCAGAGTTTCAAACCACTCCATATATATGTTGGCTATGACTGGTGAAAGTGGCGATCCCATTGGCAGTCCCTCATCTTGTGTAAAGAATTCGTCCTTCAGTTGGAAATAACAGTTTCGTACACAGCATCCTAGTAATTCCATAATTACTTCTATAGGTAGATTCGTTCTCTCTTTCAGGTTCCCGTCTTCGGATAGCTTTCTCTGTATGATTTGGAGTGCTTCTTCGACCGGAACGTTGGTGTAAAGGCTTTCCACGTCGAAACTAATTAGTTGATCTTCCTGTGTGACTTCAATTGACCCTAGTAGTTCGACAAAATGTCTTGAATTCTTCACAAAAGACGATGTTTTCCCTTGTAATGGTTGTATTAAGGGAAGTAAAAATCTAGACAAGTTTTGAGTAGCCGAATCTCTGGAGCTGATGATCGGTCTAAGCGGAACGTCCTTCTTGTGGATTTTGGGTAGACCATACAAGTGAGGGGGCTTACTGTGGTGCGGTGTTAGGCATGATCTTTCCTTGTCCGAAAAATAGACTTGGTGTTTTTTCAAAATCTGGTACAACTTCCTTTCGATCGATGCAGTTGGGTCCCGTACGATCTTTGTGTATCGTCCCTTCTGCAGAACCTCTTCGATCTTCTGTTCGTAGAGAACGGTATCCATTACCACAGTAGCGTTTCCTTTATCTGCAGGTAGGAAACGCTACTGTGGTAATGGATACCGTTCTCTACGAACAGAAGATCGAAGAGGTTCTGCAGAAGGGACGATACACAAAGATCGTACGGGACCCAACTGCATCGATCGAAAGGAAGTTGTACCAGATTTTGAAAAAACACCAAGTCTATTTTTCGGACAAGGAAAGATCATGCCTAACACCGCACCACAGTAAGCCCCCTCACTTGTATGGTCTACCCAAAATCCACAAGAAGGACGTTCCGCTTAGACCGATCATCAGCTCCAGAGATTCGGCTACTCAAAACTTGTCTAGATTTTTACTTCCCTTAATACAACCATTACAAGGGAAAACATCGTCTTTTGTGAAGAATTCAAGACATTTTGTCGAACTACTAGGGTCAATTGAAGTCACACAGGAAGATCAACTAATTAGTTTCGACGTGGAAAGCCTTTACACCAACGTTCCGGTCGAAGAAGCACTCCAAATCATACAGAGAAAGCTATCCGAAGACGGGAACCTGAAAGAGAGAACGAATCTACCTATAGAAGTAATTATGGAATTACTAGGATGCTGTGTACGAAACTGTTATTTCCAACTGAAGGACGAATTCTTTACACAAGATGAGGGACTGCCAATGGGATCGCCACTTTCACCAGTCATAGCCAACATATATATGGAGTGGTTTGAAACTCTGGCCATTGAACAAGCCCACAAGAAACCTCGAGTCTGGTTGAGATATGTTGACGACACCTTCATAATATGGAACCATGGGAATACTGAACTAGACGCCTTTCTGAAACACATCAACAGCGTGAGACCTTCCATCACTTTCACAATGGAGAAGGAAATCCACAATGAATTGCCATTCTTAGACGTTTTGGTAAAGAGGACCGACACTAAGTGGGAAACATCTGTATACCGAAAACCCACTCATACGGGACAGTATCTGAACCACGAATCCAACCACCATCAATCGACAAAAAGAGGAATCATCAAGACTCTATTAGACCGTGCTTTTGGGCTTTGTAATACAAAGGAAGGTCTCGAGAAGGAACTAGACATCATCAAAAGTGATCTTCAGCGGAATGGATACTCCAAAGCGATGGTAGAAAAGACTTTGGCCAAAAGACAGCAGGAGCCTCGCAAGGAAGAGAAGCCGTCACAACCAGTGCTTTCACTTCCCTACATCAGAGGATTATCGGAGAGGATAAGAAGAATTGGTTCCAAGTACAACATTAGAACCTGTTTTAGATCCGGTAACACTATCCGTAGCAGCCTCACGAAAACCAGGCCCCCAAACGCGGACTGCGATTCCAAGAATTGCATTTACCGGATACCCTGTGAGTGCGGAAAATCCTATATTGGTGAAACTAAGAGGCCATTGAATATTCGCATTGCCGAGCACAAGAAGCACACACAGCGAGGAGAAACCAGCAAATCAGGAATAGCAGACCATGTTTGGACCCATCAACACAACATCGAGTGGTCCCAAGCTGAGATCTTGCACAGAGAGGAACATTGGTTCAGGAGAAAATTTAAGGAAGCCGCATACATGTTGTCCAACAACGTATTCAGCCAGGCCAGCGTAGATATACGAAACATATGGAAACCCATCATCAAACGAGAAATGACCAACTCCCGCCAAATCGGTCATCTCTCACGGAATCAGTGAAGCGGAAAATGGAAAGTAGAGAAAGTGAAAGTAATTCAACGACCTATAAAATAGTCATCTCTCGGAGGAATCAGTCCAGTCATCACCCGAAGACGATTGTAGATACCAACAATCGAAACGTCGTGAACTAACGTGACTTGGAATCTCTACACTTTTTTATTTTTATTATTTTCTTTTTGCATTCCTTTAATTTTTATTTATTCAATTATTATATTTTTACTTGTAGGTTATTTTACTATCATTTCATTTCAGGTTTATTGTTGCTTAATATAATTGTTATTTTCAACTATTCTTTTTTAATTATTCTTTTTTACTTGTTTCAGGGATTTCAAATCATTTTATAGACAATGGAAGTCCGAACTAGTGAAATTCATCACGAAACATTGTCAATCACCTTCAAACAAACTTAAAAGATATTGTGGAAGATAAAATATTATTGTCAAAAGTGTTATAAGTTATATAATTTGAAAGTAATATTTGAACATTTGGTGATTTCAGTATTTTAGGGTGAAAAAGTAGTCAGAAAGTAATAATATATATGAAATAAATAATAATAATAATGAATATTCTCATGCAACACATAAATGTAAGTATGAGAATATAAAAACTATGAAGCATAAAAACATAAAAGTGAATGCATAGAAAATAACAGTAAGTATCAACTTCCTTAACATTTTCAACTATACAGTTCAGAGCTAAATGTAAACATTAAACAAAAAGTTAAAAAAGTCACATAGTTTAAATACCAGTAGGTACTGAAACAATAATTAAAATTAATTGTTTATATAATTTAAATTTCTGTCTGAATAGAATTCCTCTAAAGAATAAAAAGCCTTTGAAATCAGAAGCTTTTTTACAGACTTTCTAAATTTAGTGGTACATGTTATGCCTTTGATCTCAATTGGTGAAATGAAAATTTCCATCCTGTATTTTTTTTGCACCAGACATAACATTTACAATATAAGTATGGAAGGCAAGTTCAAGACTTTATGCTTTCTGAATAAAGGTCGACAGGAATCCCTGAATCCAACTCTACACATATTTCTAATTCCTCTTTCTTGTAGTACAAACACCCTATCAAACATGTATTCGTTAACAGATACCGTATCTCAGATGAGAATCGATGAGAGCAAAGTACACATTTTTGCCATATTAGTGCCCAATTTATTTGCTGATACTCTGACCATACATAGGTTATTTATGTGACCTTCAAAATCCAAATTTTAATCAATTTGTAATCCCAGAAATGTTGCTGACATTTTGTTTTCTATTAATTGAGTACCCAGGTAGATATCTAGTGTGGAACACTTGAGGGTGATGATGCTAGTTTTTGAGATATTAAATGACAAGAGATTAGGTTCACACCAGTCTTTTATTTTTATAATATCCATGTTGATCAAATCATGCAGTTTCCTTTCATTCTTGCAATGCCAAAATAATGTAGTGTCATCAGCGAATTGGGTTATATCTGCGGTCATATTAATGCGGGCTAGGTCGTTAATATATAACAAGAAGAGAATTGAGCCTAGAACCGATGCTTGTGGGATACCACAAGTAACTTTCTGGATTTTTCTGAATAATTGACAAACTGTGACAAAAAGAATATGTTATAAGCTCTGCCCGTGTCAAACCGAAAATGTTCCACAATCTACGTGATACAATTGAAAAATCAAATATCAACATTTTCATTTTAGTTTATCCATAACTAATAAACAAACGCAGCGAAAATCAAATCTTTCTTCGTTTCAATATCAGTTCAGATACATCAGTGACATTATTTCCTTTGTGCCAGACCAACGTATATCGGACAAACCCGTGGAAGAGAGGGTGAGACTCCCCCGGGAAGCTTCCGGGTGCCGCTATCCATATGCATATCATCCGACGCAGAGCCAACTAGTATGAAACGACACTTTAATAATATAACACCGTCATGATTCATACGGCGAGCCGGCACTCACAACTGGCATTCACTGTTTGAACACTTGATTTGTTTGCTTTAGCTCGTCTGCCTGGACATTGTCGTTTGGGTCCATGTTAATTTCGGCAATAAACTTATTCCAAACAAGATAGTGGCGAGCAAATAGTAGGGATATTGGTTGACATTTGGCGGTGTAGATTCGTGTTTGAATTGGCTCGAATACAACGGGGTTGTTTGTATTATAATGATGAGTATCAGTGAGAAGCGGGAGGAAAAGTTTGAAAGACTAGAAGTCACAAACTGTATTCTGAGTTTGTGAGTTATACAGAAAAGAGAAACATGATTCTCTACACTTTCTTTGAATTTTTACGATTTCGAAGAATGAAAATGTGATATAGACTAGAATTTGAAGAGGATGATGAGGTAGACTGTCCTAAAAAAAATGGTTGAATTTCCAAGTCAACACGAGGAAAGTTCAAAAAATTTGGGTTCTACAGGCGCTAATGCGACGACTGCGATGCCTTATTCCAACTACGCCATTCATCTCATAGAAAACACTCATAATTTCACACGAAAGCAGAAAATTCTACACATTCAACCAAAAAGTTCAAAATTAAATATATTGAAATCTATAGAAATAATAAAAGATTTTGCTAATAAAAACAACAAGTTCATAAATTGATGTAGTATGTTTTGATAGATGAATATATATTCGTCTACTTATATAGATTTGAGACTGCCTGGTCGATGATGATGTGGGCAGTGGAAGGGCAAGTTTTTTATTGCTACGCGTAGACCTTTCTGTATAGATTCAAAATTTTTCTTTGTGAAGTAAGCAGACAGTCTCTAAAATGAATATTTCAAATATTGTAAATATTTTATCTCTGCATCTTCAATTTGAATATTATTCTCAAAGCTCTTTTCTGGATTACAAATATACTCTGCCTCAGGATCTGGCTGCCTGAGCCCCAGAATGGAATTCCATACCGGAGATGACTCTCCATAAGTAATAGTATGCAGTTACTACTGCTGAAAATCCGAGTTCACAAGATATGGCATTCATGACAAAGAAACCAGAAGATGATTTCTTAGGAAGAGGTCATTCACATAGATTATGAATGAAAGAGGGCCCAGAACCGAGCTTTGTGGACCTCTACATGTAACGGACACATTTTTCGAATCAAACGTCGGATATTGATTGGCAGATTTAACGAATGAAGAGACAGAGAGATTCATTTTATGCCACAACGATCTAATTTTTTTAATGGAGTAGAATGGGAGACGCATTCAACAGATTTTGTTGGATCACATAAAAGCATAAAGCAGCGATAGTGTCTTCATCTTTTTAAAATTGAATCATTGAATATTCGATGACTTTTTGGACAATTATTTCCTGAAATGATTTTGGTAGCTCTATGAGTATTATGAAAATACTCATAGTATTTATATATATTTTGATTTGAAGAATATTTGATTGGAAGCTTTATATCTCCTATTAATTATCTGCGAGCGCTTTCGACAGTTGGTCATACTGTCATCTTCTAGGCACTCCTCATAGGCATATATATAAAATAAATAGATAAGTACTTTTTGATTGTTCCCAAATTGATTTCAATTTAAGAGCTACCGGTAGACAGCTGTTTCAGCCTATTGGGCATCGTCAGTACCGGGTGACTTGAATGATCGATATATTATATTTTTCAGTGGGCAAGATATTTCGTTAGCAATATATTTGAGTGTTTCGGATTTATATTTATGATTTTCATATTCGAATTATTGCTCCTCGAATTAAAAATTGACGTGTTTTTTGAAAATTCCGAATTGGACATTTTTAGCACAGATCTGAATTTGGAAATTTCCAGTGTACTGTAAAAACAGAAAATATGTGGAAATGCTTTCGATTTTCGTACAGTTCACTGTATTATGTTGCGTTTTAAACCCTTCAAAATGGAGGCGGTAGAGCCAAAAACAACCACTGATATTCTTGATCTGAAAAGAGACTATTCTAGTTCTCCAAAATAGGTAACTTTTGTCCAATTTGAGCGACCTTGTAGATAGCAACAGTGTCATCAGCTGAAATAACGGCATCTATCGAGGTTTAGAAGTACAAGGAATGTAAAATTGTGAATTTCAGGTCATCCTGAATAACACAAAGTTCAACCATAATAGGAGAAAAATCCGCCAAAGTTATTTCGCACTCCAACGAATAAATCTTTCCAGAACTACCCGAAGATCAGAGTCGGCCGGACCGGACCAAAGAAAAATTCCCCATCGACCGAGAGCTCCATCACGAAAATTAATGTTCCCAGAAGTATAATTTGTTGAGACGAGTTCTTGGGGCCGTAGTTGTATTGCGAAGATGCTCTACTGACTATAATATGCCGCTTAATTGTCTCTGGAAATGAGAAATTCGTGGAGAAGTTATAATTGGATACGCGCCACCCGCAAGTCGTCTCGCCGAAATCTTACATACATCTACCCTATGCAATTTAACTTCTAGCAGTTTTAACTCGGGTTGCATTTCAATTATAGCTCCGCTGAAATGAGAACTGGCTGAGATTAAATGGAGATTCTAGCAGGTTCTGTTCGTAAAACGATGATCTTTGAGTCTTCGTCACTGCCTAATATTTGGTCCAGTTACATTATTATTATAGTACTCTATTGAGAAAGTAGGATTAATCTCCACTTTCCTCAAAAAATATTTATTCATTTATCAATTTCTATTTTGGTTCCTTTAGAATGGTCCGTTTCAGACTCAATACACTTTTGCCACACTTTTGTTACCTTTGAAGTAGACCGTCTTAGATATAATACACTTTCGCTACACTTTTGTTCCCTTTAGATAAAAAAAACTTTTGCCACAATTTTGTTTCCTTTAGAGTAGTCCGTCATAGGTAAAATACACTTTTGCTACACTTTTGTTACTTTTGGAGTAGACCGTCTTAGATATAATACACTTTTGCCACACTCACTTTTGTTTCCTTTAGAGTAGTTCGTCTCAGATATAATACACTTTTGTCACACTTTTGTTCCCTTTAGAGTAGTCCGTCTTAGATATAATATACTTTCGCTACATTTTTGTTTCCTTCAGAGAAGTCCGTCTTAGATAAAATACACTTTTGCCACACTTTTGTTCCCTGCAGAGTAGTCCGTCTTAGATATAATACACTTTTGCCACACTTTTGTTCCCTTTAGAGTAGTCCATCTTAGATATAATATACTTTCGCTACATTTTTGTTTCCTTTAGAGAAGTCCGTCTTAGATAAAATACACTTTTGCCACACTTTTGTTCCCTTCAGAGTAGTCCGTCTTAGATATAATACACTTTTGTCACACTTTTGTTCCCTTTAGAGTAGTCCGTCTTAGATATAATATACTTTCGCATATTTTTGTTTCCTTTAGAGAAGTCCGTCTTAGATAAAATACACTTTTGCCACACTTTTGTTCCCTTCAGAGTAGTCCGTCTTAGATATAATACACTTTTGCCACACTTTTGTTCCCTTTAGAGTAGTCCGTCTTAGATATAATACACTTCTGCCACTCTTTTGTTCCCTTTTTGCCCAATATTTCACCGTTCCATAGTGAGTAACTCTGTGAATATCTGAATTCGAAATGAGCCACTAGCAAAAAATCTTGGTGTTTTGATGGATGTAGATCTGAGATTTGAAAAATTTGTAAATAATCTCTTACGTGCCTATTCTGCACTGAAAATCATTTATGGTAACCGACATATTCTGCCTTATTACGTGAAAAAAGTACTTTTGTGAATCTTTGGTGCTTTCAGTTATCAATTATGCGGATATTCTTTATGGTCCATGTTCAACCAATCAATTCAAAAATAAGATTAAAAAAGTTCGAAACTCGTGCCTTAGTTTAATTTTTGGTATTGGTCAGCGACACGGGATCCCATATAAGCTTCAAGAAATTAGATGGCTTAACATGGAGAAAAGAAAGTTACTTCACGCTGTCTTTTTTTTCTATAAAATAATTAACAAAAAAACCTTTATATCTTCATAGGCGAATCGCATATCTTACGGATATCCATAACCTGAATATTCGATATAAACATATGATTACAATGCCAAAATTTCAGACGGTCTTTCAGGTACCAAATTTGTCGAAAGTATAATTCTGTCACCACCCCCTCAAAAAATTAAATTTCACAAAGTTCAAAACTACATATGAAGACTATTTGTTAGACTGAAATTAAATCAAATCATTGATATCTTGTAAGGAATATGTGAAGTATACTCTTTATGATTATAATATCATTATATATAAAAATCACAGTTTTATTTTTGTTTCTCTTTTCTTTGTATTTTTAATTGTTCCCTTTTCAGAGTTAAGTGGAAGAACATTAATGTTGTGTTTTTTGTTTTGGTTATGAAATATTAAAGGCGATATTATTATTATTATTATTGAATAGGTATTTACTGAGATATTACAAATTGCAGTAGACTCATGGAAACGGTCGAAAATTTTTGAACAACCTAATATAATTTCAATATGCATTTGTTTATAGAAATTGAAAAATTCAAAGAATAATGCAAACATATTTTCTAGGGTTTTGAAACAATATCAGATCAAACCCCCTGTTTTGAAGGTCCTTATTTCTCAGTTATTATTTTTTCAAGTGAATCTAAAAATGTTCTAGAAAAGTATGGTAAACTGATAGCTTCAACCAGAGTCATTTGGAAACAAAATCGAGAGATATGGGGGAAAGTGATGAAGTTAGGATATGTTGAGTTTCAAATGTTAGTAACGAATTGCCATTCTTAGTGAAGAGGACCGACACTGAATGGGAAACATCTGTATATCGAAAATCCACTCACACGGGACAGTATCTGAACCAGGAATCCAACCATCATCAACCGACTAAGAGAGGAATCATCAAGACTCTACTAAACCGTGCTTTTGGGCTCTGCAATACAAAAGAACGTTTCGAAAAGGAACTAGGCATCATCAAAAACAACCTTCAACGGAATGGTTACTCCAAAGAGATGGTGAAAGGTGCTTTAGCTAGAAGACAGCAAGAGCTCCACAAGGAAGAAACCGCCACAATTAGTACTTGTACTTCCCTACATCAAAGAATTGTCGGAAAGGATAAGAAGGATTGGGTCCAACACGACATCAGAACGTGCTTCAGGTCTTCAGACCGTAGCAGTCTCACGAAAACCAGGCAACCAAACGCAAATTGCGATTCCAAGAATTGCACATTGGTAAAATTAAGAAGCCATTAAAAGTTCGCATCGCCGAGCACAAGAAATATACACAACGAGGAGAAACCAGCAGAACCGGAATAGCAGATCATGTTTGGACTTATCAACATAACATCAAGTGGGCTCAAGCTGAAATCGTCCACAAAGAGGAACACTGGTTTAGGAGAAAATTCAAAGAAACCGCGTATATGTTGTCCAACAACGCAATTGGTCAAGCTAGCGTAGAGATACGTAACATATGGAAATCTCGAATCAAGCGGAACACGACTAACTCCCGCCAAACGGTCGGCTCCCGCTAAAAACCAATGAAGCAGTGAGAGGGAAGAGGGGATATATTTGGTCAGATCTCGAAGGAATACGTTCAGTTATCACCCGAAGACGATTGTGGATACTAACGATTGTGGATACTAACGATTGTGGATACTAACAATCGAAACGTCGTGAAGTAACTTGGTGTAGAATCTTTCAATTTTATATTTTTTCTTGTTAATAATTTTTTAATTTTTTCAGCTAATAGTTCAATTTTATTTTTTTTATTATTTTTGGCTGTTGCTTGCTTGTTATTTCATTGTAATTTCAGTTATTTCCTTACACATACTAACTACTACACACATACTAACAATCGAAACGTCGTGAAGTAACTTGGTTCAGAATCTTTTAATTTTATATTTTTTTTCTTGTTGATAATTTTTTAATTTTTTCAGCTAATAGTTCAATTTTATTTTTTTTATTATTTTTGGCTGTTGCTTGCTTGTTATTTCATTGTAATTTCAGTTTTTTCCTTACACATACTAACTACTACACACATACTAACAATCGAAACGTCGTGAAGTAGCTTGGTTTAGAATCTTTTAATTTTATATTTTTTCTTGTTGATAATTTTTTAATTATTTTTTCAGCTAATTGTTCAATTTTTATTTTTTTAATTATTTTTGGCTGTTGCTTGCATGTTATTTCATTGTAATTTCAGTTTTTTGCTTACACATACTAACTACTACACACATACTAACAATCGAAACGTCGTGAAATAACTTGGTTTAGAATCTTTTGATTTTATATTTTTTCTTGTTGATAATTTTTTATTTTTTTCAGCTAATAGTTCAATTTTATTTTTTTAATTATTTTTGGCTGTTTCTTGCATGTTATTCCATTGTAATTTCAGTGTTTTCCTTACACATACTAACTACTACACACATACTAACAATCTAAACGTCGTGAAGTAACTTGGTTTAGAATATTTTAATTTTATATTTTTTCTTGTTAATAATTTTTTAATTTTTTCAGCTAATAGTTCAATTTTATTTTTTTAATTATTTTTGGCTGTTGCTTGCATGTTATTTCATTGTAATTTCAGTTTTTGCTTAGTAAAATTGTTATTTTTTCAGCTAATCTTTTTAATTTTTTACAGATTCTTTCAAGAATTTCAAATCAATTTATACCATATCAGACAATGGAAGTCCGAACTGATGAAATCTGATATCCTGAAAACTGATATCCTACTATCCTAAGATTTCTTAGGATAGTAGGATAAAGTAGTTTCTTCAGAGTTTTATTGGTTAGTAAAGGTTACCAAGTTAGTCGTGAAAAAACCCCAAACACGACACTTGATTCAATTCATATGCTGAGTTCCTAATGATGCCTCTGTTTTTTTTCCTTTGGTCACCCAGTAAATCGTTCAATCGGATCGGGAAAAACAGATAAAATACCCTTGCCTAGCAGCGATATCTCAAAGCCGGAAACTGGAAGTTGTTGGATGTACGGAATATTACTGGCCAAGAGTTAGAGGCTGCGTTTCCAGAAGACGTGTCCAGCATGAATTCGGGATCGCAATCAGCAGAGCCGTGACGGCAATGACAACCTGCTAGAAGAAGGGCACGAGGATAATATCTGCAGACGCGGAGGAAGAGGAAGTTTCCTCTCCCCACACGTACGTGACTGCCCTTTCGAATCGTAACTTATGAGCCCGAGCAATATTGAACAGGATTTGCTTTGTTTTGAAACCGACTGGAATTTGATATTGGCAGACGGATTTTGGCTGCAGTTGATTTGATTCGTTCGCGAGATTCGGCCATTTCTATCTCTTCTTCCACTAGAAAATAAACGATGAATAAGTAATACATCTCTGAACCGTGAATGCACCTAGTTAAAGTTTGGTTGCAAGTAGACGCTACTTTCGTTGTTCAGAAATTCAACAGAGGTTTTTAAATCAATTATTAAATCAACATTAAGTAAAGCAAAGCAAAGAAAAGTTCCCTATTTCTACCTGAATATTTTACTGCACTTCCAAAATTCAACCACCCTGTTTTTATCCAGATCTAAACAAAAAAGTTTTCAATTCCATGCTCCACCGCAAACTCTTCGATTATTAATATGTATATGCATTTCTAGCTCGTGAATAATTAGCGGCGCGTGCCGGAATAAATTGCTTCGACCAAAAATGTATAAATAGGGGAATAACAATAAAGCCTAGCGTGATATCTGTCAATATGCTGGCTTGACGTCAAGTTTTCCTTTCCGGTCACGGCATCCCTCAACTGTCGATATCAATATAGCAAACGTTATGATCAAGCCCCGGATTGTTATGCAATGAAATCTCCAATTGGGGTGGGATCGCCCATTAAAATGCTACTGATTACTGAGTATAAAAAATTACATTCTGCAAGCCATGAAGCAGGAATCATCGACTGTTAAAGTAATAATAATGATGATAAAGACTTTTCTATCACTTGCTGGAGTTTAGCATGAATAATGTTCCACTCATCCAAGAACCACAACAAATAGTTGACAAGAGTGTATGACAATAGGCTACATAGGCTACTTTCCAGAAGAGTTCAAGAAGGCCTTAGTCATTCCTCTTTTTAAAAAAGGAAATAGAAATGACCTGAATGACTACCGACAAATTTCATTACTTTGTTCTCTTTCGAAATCGTTTGAAAAAGTGGTAGCTACTTGAATAGTGAATTATTTAGAGTGAAATAATAGACTATGTAATAATTAATATGGATTTAGGAAAGATCGTTCCATAGAAACCGTTGCCTATGATTATCTCAATAACATATACTCCGAAGTTGATGCTAATAGTTTTGTAATTAGAATTTTTTTGATCTGTCAATGGCATTTGACACTGTTTCATCAGATTTTCTATATATAAAGTTGGAGAGGCTTGGGTTTTCACATAACATACTGACTTGGATAAAATCCTTTATGAGTGGTCGGCATTTGACAGTCAAATATAACAATATTGTATCTAAGGAACAAAATGTGACATTAGGAGTTCCTCAGAGATCAGTACTGGGGCCTTTACTCTTTGTGGTATTTGTTAATGATCTCTCAGAACATGTTAACAATTGCCACATAACTATGTTTGCAGATGATACCACAATGACAATCACTGGAAGATGTATTAGGAAGAGTCAGAGGTTATTGATAGATTCACGACATGGTGTCGTGAATCTATTCCATTACTCATGGAAAAGAGATGTCACATGATGTTAAATTTCTAGGAACCATGTTAGATGAATCTTCAAATTGGTGTTTGCAAGAAACTTAATGCAGCATTCTTCGCGTCTAAGCAGATGAAATTGCTTGTAGACAAAAAAATCTCTTGAGAATATATTTTGCAATGGTATATTCGCATATTTCCTTGAATATAATGTCATGGGGATGTGCAAGAAATCTTAATAGAATATTTGTTGCCAAAAAGCTCATTATAAGACTGTTTTTTGATATGGCTTATTGTGATAATCTCGCATTCTATCATCTCTTTCAGTTGTATTTCCAATTGCATATGCAGGAAATTTTCTGCGAAGATTTCTGCACTGACACCTGTTGGATATAATCCAACGTCCTTCGTGGTATTAGCCAGTGGAGTAGTTGTTTTCTGATGGGCGTCTGTAGTAGGCAATTATAGATGAATATGATCATCTAAGTTTTTTTCAATCAACGAACATTGAATATTTCGCAATTATTGTTCTCAGAGCAAATACTTTCACATTTTTGTCGGAAACGTCTACAAAATGGCATCCCCGGCTACTCCATTGTTTTTTCACGAGCCAAATAACATTTCCTACAGCCCCTTGTCACCGTAAACCAGAAAATATGATACGATAGCGACGATATAAAACACATCCCCCATTGCGTTGCGACTAATAATGATTAATGTATTTGCGAAATATCCGGATGCAGGGAAATTGCCAGAAAAGTTCACGTTAGATAAAAACCACATTCTGTAAGATTCCGTCGTTACAAACAATTCAGTACACATTCTTGTTAACTTTCTGGAAGACCTGAAGATCATAAAAGTAATTTATATATTTAAGAAGGATGATAAAACTTTGCTACATAATTAAAGGGCGGTTACCGTTCCGGTTGGTTCATTCCAGATTTTTTAAATAATTCACATTATTCACATTTTCACATTTTCTGGGTCGAAACGAAATTTTGAAAATCAACCAACACGGTTTCAGATCAGGTAAATCAGTATCAACAGCATTCATAAGATATACATTTAACGGCGAGTATTTGCATTTCAAAGCTATGAATGTAAACTTGTTGAATCTACAATGTATATAATTTTCTGGATTGACTATTCCAATTCAATATTTTGTCTCTTGGGAAATAAATTATTATTATTATTATTATATCGGTTCACAAGAATGCCCAATCCTCCTACGCATACTGGGACAATATAATATCGTATTTCTCCTTTGAAAATCTACTGATAATAATAAGAATACCACAGGGTTCAGTCTTGAGACCAGTATTATTCATTTTGTATATCAATGCTCTCAAATCATTCGTTCAAAAACCATGGAAATACATGAAAAAGTGTTTTTGAGCATTATCTAACACTTCATCTTCCCTCTATAGTTTAGATTTGCACTTAAATACAACCAAAACCCAACTGATTTGATTTGATAACTTCCAAAAGACAAACATGTCGCAAAACGCGGTATTTTCATCGTCCAATCATGGGAACAGAAAAAGTCGTAAGGGGCCAAATCAGGTGAATCCGGTGGCTGAGGCGATGACGTGTAAGCAGGTGCATTTTCGTGACGCGAAGGCCACGAACTGGTTTTTCACAATACCGGACATTTTCTTTGTATTGCTTTTCGCAAGCAGCGCATAACTTCAAGATAATACTTTTTATTGACCGAACTTTGTCATACTTATACTTTGTGATTCACATTGTTTATTGCATAAATAATGAGTACCTAATGTGATATGAGGCAACAACTTAAATAAGTAATTTTATGTTTAACATTATTGAAAAACCATTATTAATATTCAAAAAAAGAATCTACACCTACTCAAATAAACACCTCACTTTTAAGTATTTTTAAGATGCAATTAATATTTTTTCTTAAATAAGGGGTTATGTTGATTTGTTGATTATCAATAAGTAAAAATGTCGAAGACTGCATAACACTGTGATTTAAAGATAAAAAAATAAAGACTGACTGATTATTATAACATTTTCTTTATTTTTTTCTCTAAACATAATCCTTGTAAGGAATTTCAGTTTCGGTTTCGGCCAAAACTGAGACCGTTGCCCAAATTTGGTTTCGGTTTTGGTCGTAAAAACCAGTTTCTGTCGGACATTAAAAAACTGTTATTGTATAAATAGATATTTTTGTATTGGTAGTCATTTGTATTTATTGACATATCGGGCTCTGTAATACAAAGGAAGATCCCGAGAAAAGAAACTAGGCATCATCAAAAATGACCTACAACGGAATGGTTACTCCAGAGTGATGGTGGAACAGGCTTTAGCTAGAAGACAGCAAGAGCTTCACGAGGAAGAGAAGCCGCCACAACCAGTACTTGTACTTCCCTACATCAGAGGATTATCAGAAAGGATAAGAAGGATTGGGTCCAAGTATAACATTAGGACTTGTTTCAGATTTGGGAACACTATCCGTAGCAGCCTCACGAAAACCAGGCCACCAAACGCGGACTGCGATTCCAAGAATTGCATTTAGCGGATACCCTGCGAGTGCGGAGAATCATACATCGTTGAAACTAAGAGGAAATTGAAAGTTCGCATTGCTGAGTACAAGAAACACACACAGCGAAGATAAACCAGCAACTCCGGAATAGCAGAGCATGTTTGGACTCATTAACATAACATCAAGTGGACTCAAGCTGAAATCATCCACAAAGAGGAACACTGGTTTAGGAGGAAATTCAAAGAAGCCGCATAAGTGTTGTCAACGCATTCAGTCAAGTTAGCGTAGAGATACGTAACATATTGAAACCTCTAATCAAGCGGAAAACGAGCAACTCCCGCTAAACGGTCATATCCCGCTAAAACCAATGAAGCGGAGAGAGGGAAGAGGGGATAGGTGAAAGCACTCGAATGACCTATAAATGGTTAAATCTCGGATGAATAAGTCTAGTTATCACCCGAAGACGATTGTGGATACTTACAATCGAAACGTCGTGACGTAACTTGGTTTGGAATCTTTTAATTTTTATTTTCCATTTTTTGTTAATGATATTTTTTTACTTTTCCATTTTCAGCTTGTATTGATATTCCAATTTTTAATTTTTTTGGTTGTTGCTTTTAAATTATTTCTTTGTAATTTTAGTTTATTGTTTAATGAAATTGTTATTTTTTGGTTAATCTTTTAAATGTTTTACAGATTCTTTCACGATTTCAAATCAATTTATATTATATTAGACAATGAAAGTCCGAACTGCATGGATGGAGTGCATGGATGGAGAGATAAAAAGACATTATTCCTAAGAACTCCTCAATTTGTGACCGATGTCGCTGTTGAATCAACTTTTCCTTTTTAACACAGCCTGATAATTTCCCTGCAATGCTTTTGTATATCCAAAAAAATATTAGACTCTGCCCTGGAAAAAATGTGATATGATCAAAACCACCACTGGTATGAGGGATGGATCGAGCTCGAATGTCAGAGTAGATCTATGGAGGAAGCAATAAAGGCATTCAAATCGCGAGGGGCGATCAAAATACATCCGAGTATCAGTCCCATAAATCCGTGCGACTTTATTAGATATCTTCTTATTTATTGGTCCTGTCTCGCACCGCTACAAACAGCGAATGAAAATTGCTTATAAAATATATCGGTGCAATGTGGAAGTCTGCGACACCAATATAACTTGTCACGGGAGGGTGGGAAGTGGCAGGGGGTTGATATTTCCTGGAAACGGTGGCAAACTTTGTTTTCATTAAGTTTACAATCGAAATTGCTCTACATAAATTAATGAAAGCGCTAATAAAAAAAAGGTCACCGTTATTGGAACCATCAGAGAGAGCGGGGAAGAAGGAAAAGTTTGTTTAATATCCGTATTCAGACAGAATGTAAATCGCGTTTTAACAAGTTCGTAACGAAGAATAGACAAAATTGAATTTTCTGAGTAAAAAGCAGTTTTAATGTTGAAGCTATTCGAGAGAAATTTGAAATGACTAAAAAATTTTCCAAAAGGCAATAATTGAGAAATAAAATAACATAAATTGGTCTTCTCCAAAAAAAATAATCACAAGTTTCTTAATCGTAAGACAGATTTGTCAAAAAAATTTGAGAGTGCTCCTGAAGTGTACCCTGAAGAACAGCTTTTAAAAAATTGAAAGCCATTTATACATTACCTAATACCTAATGAAACATATATCCCTTGAGAATTTTTAGGGGGGGTACAAAATAATGAATAAAATCATTGAGGTATAACTTCTTTATGCGCGCTTGAGTCAAGCGTGATAATTTATACATTTGTGGGTCATGTGCAATGTTTTATATATGTCAAACTGAAAGAACCTTCAAAGCCCGCATGAAGGAACACAAAAATAGTTTCCAAAATGGAAAAATAAATTTCACATATGCCACTCATTCAATCACACAGTGACATGAGTTTAACCATGAATACAAGCTCCTCCATTTCCAGAAGAAAGGTTCTAAACATAACCTGCTAAAGAGTATGGAAATAAACAATTTCAAAAACTCTCAATATCTTATGAATGATCAAACTGAATTGAATAATTCGCCATTATTGAATCTGTTCATTTCCAGATAAAAATAGTTCTGTATACAGGGTATATCTTGAGGAGTTAACGCAATCCGTATATATAAAACTGAGAGCAGAGCGATTTTGAAAATTGGTAGGATGTGTAAATAACTAATGAAGAATTCAACTGAAATATTGTCTTTGAGGTGACGTTTCGGGTTTCACCGGAAGTGACGTGTTATTTTTAATAGCACACCCTGTATTTCACCTATTTTTTGAAGTCTTTCCATGATTTGGATTCTAATTCATGTATTATACCCTATATCCAAAATGAACCGTTTTCGAGTTATTCGAGTTTTTTAGAAGTGACAGATGCAGACTCTCGAACATACGTCATTTTTATGTGAATTAACATTTTTCAAAATATGCAGCTTGTAATCGTGATGATTGAAGGTTGAACGGATCATGTATCATTTTTACGTCCACTGAATTGTCCACATGGTGCGCAAAAATTAGGATCCAATAAGTGAATGAGAAAAATTAAAAATCTCAACTTTTCCAAATGGGAATCCCCATTTTTTTTCTCAAGGTTCAATTCTATTATGGAAATAAGAATTAGTTGAATTGAAGGGGTTATATTTTTTAGGAGTGATTAATTTTTGAGAAAGAAAGTTTTTGGCTTTCTACTACTCCATCTTGATACAAAAAAAAAGAAGGATGAGGGAGTCTTCCAAAGAAAGGAAGGAAGCAACTCTATACATGGATGTGTAGATCATGCAAACAAGTAACTTTCAGACACAAACTGAAAGAAAGTCCTCCTGAAACAGCTACTTTCATATAAACATTGAATTATACAGAAGAAAAAATTCTTTCGAAACAAATACTTCTATATGAATAGAGAGTAGAGAAAAGTATCTTCTGTATAATTCAGTGTTCATATAGAAGTATTTGTTTCGAAAGAATTATTTTCTTTCGTGTAATTCAATGTTTATATGAAAGTAGCTGTTTCAGGAGGACTTTCTTTCAGTTTGTGTCTGAAAGTTACTTCTTGGCATGATGTACACATCCATGTATAGAGTTACTTCCTTCCTTTCTTTGGAAGACTCCCTCATCCTTCTTTTTTTTGTATCAAGATGGAGTAGTAGAAAGCCAAAAACTTTCTTTCCCAAAAAAGAATTAGTTCTTCATCCATCCTATCAATTTTCAGAATTGCCCTACTTTCAGTTTTCTATATATAGATCGCGTTAACTCGTCAAGATATACCCTGTATTTACGGTAAGTACGAAAAATGTATTCATATAATTAATAAATTCATGCCTGACCTTTTAACTAGATTCATTCATTAGAAAGTAGGATACGAGTAGGTAATAGGTTAGAATATAATAAATATAATATATAATAAAAAAACTAAAAAACACGCTTTTAAAGAACATGAAACTAAAAAGTTTAATTTTTTTTTTTTAATAAGCTCCAAACAATAACGAACAAAAAATACTAGTATCATTGTGAAAAAAACGACGGGCGCCTCATATACAAAAATATGGCACAAAGTGCACACGATTTTTTAACAAGTAATGGGGTTATTTAAAAAAATATTTTTAACTTTTTAGTTCGATGTTCTTCAGAAGCGTGTTTTTTAGTTTTCTCAAACTACATTTATTTTTCATTTTTTAGTTCGATTTAATTGTCAAAAATATGTTTTTTAGGTTCTAGTCAATAGTATTATAAATCTTTAACAGACGGCGCACGAATGTAAAATTCCTCTCAAATAACATAATTGAGTTTGAGGTCTCAAATTCTATAGTAATACTTAGATGCAGTAAGTCTCCAACAGAGGGCGAACAGTTGTAAAATGTGTTTCGAAGTGAAGAGAAAATTTGCAGTAATAATTTGAAAAAACAATTCAGTCTTGATGTTTTGATTTGAAGTTTCATTCAAAATGTTAATGGACTAAAAATATTTTTTTAGTGAATAATTTTATTTTTCAAATCAATCTTTTGATTTGATATGTATGTCAAGCACCTTAATTCTAATTTTTCGATTTTTTGAAATATTTGAGTAACTGAATTTTTCAGGTGTACAATTTACGATAAAGTTTTCATTGTTAAAATCCATATTCTGGTTTGCTTTCAGATATTCGAATTAGATTTCAAAATGTATCTTCCGTTTCGTTCAAAACTTTTTTCTGTACTGAATCACGAGTAGTTGTGAATATTTAAATATTTCATCTGTAGTACAAAATTTCGTTAACACTTATAATTCGTAAAATATGTTTTTTATTTTGATTTTATTTTAAACAACCTATCAAGGAGGTTACGTAGCGGTATCTGCCCGCGAAGAGCTCAAGCAATAATTGATAGTTACATACAGTGCCATCTGTCCGCGAATAGATCAAGAAATAACAATGAGGTTGCGTACAGAGCCATCTGCCCGCGAATAGATCGAGCAATAATGCCGATAAATATGTGAATACAGATCCCAAGCTTGAGAGTTACAAACAAACATACATACAAACAAACATACATACATACACACATACAGGAGAAGCTAATATAAAGCTTGTGAAATGGTTGTAATTCAGAAGTAACTTTTAGTTTACGCTCGAGGGAGTTATTGTATAGCGAAACACGTGTCGCGGTTGTTTGTAAAACCTTTTATAGTGAAGATCATACAATAATCTGAATAAATTAGTTATGATATGGACTTCATCAAGTTTTATTCAATCATTTTCTCTATCCTATATTCAATATGAGTTTCTACAAAATAAATAGATCATCAATCTAACAAGTTCTCCCAGCGTTATTAATAGAAGGGAGAGGGGCTACTCCCACCGCATTTTCCCGTTTTCCAGTGAACTTCTACCAGTATCATGATTTATACCTCTGGAAAATATATTACGTCATTAAAGAAACGTTCAACTTTTTACACCCCGGCTCAAGACGCGATTTGTCAGCCTAGAGCTTGACGAATCATATTTTCCTCGTTCGGGATAGGTGGGACGACCCAGTATCGAGATGAGTGAACATCCATCAAGCAGGCTGTGAGAGCGCTCCCATTCTCTGCGATGATGGAACCGAGACTCTTACAACATCTCTGATAAGAGCCGGGCAAAAACTCTCCGAAGATGTCTCGAGATACTTTATGTATAAAAGGAACGAGAATCTCTCCGAAAGCCTCACATTTATAACTGGAGTCATCCATCTTCCTTTGCGAAGGGGAACTCAAATGCAGCTCAATTTGTCAGAAATCTAATGCTACAGTTTCCGCTATCTTCGTATATACACAGCAATACCGATGGAGCGGTATCGAATCCATGAGTCGCGTTTTTATTATTATTGCATTCAACTCGATGCTGAGTCATTTCATACGGTTCGTATAAAATGTCAGGTGGAGTTTTCTTTTTCTTTCCAAGAGTTTCCATTGTTTGCATATCAATGAAATGTGAAAACGTTGACATGGTTTTAAGAAGAGCGCAGAACTCAGAATGCTGTTCAACGTGGAGCTGAGAGAGACAGGGAGACTTCAACATACCCTTGAAGAATATTCCAATATTCATTTTTTCCAACCCAAATATTGATCAGAAAATTTTCCAGAAAACCTTATTTAGTTTAGAAACATATTTCTTTATTGATTTTTATTTTGTATTATACATTATTGTTAGGAAATTAACGTTTCATAACTCTATTATCGAGCAGTCATCCGAAATATCCATCTGTTTGGTCATTTTCGTATTTTTTTTATCCCATATCATTGAAATGTTCTCTTCTCTGGAAACGAAAGTTTATTGCCGAAAAACAGATGAATATTCAGAACGACAGACACCACTTGGGATGTTTCGAGTAGGTACTCATTGTTAACACTTTTATGGATTACGACAAGGAATTCGGGCACAAGTGGTTGACCCTTCTCGACTATATTTATGACCCCGAATTTTGTCAGTGATGATTGTTCGAGAGTTACTTCGAACACATTTCTTAGTGCCAATGGGATTGCCACTTTCACCAGTCATAGCCAACATATATATGGAGTGGTTTGAAACTCTGGCCATTGAAGAAGCCCACAAGAAACCTCGAGTCTGGTTGAGATATGTTGACATCTTCATAATATGAAACCATGGGAATACTGAACTAGACGCCTTCCTGAAACACATCAACAGCGTGAGACCTTCCATCACTTTCACAATGGACAAGGAAATCCACAACGAATGGCCATTCTTAGACGTTTTGGTGAAGAGGACCGACACTAAGTGGGAAACATCTTTATACCAAAAACCCACTCATACGGGACGGAATCTGAACCAATATGCATCAATCGACTAAAAAGAGGAATCATCAAGACTCTATTAGACCGTGCTTTTGGGCTCTGTAATACGAAGGAAGATCTCGAGTAGGAACTAGACCTCATCAAAAATGATCTTCAATGGAATGGCTACTCCAAAGCGATGGTAGAAAAGACTTTGGCTGAAAGACAGCAGGAGCCTCGCAAGGCAGAGAAGCCGTCACAACCAGTGCTTGCACTTCCCTACATCAGAGGATTATCTGATCCGGTAACACTATCCGTAGCAGCCTCATGAAAACCAGGCCACCAAACGCGGACTGCGATTCCAAGAATTGCATTTACCGGATACCCTGTGAATGCGGAAAATCCTATATTGGTGAAACTAAGAGGCCATTGAATGTTTGCATTGCCGAGCACAAAAAACACACACAGCGAGGGGAAACCAGCAAATCAGGAATAGCAGACCATGTAGGAAGAAATGCATCTTGACAGTTAAATGGTTGGTAGTGTGTTTTTTCGGAATTTATTGATAAGAGGTTATTTTTCAGATCATACCAGCTGTTATCTGTATAAAAAAGGACAGTATCATCAGCAAAGCTTGTGATTTTTCCACTTTTTTCCACACA
The DNA here is from genome assembly GCF_025532065.1 of Leptinotarsa decemlineata. NCBI lineage: Eukaryota > Metazoa > Arthropoda > Insecta > Coleoptera > Chrysomelidae > Leptinotarsa > Leptinotarsa decemlineata. The sequence goes on along the minus strand of NW_027412537.1, from coordinate 14,405,342 downwards.
TAGTAGTTCGTTGAGGTATATTGTGAATAATATTGATCCCAGTACCGTTCCTTGGGGTACTCCACATGTAATGGATTTTTTTCCCTTTGAATTTCAATTTTTGCCCTCGGTCTGTTAGATAATTCTTCAATAATAAATATGATGAACCACTTATACCTATGTCCTCAAGTTTTCGTAGAAGAATGGAATGGTCAACGGTATCGAAAGCCTTCGTGAGATCTTTTAATACTGATATCGATGGAATACCTTTATCTAATGCATTGTATATGTCTCCAGTTAATACCTGAATTGCGTCCTGGGTAGATTTTCCCTCCCTAAACCCGTAATGTGTTGTTGAAAGTAATCCATATCTGTTAATGAATTTGCTCAATCTATTATATCTGAGATTATATCTTAGAGGGACTACTTTGAAGGAGACAATATCGTACTTAGTTCAACCTCCTTCATATTGTTTACAAATGGAACATTTCTCTCCATTCATCGATTCAGGCTATTTTATTATCATATCTTTCTCACAAAGTTGATGCTAGCTCCTTGGAAACTCCGATTCCATTCCGGTACATTATCCCCTCCATCCCAAGATATTTCCGTCCCAAACACGAGCCAGCTATGGCAATTAGGAGCATGAGGTATGAGTAGTCCAGACCGGACTCTGCAAATTAATAGCGGTAATATAAGTCTTCTCCCTGCATGGTTGTTTACTGTACGACCATGCCAGAAATTACGTCGAGGTGACCATTGATTACTCGTCTCTAGTTATACTGGCGATTTATCTTCCATACTGCCGCACTATCCCTAACTTTAATTCTCTTATCGAACACACGAATCGTTGAACATTGGATGCGAGTTGATTGAAAATGTGGTGGATTTGAAAGGAAAGATGAACGACAGGTGAATACCTTCGTGTTTCGAAGACAAAAAGGTTTCAAATACATTTTACAAAAGATATGGAAACAAAGAGTTCGCTACCAAAGTCAATGTTATCGGGCAACATTGATTTCTAAAATATTTCTGATGTTGAGTATATTTTATATTTCAGATTTTACCAAGCGGTAACTGCTATCAATTATGACTTACCTAATCTTCATATATTCTCAATTAATCATTATCTACAACTAAATGCATCTAAGACTAATGCAATAAATTTTGAAAATAAAGTTGATTCACAAGTGTTCAAACAAGAATAGTCCCCAAAGATTTTATGGCCATACACAATTTAGCGAAAGAGTAAAAAACTTGGGGGTGTGGTTTGATGAAAACTTAAGATTTTCGCACCTATAAGTAACTGTTTACAAAAAGCTTGTACAGCTCTGAAACTTATATTTCAGTATCTTCTATGCGAGTCATTAGTATTATCTAAATTGAATTTCTGTGACATTTTTTATAATTCTTGTTTGAATTCATTTGATACAATTATAATACAAAAATTGCAAAATTCATGCCTACCATTTATTTTTGTTATTCACAAATTCGAGCATATCAATCACACATTTGAAATAACTGAATGGTTACATATGAAAAATTGTCGAGAAATGCATTCTACTATGTTTTATGGTAAACTACTGAAGGAAATCTCTCCACCATATCTGTATCATAAAATAAAATACAGAAATGATGTACATTTCCTTAACTTAAGACATAGAAATACTCTTACTATACCTCCCCACCATACTGAGTTTGTCAAACGATCGTTTTCTTATTCGTGAACACAACACTCAAAAAAAGGGGGGCAAACCGCGGACACGTGTTTCTGGCTATTGGTCTCATCAGCGCGGTGCAGCTAAGTGTAAAGGTGGGCAACACTTGTTTGCCGAAAGCAGGAAACAACACATACGCACGGAGTCAACAACAGAAGCCAACCGCACATTTGTGGTTCCAGTTAGAAGACCTAGAATTCCTAGGCTACATCTAACATGACCACGTAGGCAGCTATAGCTACCTGCGTGACATCCGGGTCCAGGATATAAATACAGATAGAGATGTTATCGAGTGTGTATGATACAAATCAAGAATGAAATAATTCGTGAACGTGATGAGGCTATTGGCCTCATCAGCGCGGTGCAGCCAAGTGTAAAGGTGGGCAACACTTTTTTGCCGAAAGCAGGAGAAGTCAGGAGACTCTGACGCATAAATGAGACCGAATTTGACGATGGCATAGGTATGTTGGCTTTGAGGACCGCTGTGGTTCATCTGCATATACCTGCGAGCCTACAAGAAAAAATCTAACAGGCTCAAATCGCACGATCTCGGTAGCCTGTTCACTTCACCTCCATGTCAGATGACCATTCTCTTGTAGGACGAGTATGGAAACCGTAAAATAGGCAAACCGCGCGGTACGTTGCCCAAACAGAACATCCATTTCGATAAAACAGTTTTTTCATTTGCATGTGTTGTTGAATGCTATATCCGTCTATGGTGATTTGGTCAAACAGACTGAATAAATGACAACTAATTTGGCAGATGTGGCTACAACAAGATACCCGTTATCAATTCTAAAAATTAAAGTCAAGTCAAGTTAGAAGACCCTATATTTTATGTTAAGTGTATGTAATCCTGGATTACTTTTCCATTAAGACCATTGATAGAAGATCCTGTCAAAACTGTCCAATATATTTTTTTAATTTTTTTATTCATTAATTCATTTATTCATTTATTCATTTATTCATTCATTCATTCATTCATTCATTCATTCATTCATTCATTCATTCATTCATTCATGCATTCATTCATTCATTCCTGCATTCATTCATTCATGCATTCATTCATTCATTCATTGGTCGGTCGGTAGCCAAGCGACTCGGCGTGGGTGCTTTGTTCACTCACTCGAATTGACTGCCGTGTTGGTCGGTGGTTCAAGCCCTTGTCTGAACGATCGATTTTCACTTGCTATCGTCCAACCCGTGTTAGGAATCACACGTTAAAAGGTAAGACCTCTTTAATCCTTAGCTCGCACAAGTTTCGACTTCTGAGGTTTGTCGTTCGTAGGGGTGCGACAGCTGGTTAACGGAAAAACAGATTTTTTTAACAGATTTATTCATTCATTCATGCATTCATTCATGCATTCATTCATTCATTCATTCATTCATTCATTCATTCATTCATTCATGCATTCATTCATTCATTCATTCATTCATTCATTCATTCATTCATTCATTCATTCATTCATTCATTCATTCATTCATTCATTCATTCATTCATTCATTCATTCATTCATTCATTTATTCATTCATTCGTTCATTCATTCATTCATTCATTAATCCATTCATTCATTCAATCATTCATTAATTTATTTCATGCACTGTTCTACAGGATGAACCCAATTACAGAATAGGGAGTAACAGTGGCATTTACAAATATGTACTTACATAATATAATTTGTGAGTCTATATAAAAAAAATCAAAAATAGAACTGTCAGTTAGCTAAAAAATATCTTTTGATTTGTATAATCTGACAGTTGAAAATATCTAAGACATGACTAACAGAATCAGAGGTATGGCACATTGTATAAATTGGAGATGTTTTCATTATATTTGTACGCGGAGTGTTGAGATAAAATGTGACACTATTCTTAGATGACCGTCTAGGAACCCAAAAATTCAACATATGTAACAGTTGAGAGCAGGTGATGTTATTGTTTATGACCTTGAATAAAAAAAGAAATGAATAATGTTTACGCCTTACCTCCAGACTACAAAAATTGTGAGTTACAAGTAATTCATAATATGGTATGTATATGGTATATAATATGGTATGGTATACAACAGGATACGTGCCTTGAAATTCAAATGACATATTAGGAAGCACCTCTGTAGGGCTCTAGTTGGTTTTTATGAACCTGATAGTAGGGACTCCACACGACAGATGTATATTCCAGCCTAGATCGAACAAAAGTGAAATGAAGTAATTTCATTTTTGAAGCTTTTTCGAAGTCTTTTGTGTTTCTAACTGAGAATCCATACATGCCATAAGCTGCTGTTAGAGTAGTACCAATATGTTTATTGACAGAGAGGGATGAATCAAAAGTAACACTCCAGAAAAGGACGCTCTAGAACTTGATTGTTTATGACGTAGTTGTGTGAATTTAAGCTCGTTTTCAGTGAGTAAGACATTACATTACATTTGTATATGTTGAGAGATAGATTATTTTTCCGACACCATGTAGCAACGCAATTTAAATTCAGGGCGAGACGTTCGCAATTATGTTATATTGTGATAGAGTTTCAAGTCATCTACGTATAAAAGAAAATTGACATCAATCTCAGCTCCGATATCATTAATGAACATATTGAACAGTAGGGGTCCTAGATTTGATACTTGTGGTACACCAGATGTGGCTATATATTCGATAGACTTGAGGCCATTGACTTGGACGTACTGCTTACGGTTGTGAAAATACGATTTGAACAGGGTAATTAATTCATTGGATAAGCCAAAAGTCGAAAGTTTGTTGAGCGCTTCAGAACGCTCAACGCTCAAGACTTTAGCAAAATCGGTGTAGATAACATCAGTCTGAGACTGACAATCAATACCCTCTGCAATACATTAAGTGATTGTTACAAGATTGGTGGTGGTTGAACGTCCTTTCATGAAACCGTGTTGATTAAGGCTAATAATGTTGCTGACATGACAATATATTGTTTTGTTATCTCAAACACTTTATAAAATTTGCACATGATAGAAATGGGTCTGTAATTTTTTATCTCACTTTTATCTCCTTTTTTGAAAATTGGGCAGACTTTCAACATTTTCCATATTGATGGTACAGTTGATGTTTTCAGGCATTTAGAGTTGTTAGTGGTTGAACCAGAACTGAGGCACAATCTTTAGGGTATGATAAACATTTTCAATACTGAAGTTTTTGATTACTAAGCTGGGAATATCACTACTGTTGTTCGCATGGTCACTTGATGTTGACACTATATAAGAACCACTGAAGAAATCTGCTAAACCATCAAGAATATCTGAGGGATTATCGAGTAGCTTGCCTTCATGTACCATGAATGTTACATGTAGATGATTTGATTTATAGCCAGTCTTCAAGTATGTCCACTGACTATACGTGAAAGGTAACATTTTATATCCGATTCCATTTGTATATTTTGACTTGTTAATGAGTGACCAAAACTTATTGGGGTTATGGATAATCTCGCTCTAAGTTTTCTGAATGAATTTTTTATAAGCTATTCCAATGGCTCTTTTGATTTCTGCCCAAAGACGTTTGAATTCTTAAAAAGCATGAATGTCGCCGTTTCTTTTGTAATTCGAATTTTATTTATCAAAGTACCATCAAAGTAGGCTAGAGAATTATTTTTAGATGTTATCGAGAATTTTGGCACGCAGCGATCAAATACACTGTATAATTTTTCATAAAAGTGAAGACAGGCATCATCTGCATTGCGAAACGCAATCGAGATTGAGGATCAGCTCATACATGAGCGGAAAATTAGCTTTTTTAAAATTGTATGCTTGGAAACATGATGCAAATTTATTCTTTTGGTAAATTTTGGTGAAGGAACACTTGGAAACAATGAGGATTCATGATACCGAGTTAGCGTTTCTGATAATGAGTGCTGCCAATGATATCGATATGGGCTGTAATATGTATTCCGACCTTTCAACTGCCTACGCCCATGTTCCGAAGAAATGAAAGACGCAGCAGGCGTTCCGCACCGTCCGGAGAAATGGACTGTCCACTTCAAGCCCCCACGACCCTTTCCCGGAATATTGACGATCGCCTCTGGAGCGAGGCAAAACCCTTCATCCCGGAATTTATATGATGTTCGGCTCGCGTCCGGCATTGGTTGCTGCCGGTATCCAATAATGCCACCCGCCATTCCTGTCAAACTGAAATTCTGAAAGAAACCGCACCGAACGATAAAACATGACATTCCCAAATACATAACTCAGCCGGCCCCCGCTCAATTGGGGTGCCCCGGCAGCGGTCTATCTGGCGCAATAAAAACAAAAAGTTATGGCATTTTTAGCGCGAGGGCTTGCAGAGGGGATCCAGAGGAAGCCAGGAGATATATTACGTTGCGTCTTGGAGTCTCGTTGGCTTTTATTGGTTGGCAGAAATTGATATAACTCTGGAATATTCCTGTGCTGAATATTTCGCTTGGAATTGTTTTCCGAATTTTATCTCAGCAGCCGTTTGAGAAACTGGCGAACGAAACCAATAAGACTACGGGTAGGTAGTATCATTCACTATACAAATATAACAGACCACTCAAGGACAATACTACAAATAGTTACAAAAAGCACGCATAACAATGAATCTAACAGCAAATATATTCTATACATAAATTATATGAAATTATACAAAAAGTTAGAAGACACAAATTGGGAAAACGTATACCTGATCCAAGATCCAAATATAGCACTGAATAACTTCATCACTACAATTTTGAGCATTTCAGATAGTTGTACCAATCTGAAAGAGGGATTTAGAAAAAATACCAAAATTTCACCATGGTTAACAAACTCTTTACTGGAAATGATTAACGATAAAAATTGTTTATTCAAAACTAGTCTCAAATACCCTGACAGCATTCCATTAAAAAATCGTTACAAAAGTTTCAGAAACAAAGTCACCAATTTCATGAAAACAACCAAGCAAAATTATTATAAAAACAAAATAGAATACAAAAAACAAGATACCAAACAACTATGGAATATTGTGAAAGAAATCACCGGCACTGAACCTAAATCAACCACAACTGGACCAATAAAACGTGATCAGGGAGTACTCCTAACAAACAACAGAGGCATAGCCAATGAATTGAACGATAATTTCGTAGACATTGGAAAGAAATTGGCAAATAAAATAGTCAAAAATAATAACCTCGCTTTTCATCCAAATATTTCACCAAACTCTTTTGTCTTAAGCCTAACTGATAAAAATGAAGTAAACGCTGCGACCTTAAAAACAAAAAGGCGGTAGGAAAAGACGAAATTAAAGCAGAACTGCTAAAATCAAAATCACATTATACAGTGTGTCCTGGACTTCCTCTTTTCCTCTCGGGAATGTATAGATGGGGTCAAAATATCACCAGTACTTCATATACCTTTTTTTCCTAAAAGTCTTCGTAACCAAGTTACGGGCCCTCGAAGTTACAAAATGAAAAATGTTTTTCTTTGATAACGTTTCAAGTGAATATTTAAAATCATCCAAATTTTGGTAATTGACTAAACAAATGAATTCCGTCGATGAGCTTTCATGCAGGAGTCAGTTATTTTGCTACAAAGTCAGGAACGGACTACCCCCGATGGTCCACACCCCAAAACTTTGAAATGACAGATATTTTTCAATATTTTTCAACAAAATAAGGTTACTTGGACAATTTTATGAATAAAAGTACTCGTGTGGAAAGTCGATCGGAGCAACGAGTCTTGATAAAAATGTAGTTCTACTCGACGACATCAAACCCGCTCGTCCACCATTATTTGAAATGAATAATTATCAAAGCATAAATAATAATGATAACGTTAATTCAACAACATTCATAACAGGAATAATACAAAGTATGCTAAAATGAAGTCGTAAACAAAAAGTACAGTACCTATATGGAAGTTTAAGTCACAATTGTGATAGCAGATATTTTTTCAAAAGAAATATCAAGTTCTGTAGATTCGTGGTGTTTATAAACTAACAAGCTACTCTACTATGAAATATCGAATTCATTCCATATTTTGTATGTACATAATACGTGTGGAATAATCACGTTTCGTGTTGATCAGTTATCTGAATCTCATAAAACTCAACATTCGAATGTTTCAAATTCTTCTTCACAGCTAAACTGTTGAGGAGTTTCACTGATAATTATAATTTTATGGGAGAAATTCTTTAACACGAATCTAAATTTAGCTGAAAAAACGCACATCGGAAAAAATATTTACTATACTAATAAAAAGCAAACGAATGAACTACAAAAACGGCTGCACATGATCAGGTGAAAAATATCCAGGGAATAATTATGTTCCATTTCTTTCACAGATGTTGACAAAAAAACCTTTTAGAAAGTTTTGATAAAAAATGAGAAACTGGAATGCGATTTTGTTTTGTTGAGTGGTGCGTTGTCATATGACTATCATTGTATTGTCAATATTCTATAGGATATTTTGAAATTTTTTGATATGGCCGAACAGTTTACATTCAATGAATATGCAGATATGCATGTATTTTATGAACGAGCATTTTGTAATGCTGCAGAAGCTCGTCGTCTGTATTCCGAGCATTTTCCCAATCGAACGGTACCGTCAAGAGAAACATTCGAGCGTGTCGATCGCAGCTTGAGGGAGACAGGTATGTAATAATTGATAATTAATTTGAGCACGTTGTTTTATTTCGATATTATTGTAGGTACAGTTTTGCCAAAACGAGGTGGTGAGGGCGCTCCTAGGACTGTACGTACCGTTGTATTGGAGGAAAATATTTTGGAAACCGTCGCTGATGATCCTTCAATGAGCATCAGAAATCTATCAGAACAGTTCCATACATCCAAGTCCACTATTCATAGAATAATTAGGGAACAACTGCTCCACCCATTTCACATCCAGAAGGTACATGCCATGACACCTCAAGATTTTCCAGCACGACTGAAATATGCCCATTGGTTCATGGATAGGCAAAGAGAGGATATGACTTTTATTAATCGAGTTTTATTCACTGATGAAGCAGGTTTCAGTAGAGATGGAGTTATCAACTCTCATAATCTCCATATATGGGCCGAAGAAAATCCCCATGGGATATTGCAAACCAAACACCAACGGAAATTCAACGTGAATGTTTGGGCTGGTATCATAGGAAACCATCTTATAGGACCGTTCGTTCTACAGGACCGATTGAATGCAGAACGTTATTTGGAGTTCATTCAGAACGATTTGAATGGACTTTTGGAACATGTTCCATTGCAAACCCGAAGAGATATGTGGTTTATGCATTTGGCGCTCCTCCTCATTTTAGTTTGATTGTGCGTGACCGTCTGAACCATATTTTCCACAATAGATGGATTGGTAGAGGTGGGTCATATTCATGCCCATCGCGGTCTCCGGATTTAAATCCATTGGATTTCTTTCTGTGGGGGCATCTAAAAAGCCTTGTTTACGCTACACCTATTCACACAAGAGATGCATTGTTGAATAGAATAACATTACATTGTGAAGGCATAAGAAACGACCCTGGAATGCTATTTCAAGTACAGAGAGGGTGTCTTCGCAGACTAAGAAAATGTATAGAGAGAGAAGGTGGTCATATCGAGCAGTTTCTGTAGCGGATTTTTCATTTCTGTTTGCTCTTGAGGCTCTTGAGTTTCGTTAGTTAAACGTGTTTGCATTATAAAAATTCGTAATGAACATTTTACCTATCATTTCCATTTTCCTTAAAAACTAATATTTTCGAATAATGGTAGACATCTCAGGATAAATGTTGTTGAATTAACGTTATCATTATTATTTCTGCTTTGATAATTATTCATTTCAAATAATGGTGGACGAGCGGGTTTGATGTCGTCGAGTGAAACTACATTTTTATCAAGACTCGTTGCTCCGATCGACTTTCCACACAAGTACTTTTATTCATAAAATTGTCCAAGTAACCTTAATTTGTTGAAAAATATTGAACAATATATGTCATTTCAAAGTTTTGGGGTGTGGACCATCGGGGGTAGTCCGTTCCTGACTTTGTAGCAAAACAACTGACTCCTGCATGAAAGCTCATCGAAGGAATTCATTTGTTTAGTCAATTACCAAAATTTGGATGATTTTGAATATTCACTTGAAAAGTTATCAAAGAAAAACATTTTTCATTTTGTAACTTCGAGGGCCCGTTACTTGGTAACGAAGGATTTTAGGAAAAAAAGTTATATGAAGTACTGGTGATATTTTGACCCCATCTATACATTCCCGAGAGGAAAAGAGGAAGTCCAGGGACACCCTGTATACTATATCCTTTAGTTTTTATTATTAATAAGTGTATATTACTTGGTGTGTGGCCCGACTCATTCAAAACTGCAGTAAAGACTCCTATCCATTAAAAAGGAGATGAAACTGAAATCACAAATTATAGGCCAATCTCGCTTATCACCCATCTATCAAAAACATTCGAAAAATTGCTAAAGAAGAGAATAAACTCATTCATAACCAAATACGAATTGATTTCAGATAGACAATTTGACTTCAAAAAAAAACCTCAACCGAAGATGCAATTCTTAAACTGACAGATTTGATACATAAATCCTTGGAGAAAGGTAAATCTTCTTTATGTCTATTTATAGACCTAACGAAGGCTTTCGATACTGTCGATCATCAACTACTCCTACAAACTTTAGAAAATAATGGTATCAGAGGGAACTGCCAAACGCTTTTTGAAAGCTATCTTCGAAATAGAATGCAAGTTGTGCGAATTGCAGATACAATTAGCAATCAAAAACAAATAGATTGAAATATTGAAACACGGATTTCAATAATTTACGAACATGTTGTATATACTTATCTGATGAAGGTTATACAGAATATTTAACAAATATTGGGCAAGGCATTTCTGCAAATTTCTGTAGATTTGAAAACACCAAGTGTGTTTCAAATTATTAGTAATCGGATGTATCCACATGTGACCCATTGTACATTCTCCCGAGGAGTTGTCCTCCTAGGTCATCGTCCATTGTCCTTTCCAGGAAGGTGAACAGCTCCGCGAAGTTTTTGGAAGGTGCAGCGATATTACTGTCGTTGCACCTCCACGGAGTTCCCTCCGTGGAGGTGCACAAGTGGGTGACCTTTCCTGCAGGGGCAGCCGGTTCCTTACCTTTATTCAAGGCAGAGCTCTTGACGCTAGCCGCAGGAAGTGCCCTTGCTATTTAACAGAAAAAGTATTGACGGACACTTATTATTTAAAATAATAGTCCGGGAGATAGCATTACAAATAAAAGTCATATTAAACCAGCTGATAATAAATTTCGTGCAATAGGCTGTATTATTGTTTACAAAACAACAGAACCCACTTTGAACATTAACCTAATTGACATGTTTAATAAATTTGTAGTTCAACAAAAATCTCATTAGATATTCCATTCAAGCCAAAGTTTCACAATTATTGGTTCAGCCTATATGATTATTATTTATACCATTGAATAGCATTTTTATAGTCTTTTCAATGATGTATCACAAGTAGGGGTTTGCGATTTAAACTTTTTGAGTTTTGTTGGGTGGTGCCTAGGGGGTTGATGGGGGTGGTTTCAAGCATTTTTCGATATCAGCTTTAGTTCGTGAGATATAAGCCCATTGTAATTTCTAAATTGACACACTGTTTAAACAATCTCTTGATTTTGTAATAAATAAATTATTGTAATGATAAACCCTCGCGGGATACAGATCTACAGCTAAACTATTGCGATCGTACAATTTCTACATCAGTTTAACCGTACACCATGCATGATTTCCAATTTTCCTCTTCCCACATTCTCTTACAATGTCTCGAAAAGGCAATTTAATTCTTTATGCGCTAATTTCACGGGGGTGATAAACTCGCCTTAATATCATTTTATCGGCGGATAAATTTTGCTCGTCAACTTCATAAAATATGGATCGATCCGTTTTAGTGGAAATGGGAAAGGCATAAAACAAGTTCCGGACAAATATAATTTAGGTCGGAAGATTTATAACTGGCGAGTTTTACAATCGACGTTAACATTTAACGAGTCGATGTCGGAGGGAAGGAAAATCTCATTGCGATGCTTCGGAGTCATCAATATTTCACTCCTCTTCCGCTGCCAGATCATGCAGACATGGGCGCAAGCGGAATTTTTGAGAAAGTTTTTTTCAGTTGCAGATTTTTTGACACCTTTTGTATATTTCAATAATAACGCAAAACTGATACATCAGCAGAGCCACATATTTTTATTTGTTTCTTGGAAATAACGACTTCGAAAGTCGAAATTTTGACTTTAATCTTGGAATCTCGAGTATAGTCAAAATTAAAGATTGAAGTCAAAATTTCTAGATTTGAGTCGAAATTTCGAATTCAAAGACGTTATCTCGAGATGAAAGTTTAATCTTGTAATTTCGATTATGAAGTCGGAATTTTAAGATTGAAGTCAATATTTCAAGTAAGTCTAAATTTCGAATTTGAAGTCGTAATTCTGAAATCAAAGTCAAGATTTGAGTCAAAACTTCGAATTCAAAGTCGTAATTTTGAGATTGAAATTGAAATTTTTACTTCAATTTTGTAATTTCGAGTATTGAGTTGTAATTTCAAAATTAAAATCAGTTTCTAGATTAATATCGGAATTTCGAATCCAAAGTCGTAATTTCGAGAATAAAATTAAAATGATGACTTCATTCTTGACATTTTGAGCATATAGTCAAAATTTCGAGATTAAAATCAAAATTTCAAGATGAAGGTCGAAATTTCGATTTCAAAGTCGTAATTTCGAGAGCAAAATCGCAATTTTGACTTCAATCTCGTAATTTCAAGTATACAGTCGAAATTTCAAAATTGAAGTCAAAATTTCTGAATTTAAGTCGAAATTTTGAATTCAAAGACGCTATTCTGAGATAAAAGTCTAAATTTTGACTTTATTCTTGTAATTCCAAATATAAAGTCGGAATTTCAGGATTGAAGTTCATATTTCAAGATTCAAGTGGAAATTCAGAACTTAAAGTGATAATTTTGAAATCAAAGTCAAAATTTAAGTCAAAATTCCGAATTCAAAGTCATAATTTTGAGATTAAGATTGAAATTATGACTTCCATTTTGTAATTTCGAGTATTGAGTTGAAATTTCAAAATGAAAGTTTCAAGATTAAAGTCGAAATTTTGAATTCAAAGTCGAAATTTCGAAGTTAAAGTTGAAATTTCAAGATTTAAGTCAAAATTCCGAATTCAAAGTCGTAATTTTGAGATTGAAATTGAAATTTTTTGACTCCAATCTTGTTATTACGAATTCAAAGTCGAAATTTCAGTACCAAAGTAAAAATTTCGAGATATAAGTCGGAATTTTGAATTCAATGTCGAAATTTCGAAATTAAAGTAAAGATTTCAAGATCAAAGTAAAAATTTTGATTCCAAAGTCGTAATTTTGACATTAAAATTGAAATTTTGACTTTAGTCTTGGAATTTCGAGCATATAGTCGAAATTTCGAGATTGAAATCAAAATTTCAAGATAAGGGTCAAAATTTTTATTTCAAAGTCGTAATTTCAAGAGCAAAATCGCAATTTTGACTTCAATCTCGTAATTTCAAGTATAGAGTCGAAATTTCATAATCGAAGTGAAAATTTAGAGATTTGAGGCGAAATTATCAATTCAAAGACTTTATTTTGAGGTGAAAGTTTAATCTTGTAATTTCAAGAATAAAGTTGGAATTTTGGGATCAAAGTCAATATTTCAAGATTTCAGTCTAAATTTCGAATGAATTTAAAAGTTCAAGTTCAAAAGTTCGTAATTTTGAGATAAAATTTGAAATTTTGACTTCTATTCTGTAATTTCCAGTATTGAGTTGTAATTTCAGAATTGGAATAAAAGTTTCAAGACCAATGTCGTAATTTTGAATTCAAAAACGAAGTTTCGAAATTAAAGTTGGAATTTCAAGATTTGAGTCAAAACTCCCAATTCAAAGTCGTAATTTTGATATTGAAATTGAAATTTGTTCACTCCAATCTTGTTATTTCGAATATGAAGTCGAAATTTCAGTACCGAAGTCAAACTTTTGAGGTATAAGTCAAAATTTTGAGGTCAAGATTTCAAGATTAAAGTCAAAATTTCGATTCCAAAGTCGTAATTTCGAGATTAAAATTGAAACTATCACTTTATTCTTGACATTTTGAGCATATAGTCAAAATTTCGAGATTAATATCAAAATTTCAAGATGAAGGACGAAATTTCGATTTCAAAGTCGTAATTTCGAAAGAAAATCGCAATTTTGACTTCAATCTCGTAATTTCAAGTATACAGTCAAAATTTCAAAATTGAAGTCAAAATTTCGAGATTTGAGTTGAAATTTTGAATTCAAAGACGCTATTTTGAGATAAAAGTCTAAATTTTGACTTTATTCTTGTAATTCCAAATATAAAGTCGCAATTTCAGAATTGAAGTTCATATTTCAAGATTCAAGTGGAAATTTCGAATTTGAAGTCGTAATTTTGAAATCATAGTCAAGATTGAAAGTCAAAATTCCGAATTCAAAGTCGTAATTTTGAGATTGACATTGGAATTGTTTGACTCCAATCTTGTTATTTCGAATATAAAGTCAAAATTTCAATACTGAAGTCACAATTTCGAGTTATAAGTCTAAATTTCGAAATCAAAGTCAAGATTGGAGTCAAAATTTTGATTCCAAAGTCGTAATTTGAAATCAAAATTGAAATTTTTACTTTACTTTTGATATTTTGAGCTTGAAGTCGAAATGTCGAGATTGAAATCAAAATTTTAAGATGGAGGTCAAAATTTCGAGATGAAAGTCGTAACTCAAGAGATCAAAGTCGAAATTTAGACTTCAATTTCGTAATTTCGAGTGTACAGTTGATATTTAAAAATTGAAGTCAAAATTTCGAGATTTAAGTTAAAATTTCTAGATTGAAGTGAAAATTTCGAGTTTGAAGTCGCAATTCGAAATCAAAGTCAAAATTTTGACTTTAATCTTGTTATTTCGAATTTGTAGTTGAAATTCCGAAATTCTAGTCAAAATTTTGGAACGAAAGTCGTAATTTCAGAATTTGAAGTTGTAATTACGAAATTGAAGTCAAAATTTTGACTTCAATTGCATCATGATTTTTTTTATTTGTGAAATAAAAGTTTTTCATCAACCAATCGCAATATTTTGGTCCTTTTATTTTAGCTCATAATTTGGAATAAGTCCTGTCAACCACACAACAAAACACAATGCATACTCGATACTATACTTTCCTTCAAACCCTAAATTGGACACATAACCCAACTGTATTAGTTTTCCCCCATTCCTCATGATCAGAGTCAAATCGAACTCAATCAAGTTCTTAACCTCTCTTCGAAAAATAATCGAAAACTTCAACGTGTGCTGTGTTCCCAGTCCTTTTCGAAGCCTACGGCGAACAAAAGAACCGGGAATAATAAAAGTTTTGTTTCAGTTATTTGCGCTTTCATCAAGAAAGTTGAGTTAGGAGTGCCTGAGGCGAGGCCATCAAAGTTTGATAAGTTTTCCCGTAACGGGATGAAACTCCACGTTTCTGGACAACGGTCATTTTTCTTTTCGGGCTCCAATCTACGCAGTTCTTGCTTGATTTATTTTGTTCCCTCCGTTGGAAATCTCTTCGAAAGATGCAGTACTGAATATAAAACGTGAGATTTGGACAGGTTGTATTGATAACGCCATGCAATAGAGCGGTAGCAGTAAATTATACAGCGTCGTTCATCAAGTTTGCAACAAATGTGATTTTTGTAATTTTTTTTATCAATTGCAAGAATATAACATAAAAATGTTGGTCAGTTTCATTATTTTAATTCGAGTTTGAAGGTTGTCGATTTTTGGATTGCTTTCCTAACGTATCGCTGGTGGGAGTGGCTGGCTTCTTCATAGGTTCATACATCTTGAGAGAAATAAACCCAAGTAGTGGGTATGAACCTTCAATGAAGCTAACCAAATCAGCCAGTGAAACGTCAGAAAGAAATTCCAAAGATCGCCTTCAAACCCGAATAAAATAGGGACACCTCTAAATTCTTGTTTATACTGAAATGGGTAAATTTTTAGTAGTGAACAATTTTTGGGAAGTTTTTGGCTTTCTACTACTCCATCTCAATACAAAAAACATCAAAATAAGTAACTCTATACATGGATGTGTAGATCATGCAAAGAAGTAACTTTCAGACACAAACTAGAAGAAAAAACCCTCCGGAAACAGCTCCACAGCTCCATTCATTCAGTGTAGAACTCCTGTGAATAATATTTATTTTATTTCATTTTGAATGTTTGGAATAACAACTGAGTAAAGGATAGTGTCTTTTGTAAAATTCAGTATTTATATAAAATTATTTGTTTCGAAAGAATTTTTTCTTTCGTATAATTCAATGTTTATATGAAATTAGCTGTTTCAGGAGGGCTTTCTTCCAGTTTGTGTCTGAAAGTTGCTTCTTTGCATGATTTACACATCCATGTATAGTTACTTACTTTCAAATTGATTACTTCCTTCCTTTCTTTGGGAGATTCCCTCATTTTTTTGTATCAAGATGGAGTAGTAGAAAGCCAAGAACTTTCTTTCCCTCTAAATTCTCTTTCGAACAAAAAAATTATTACTTTCTAGGACTAACAATTTGGCCATTCAGTAGCTCGAAAATGAAAATTTGACCAAAGTGCACGTTTTGCTCAATAGATTGAGATTTAAAATTTCTAAGGTATAAGGTATATCTAAAGTATAATCAATCCATCCTAGTCAATAGTTGGTATATCCTTCTTATAAGCTCATCTCATAATATTCTATAACTATTAAATACAGTTTATTGTATGATTTTCACTATGAAAGGGTTTTACAAAAACCGCGACACGTGTTTCGTTATACAATAGCTTTTTCAAGCATAAACACGTGTCGCGGTTTTTGTAAATAAGTTCATGCCCGAGGGAGCTATTGTATAACGAAACACGTGTCGGGGTTTTTGTAAACAAGTTTACGCTTGAGGAAGCTATTGAATGGCAAAACACGTGTCGGGGTTTTTGAAAACAAGTTTACGCTTGAGGAAGCTCTTGTATAGCGAATAACGTGTCGGGGTTTTTCTAAACAAGTTTACGCTTGAGGAAGCTATTGAATAGCGAAACACGTGTCAGGCTTTTTGTAAACAAGTTTACGCTTGAAGAAGCTATTGAATAGCGAAACACGTGTCGAGGTTTTTGTAAACGAGTGTACGCTTGATTGAGAAGAGTTTTTGCATTTCTGAAATGTCTTGTATTTCTTATAATGAAACACAATAAAGGATTACACATATTAACGGTCTTCTTAATGTGGGATTTAAAAATCATTTTGGAATCCATTATCACTCCCAAATCACGAACTTCATCAACTATTTTGATTATCCTATTTCATATTGAAAATCAATGGGATTTCTATTTCTGTTGAAGGTTATTCTGTGACATTTATCGAGATTTAAGTATAGGCTACTATTGCCCCAGATTTCTGCAAATGCTTCAAGATCATTCTGAAATCTCTCACAGTCCTGGATTTTTTTGATGGTTCGATAAATCTTGAGGTCATCGGCATATAACAAAAAGTTGGAATGTTGAAATACTTCAACAATATTGTTAATGTTAATTATAAAAAGTAATGGTCACAAGTGACTCTCCTGTGGTACACCTAATGTACCCACAACAGGTTCTGACTGGTAACCATTAACATCCACAACTTGATGCCTTCCCGTAGAGTATGACGATATCCACACCAGAAGATGTGAAGTTGTGACTTATTTTATTGAAATCCTTGCTGAAATCCGTATAGATCATGGGTATTTCGTTGTTATAGCAACCCGTAAGCTGAGTCATGTTTGCTATTAACAGCATGTTACTCACATCACTCACGCGTACCACTTCGGTACGCGTACCACCGATTGGGAACCCTACAGGGACAAGTATCTGAAAGGAGTTCTTTATTTACTGTGAATTTCTGTAAATGGCACCCAAATAAGATTAATTTACCAAGTAACCCTTTTCAATACTTACGATTGAACTTATACAGACATCATTCGAATTTTTTTTTTCATACATGATGGAATTGGCAGATAATTGAGGAAATTCCATAACTAACGCATTCAGAAACCACTTTACTGTGAGATTTGCACCAGTTTTACAAAAACACAACACGTGTTCCGTCATACTCTGATTATATTGATGAGTGAACGCAGTACTGCTATTTTGTGGCGTGATACTCTGATTATATCGATGAGTGAACGCAGTACTGCTATTTTGTGGCGTCATACTCTGATTATATTGATGAGTGAAGGCAGTACTACTATTTTGTGGCGTCATACTCTGATTATATTGATGAGTGAACGCAGTACTGCTATTTTGTGGCGTCATACTCTGATTATATTGATGAGTGAACGCAGTACTGCTATTTTGTGGCGTCATACTCTGATTATATTGATGAGTGAACGCAGTACTGCTATTTTGTGGCGTCATACTCTGATTATATTGATGAGTGAACGCAGTACTGCTATTTTGTGGCGTAATACTCTGATTATATTGATGAGTGAACGCGGTACTGCTATTTTGTGGCGTCACACTCTAATTGTATTGATGAGTGAACGCAGTACTGCTACTTTGTGTTGATATGCATGTGTGGACGAAATTTTCGGAATTCGTAGGTTGCCTTAGCGATCACGTTGATCAGCCTTTCAGAAGGACGCTGATGAATTTAGCCCCATCGAAAGTATCCGTCCCTGTCCGGGTTTGAATATTATATAGAGAAAATCAAACAGCAAATAAAGTAGACGGGAAATGGTGGATCCAACACCGCTCTGCCTCTGCTCCGGCGTAGCTTAATGGCCGGATCCCGGAAATTGTGAGCACATATATCTCGCGCCAGATTTATGAAAGTGCTTTTCTTCCAAGAGTGTTGGGTCGGCGGGAAAGGGGCGGGATATATACAATAGCGGCGACCCCGCACCTGCCCGCAAACGTAATTCTGCTCTGCCGTCTCTGGAAACTGCCGACGGTCCGAAATATTACCTCTTGAATTGGACTGGAAGATTTTTTCATGAGTAGTTCATACGCCTTTGCGAAATTGCCAAACCGATACGAATCATTTGACAGTACCGAACTAGATAAATTAAACATCAACTGGATTTTTATCAGAAATACGATACCTACAAAATACAATTTTTCCTACCTTTCGTTGGTGTTAGAAGTGATATCTCATGATATTTTTACCGGAACCGAATTATTTACTTGCTCACAATGGTTTATCCGTGCTTTTGAGCTTTGAATTACGAAGGAAGGTCTCGAGAGGAACTAGACATCATCAAAAATGATCTTCAACGGAATGGCTACTCCAAAGCGATGGTAGAAAAGACTTTGGCGAGAAGATAGCAGGAGGAAGAGAAGCCGTCACAACCAGTGCTTGCACTTCCCTACATCAGAGGATTATCGGAGGGGATAAGAAGAATTGGTTCCAAGTACAACATCAGAACCTGCTTCAGATCCGGTAACACTATCCGTAGCAGCCTCACGAAAACCAGGCCACCAAACGCGGTCTGCGATTCCAAGAATTGCATTTACCGGATACCCTGTGAGTGCGGAAAATCCTATATTGGTGAAACTAAGAGACCATTGAATGTTCGCATAACCGAGCAGAAGAAACACACACAGCGTGGGGAAACCAGCAAATCAGGAATAGCAGACCATGTTTGGGCCCATCAACACAACATCGAGTGGTCCCAAGCTGAGATCTTGCACAGAGAGGAACATTGGTTTAGGAGAAAATTCAAGAAAGCCGCATACATGTTGTCCAACAACGTATTCAGCCAAGCCAGCGTAGAAATACGCAACATATGGAAACCCATCATCAAGCGAAAAATGGCCAACTCCCGCTAAAACGGTCATCTCCCACGGAACCAGTAAAGCGGAAAATGGAAAGCGGGGATAAGTGAATGTACTCGAACGACCTATAAATAGTCATCTCTCGGAGGAATCAGTCCAGTCATCAACGGAAGACGATTGTAGATACTAACAATCGAAACGTCGTGAACTAACGTAACTTGGAATCTTTCCACTTTATATTTTTATTTTCTTTTTTTTTTTCTTTATTTTCATTTATTAAATTTTTCTATTTTTACTATAATTTTATTTCACTATTATTTCATTTCAGGTTTATTTTAAAAATCTGTTTTAAAATCTGTGTTTCCGTTAATCAGCTGCCGCCCCCATACGAACGACAACTCTCAGAAGTTGAGAAACTTGTTTATTATAATTCTTATTTTCAGATATTCTTTTTCAATTCTACTTTTTTATTTGTTTCAGGGATTTCAAATCATTATTATATAGTAGACAATGGAAGTCCGAACTAGTGAAATTCAAGGGTTTTTAAAGTTTTCCACATCAAATGAGAATTATTCTTGTATCTGTCTATGTTGTTATGATAATACTGAACTTTCTTTATTCTCAATTAGTTAACCACATCGTTTCTCAAATTTTAAAATTTTCCGATCTAATTATTTTTAAATTTTCATCTCCCACCGTACTCACAAAATGTTTTATAGTCTCCATCCCGTTTCTTAATTTTGATAAAAACTCCATTGTCAAACCAAGGAATATTGTTTTTCAACTTACTTATTTGTATGGGAGAAATACTATTTACAATATTTGAACATTTTCTAGAAATTCTTCATAAAGTAAATTAACATCTATAGAGTTTAAAGACCAATTACAAGAAATACGCTTATTCTTAATTATACTTAAATTATTATCACAAAGATTTCTGTATTTTCTCGTTGAGCTTTCTTTGTTAGATTGACTAGAGAGGAAATTGACTGAAATAATTGAGTGGTCAGTAATTTTTGACGTTAAATGAACATTTGAAACTATAGTATCGTTATTAGTCAAAACCAAATCTATTAATGATTGTGTATCTAGTGTCTTTCTAGTAGGTTTAGTTAATGTTCGATTTATACCATAGGTTGTATGAATATTCTTGATTTTTTTGTATAGAAACTTTCTTCTAATAAGTTCAAAATAAAATCACCTACCAGAATAAAACGATTGTCAGATGACACAAGCTTCTCGCAAACATCTACGAAGTCTTCTTAAAAAGTTGCATGAGAACTAGAAGGTGAATGATATAAACATCCGATCAACCATATTGAAGATTTGAAGTTAATTTCAACAATTTTACACCAGTAGTTCGATTCCAGTATGAACTTCTTAAAAATTGAAAGTTCGAATTTTTTATTTATATACATGACTTGAAATACTTTACTGAAGTCGTAGCCAAATTTAGGTGGATAGGAAAATCAAAACTTTCACACAAAATAATGGGAACAATTCTATAGAAGTTACAGATTTGCGCTAAGTATCATCTTGATAATTCTGTTATTTTGCAATCTGTAAACATGTCCTATCTATATTATGATTTTGGATTTTATAACTTCTGATTTTCGATGCTCCACATAAGTATTTCCTTTCTTCATTCATTCTTTTTCTCCGACCTCATTCTATATGTACTCCTCCATATACTGTTCGTAATATTTTCATTTTCCATCTTTTCAATTCTTCTCCACTCTTATTCATATCTAATACATATGTTGTCTCAAATACTGACTTGCATGCTCTCTCCTCAACCTTTTTGGACACAAATTTCGATTTCAATAACATTTCTAACAATCCGTTCTATCTCACTATTACCCCCATATATGGAGTGAGCGTGACAGAAAAACACTATAGGTTCGTTCCAACCAGCGTCAGAAACAGTTTCTGACAGTCAGGATTCTGCGCAGTAATGTGATTGCGTTCCAACGTGAGTTTCCAACCATTAGTAAACTATCAGTTTTCTGTTCCATCCAAGATTCAAACCTGTTCGAAATCTATCAGAATGGTTTGAGGATTATCTTCTAACCATCAATCTGACGCATGCGTATTCCGTATTACTGTTTCTGTTTTATGTTCATGCAACTTACAAACAACATAACCTGCAAAAAATGTTATAAAATAAATTATGTATTTGCTGGCGCAGGAAAAATTGGGAATTCTTCAAGTGAACCTATAATATGAACATCTTCAATTACACAAATTAATTATTGCGGTGACCTCCCAGTTCCATGTTGATAAGTAAATAGAATAGAGATATAAAATACTGCAACCTTTTTTTACTCTCCAGAAATACACTTGATTAGATTTATTTTTAAAGAATTGAAGGGGTTATATTTTTAGGAGTGACATTCGTTGTGGAATGTTTGAAATTC
This sequence comes from Leptinotarsa decemlineata, assembly GCF_025532065.1. Classification (NCBI taxonomy): domain Eukaryota; kingdom Metazoa; phylum Arthropoda; class Insecta; order Coleoptera; family Chrysomelidae; genus Leptinotarsa; species Leptinotarsa decemlineata. The sequence continues at coordinate 14,383,439 of NW_027412537.1, read as the reverse complement.
AAACTGAGTAGAGAAAAGTATCTTCTGTATAATTCAGTGTTCATATAGAAGTATTTGTTTCGAAAAAAAATTTTTTTCTTTTGTGTAATTCAATGTTTACATGAAAGTAGCTGTTTCAGGAGGACATTCTTTCAGTTTGTGTCTGGAAGTTACTTCTTTGCATGATCTACACATCCATGTATAGAGTTACTTATTTTCAAGTTGATTACTTCCTTCCTTTCTTTGGAAGATTCCCTCATCCCCTTTTTTGTATTAAGATGGAGTAGTAGAAAGCCAAAAACTTTCTTTCCCAAATTATTTTTAAAGGTTATGTTGAAATTCCATGCCAAACTTCAGTTGAACTATCAGCTGTTCCAATCAGAAATTTCAAATTAATCAGAAACCAATATTAACCAGACATGCGCGTTGACAACGATTTACAAACAGTTGGAAATCTGTTTGTGACTCAAGGTTGGAACGAATCTTATATTTGCATATTAGTTTGTAGACACCTGATCTGTTATCTTTGTCTATCCGAGGAATTACCAGTCTTGTTTAGAAAATTGTAAATCTGTGAAAATTGTTTAATCATTAACATTGAAAATGTTATTAATTTTTATCAAGTACCGGGCCACTTTATTCATAATTTATTATTTCTTTTATTTTACATTGTTTATAATATCCAGTGATACAAATGAACCATGTTATCATTACTTTCACAGTTGTGAAGTTGTCCATTCCATCCAGCAGGATAAAATTCCTCTGATGCCCGGATGATCCAGTCGAGATGATTTGATTATAGTGCATTTTCCAGACGAGGAAGTCCACCTGATCAGGGAGATTTAGAGGCACACGGTCATTTCACACCCCAATGCCATTTGCGAGGATGATAACACCACCTCGGCCAAGTGTAGCTTAATTCCCGTATGCTCTGACTAATCTAATATTGACCACTCCGGTGATTATATTTCCATTTAAGTGCAAATTACGATTCACAAACTTCCCATCTGCTCATCGATCTTGAGATAAAGCTCAACGGGATTTCTTTTGCACAGATTTCAGTGAAGTTTCTGAATATCATTCCTGTGGCCTCGACCCTATTGAGGAAGCTATCGGAAATAAATTCTATATTGTCAACATTGGTAATCATTACTTTGAATAGTGTTTTCGACTTTCACCAAGTACCTGGTCACTGGTAACACGTAGAAACTTTCCCAATAACCCTTCGTTTCATCAACACAATTCACCCTTTTATTTATTTTTCTCCTCTTGCTTCGCTCTCAGTTGTTTTCACTGTTAATATCCGCTTCCTCAAAGACTCCTCTAAGTCCCTAGCTTCTATCGATAATTCTATTTTGGATTAATCTCTTCGATTAGATAGTTGCTGCAAACAGGGTGGCGCAAAACTATGAACTGGTGAATTATAATCATTCATAGATAGTTCTGTGACTTTTGAAAGAGAAGCTCAATTCTCCTCATTATTAAATTAGCAGGTGAACAGCCAGTAGTGGCTGGGGATCAAATCTGGCGAATATGGTGGCTATGAGAGCAATTCATGTAGTTTTACCAGTGTTTTGACTGACTCGTGACAAGATGCGTTGCCTTGATGTAACAAAATCCTTTTATTTGTCATACGCAGTCGTTTCTTTGCAATTGCGGCCTTTGAACGCTCTAATAACGCTATATAATAATCACTGTTGATAGTATTTCCCTTCTCAAGATAGTCGATGAATATTACACCACAAAATACCGAAGCCATAACCTTTCTAGACGATTGTTGTACTTTCGGGCCCTTTGGATGAGTTTCACCAGTTACTCTTCACTCAGATGGCGATCGTCATCCATTGTCACATATCGACGCAAAAATTTTGGGTTGTTATGTTTAAATATGGCCAAACACTGCTCAGGATCAACAAAAAGAAGATCAGTTTTGTCTTGAAGATGATCACTTGGTGATCGAAACACGTGCCGAGATGTTGAAATAACGGTTTGATGTTGGGAAAAAATCTAGTAATATTCAATACTCCACCAAACGTTCCAAACAGTGCATAACGTTTTCTATTCATGTCCACAGTTAACTAAAACCTACTCATTAAATACACTATATTCAAGCATATTATTATTATTATCGCGATAAATATTTTCCATATTCTCAGTTCTAAGAGAATGTATCCAGTTTAAGTGATGTTGATTCCAGAAAGAAGGGAACAGAGTTGATAACACTAATGAGAACTGGGTGCAATGTTGAAAATAGCTCTGATTATTCGTTTCTGAAGAATAAAAACACGATTTTGCCCCGACAGAAGGACCCCACAATAATATATTTTGAGCCATATGTGAGTAAGCCAATTAATATCATACCATTTTATAAATCTGGTGAACGGAAACTTATTGAAAATTACCGACCGATCTCTGTGTTTGATAACTTCGCAAATATGTTTGAACATAACATCAAAAAACTCATAATTTTCCTGAATAAAAATAATGTAGTGATTGAAAAGCAATACAGGTTTCTGAATAATTCAAACACAGAAAAAGCAGTTCTTGACTTTGTGGAAAAAATGGTAAACACTCTGTATGGATCAGATAAATGTCTGGCTATCTTTCTTGACCTGGCCAAGGCATTTGATACAATATCTCACGATGTTCTTTTGGAGAAGCTTTATGATTATGGAATTGAAGGACCGTCAAACGACATTCTACAGAATTATCTAAATATAAGGTATCAAAAAGTGAAGTTAGGAGAATTTTGGAGTAACCCTTTAGAAATATGAATTGGGGTACCACATGGAACAGTACTCGGCCCAATATTGTTTCTCATTTACATAAATAGTATTGGATATTTGGAAAACTCTGAAGCTCATATTATCTCGTATGCCGAAGATACCACTTTGATTTTTTCTGCAAACACTTGGGATGAGGTTGTTGATGATGCAAATAACGGATTAGAACAAGTTAAAAAATAGCTAGACGAAAACCTACTGAGCTTGAATGTAAAAACTGAATACATTTCATTTTCTTTGATTTTTAATGATCAACCGTTAGTAAACAAAAGTACTCCTGTACACGAGAATTATTGCCAAAGTCAATCAACATGCCATTGTCCGAGAATATGAGCAGTCGCTGATCTGTTCAAAAAATCTGTTTGAATTCTGTTTTTCCGTTAATCAGCTGTCGCCGCTATACAAACGACAACTCTCAGAAGTTGAGAAACTTGTGCGAGCTAAGGACTAACGAGGTTTTACCTTTTAACGTGTGATTCCTAACACAGATACTTAATATTAGAAGCTTGTATGCCTACCAATGATTACCTACCAATGATAACCTATATCGGTTCAATAGACCTATGGAAGTGATAAATATTACCAGATCAATGAATAATCTCAAATATATATATATATATATATATATATATATATATATATATATATATATATATATATATATATATATATATATACCAATGTACAAAAAGAGCCACACAAAAAAGGCCATTTTCTTTTTTGGGCCGAAACTGTATAATCTTCTACCTAATGAACTGAAGATAATAACAAAGATAATACAAACAACTAACAAAAACATTTCATTCTGAATGATCCAAAAACGTACAAAATAATAAATTAACTGATGTATTCTCGGTATTTCCTAATCCTATAATCCTACGTTCCTGAAAATATCTCACTCATCAATGGGGTCTCATTCTCCCTTCCATTGAAAATACACTGAATAGTTACACTTTCACCATCAACGAATTACTCTACAATTACAATGATTCTGGAGGATAGTAGATAAGTAGGAGTCAAGCATACAAAATGCTTAGGTGCAATCTCGTCATCCAACATACATATCGTCGATATGTATCTTTACAGTAGATAGTTCTGACACCATCTAAACTAAGCACTTCTTTGGTCTGTAGTACAAATATTATTCAATGCATTTTTTCGCAGACATGATCGATATAGCGCTCCCAAGACAAGTTTTCATCTATAAACATACATAGGAGTTTGGCTATTTCCGAGAGTTGGATGTTGTTAGGTTTCACTGCCTTTCTTACATATTCCTTTATAGTTATGTGGAGATAGCATATACGCCAACTTTTTAAGATTCATATTCATAGTCAACACTTCTTCCAGGAACAATGAAAATGGCTATTTGAAGAGAAAATGTAGATAAACGGTCGCGTTATATCGATGGCTATAGGCTGAGACCGCAAGTGCATTAGTGTCTCAGGCACCTTGCGGCAGAGCCTTCACTTGAAGTCAGGAACAACTATACCGAAACCTAAACCCATCATCATTTGATCACGGTTGACTCAGGTTATGAAGACACCATTCTGGCAGGTCATGATGAACCCTTCAGTTCCACACTTCGACCCAGTCGATCAGAGGAAAGAGAAGGTCAGATACTTCAATAATCCGAGGTCTTGGAAGTTGTTGAAGAAGGTATGGGACCTTCTGGGTTTATCCTTGCATTGTCTAGGAGTGAAGGGATATCTGGGGCCTCAATGTGGGCCTTTTTCGGAATAGGTTCCAACTCGTTGACGAAGTTGGGATCATTTCGTTCGGTGTCGAAAACTAAACCAGTTTATCAGCAACTCGGGCACCTGTCTCGAAGAATATGCTACAATTCCTGATCTATCCTAGTTGCGGACCATCAAGATCAGGGGTCTCCAAACTACAGCCCGCGGGCCAAATTCGAACCGCCAGTGTCATCAATCCGGCCCGCGACAGCCAATGATTTACTGTCATCAATCTGGCCCGCGACAGCCAATGATTACCTAATTGTTGTTACTATTGCTGTGATAAGTTGAAGAAGAAAACACAGAATGATAATCACTCGGTTTTATTTACTTGCAAGGTAAAACTTAACGACAGAAATGATGACAAAGAAAACTTAACTTAAGTATCTTAGTTTAAGCATATTAATAACTAACAAATAATTGAAATGAATCACAGTAAAACAAATACACTATTGAGATTTATGTAATTGTGATTTTCCACCGACAATACTTTGTAGTTGTGGATCAATTTTACTGGAACCGATCATCAAAAGAGATTTAAGATGCTCATCGGTTAATTGAGATCTATATAAATTCTTTGTGTAGGTACTTCATCTTGGAAAACGTTTTCTCACACAAGTAAGTAGTAGTAAGTAAGTAGTAATTTATGCAAATTATCAAATTGTTCCAGTGGAAGACTCTTATGAAATTCCAACAAATATGAATTTTGATATTTGTTCTTAAGCATATCACTGCACCGTAAATCAATAATTTCCATTTGGACTTCCGGAGCCAGGGTTTCAATGTCAGAATCAAAAGAATTTTGAAAAAGCTCAATTTCATTCGCAATGACATCAAAGTCTGGAAAACGAGTATCAAAATTTATCTTCAAAGCACTCAAAGTTTCGATTGTAAAATTGACGGGAAATTCAGTCTCTGTAGTGTGGCTGAATATTTCACATGTTTCAAAATGTGTAAAACATTTTTTACGTAATTGCGATTGAAATACTATTATTTTCTGCCTGAAGGATTTGATATTGGTGTATGAATCAGGGAGAAGCTGATTTTCTTCTTGCAAACTGAAATTCAGTTCGTTCATATGATTTGTCAAATCGACATAGAAGGCTAACTTCCACATTCATTTGCTATTTTATAAATCGGCAAAAGGGCGCTGCTTCTCATTTAAAAAAAATTCGATCTCTCCTCGAAGTTCAAAAAAGCGCTTAAGGACTTTCCCGCAACTAAGCCAGCGTACGGCAGTATGACATGGTAAATCATTTTCTCCAATCTGTTGAATAAACTCGCGGAATTGTCGGTGATTCAGCCCAGTGGATCTGATGAATTTAACAACTGATATGACTGGTTTTAGAACTTCAGACATATCCAAACATTTTCCGCACAAGGACTGTAGATGAATGATACAATGTAAGACTAATGGTTTTGAACCACCATCATTTTCTACAGCCTTTGACACAAGTGCAACCACTCCTTTATTTTTACCATACATATTTTTGCCTCCATCAGTTGTTATAGATTTCAAATTTCTCCATCGAAGGTTCTTTTTATTAATAGCATTTTCAACTCCCTTAAAAATATATGCCCCAGTTGTCTTGCCGTGAATACTATCAATATCAAGAAGTTCTTCATACACTTCATAGCTTTTATCTACTCCGAGAATAAAAATCAACACCTGAGCAGTATCTGACATATCCGTTGACTCATCCAATGCTAGAGAAAACCACTCATGATGTCCATTTTTGTCAGACATTAGAGATGATATATTTTCTGCGATATCTTGCACCCTCCGAGCCACGGTGTTTGCTGACAAACTGACACTTTTAAATAAATTTACCTTTTCGGGGCATATTTCTTCGGCTACTGCAATCAAGCATTCTTTTATCATTTCTCCATCGGTGAATGGTTTGCCACGTTTTCCTATTTCGAAAGCCACACGAAAGCTGGCGCGAGTTGCAGACTCTTGTTCAGTATTCGCTTTGGTAAACAAAGATTGCTGCGATTTGAGTCCGCGTTTCAAAGCTTCACATTTTTCCTTCCGCAAACTTCCTGTATACTTGGAGTAACTTTGAAGATGTTTCGATTCATAGTGTCGTTTAATGTTATAGTATTTGAGAACAGCTATGGTTTCATTACAAATTAAACATAGTGCCTCATTACTGGACTCAATCACAAAATACTGAAAGTTCCATTTTTCTTGGAACGTTCTGCATTCACTGTCGATTTTTTCCTTCTTTTCCATACTAACAAATCACACATGAAAACAATAAGTCAAATCAAAATACTTTTATTGACGGGTGTTACTTTATTTCACAATTGACAGTTTCGCTTCCTTTGCCTTTCCTACGCAGACTAACTCGCAGTTGCGCCGCTAGCCTTTTTATATGCAATCATTACTGCCATCTCGAAGTGATCGAAATACACCAGCTAGAACCAGAACTTTCTCGAACCAACCCGGTAATTCCAAATATTTAATTACGACTAATGCCACCTAGCGGGTAGCTGAAAAAGATAGTACATAATACCACTACTCGCCACTAGATGTCGTTAAGTGTCACAATACACAATAATAAATGAAATGCAAAAAAAGCGTAAGTTTGCTTAGCTCACGCACTTTGCGACTATCCTAGTCTAGAAATATAGTTAAAGGCAGAAATTGGCCCTTGGAACAAACTGTAAAAATCATTATGGCCCGAAGGCTTCAAAGTTTGGAGACCCCTGATCTAGATAATGGGATCCAAACTCCTGGTGATTCTACAGGCTTTGTTCTGTACTATTTTCTCATGTAGATACTCCAAACTCAAAAAGTCCAACCAGTTGGTTGCAGCAACTTTCTTCTTCTGTTGAAGGTTGTGCTGATACTTGCAGCAAAGAGAGTTCTTCACCGCAGTTACCTCTTATGAGTGGCATTGTTCCAACCCCAAGTAAGTATACGTCTCTCCGGCATCCATATGGTGTATTATGGTTGCATCTACGAGCTGCACATCCTCTCCGTAATCCCCGGTTTGAGATGGATCGATGCAGATTATTACTGTTATTATTGGTAATATTCAGATGTTGTTTTTATTCAAATTCGAATAGTAATATCAATAATTTGATTGAAGTACGTAAGACCGTTCTATCAGAATAAACAGTAATTCCAAAACGCATCAATTTACTTCCCTTTCACGCAAAGGAGTTCAAATGCGACGAACTCTAAAAAATTCGCATTTAGGCCTCCAGGCAAATTGAATATGAACACCTGAATGCCACATGAAAGCAGAGCGCTTCAAAGGTAAATTAATTCTGTCAGATACAGAAAATCGAGGAGACAGGCGGGCCACATCTCCGAATCATGATTTTATTAATAGATGGCGTATCAGGTGAACACAGTCGATTTGTATCGTCAGCCTGCCTTCTTCTCAGGCCGTCAGTTCCAGCCTTTCAATTTTTAAACTCATTTCAATTACCGCGTCTCTGCAGAGGCGGGTGTGGGCGTCGGGAAACTGAAGGGAGGATGGAAATTGTTTGTTTCTAGTGAGGAAAATGACGAAGTTATTGAGCTATCGACTGAGGAAAAATATTCTCAATTAAATCAGGAAAATTTCGGTCTTCAATACAATACTGCTAAGAAATTTTTTTGTCTCTTTTGGCGAATGGAATTTTTTTTCAATAAGGTCAAAAAATTGTCTCAATTTTTCTGAAGCAAAATTATTAACGAAAAAATTTCAGTCTTCCAGCTTTTCCACATGATAGGATTTAGCAGATGTCTGACTAGAAGCAGCTACTTCTCATTCATATGGAGGACGACTGGTTCGAAAAGAAATATGATGAATTTCACTAGTTCGGACTTCCATTGTCTACTATATAGAATGATTTGAAATCCCTGAAACAAGTAAAAAGGAATAATTAAAAAAGAATAGTTGAAAATAACAATTATATTAAGCAACAATAAACCTGAAATGAAATGATAGTGAAATAACCTACAAGTAAAAATATAATAATTGAATAAATAAGAATTAAAGGAATGAAAAAAGAAAATGATAAAAAAAAATAAATAAAAAAAAAAGTGTAGAGATTCCAAGTCACGTTAGTTCACGACGTTTCGATTGTTGGTATCTACAATCGTCTTCGGGTGATGACTGGACTGATTCCTCCGAGAGATGACTATTTTATAGGTCGTTGAAATACTTTCACTTTCTCTACTTTCCATTTTCCGCTTCACTGATTCCGTGAGAGATAACCGTTTTGGCGGGAGTTGGTCATTTTTCGTTTGATGATGGGTTTCCATATGTGTCGTATATCTACGCTGGCCTGGCTGAATACGTTGTTGGACAACATGTATGCGGCTTCCTTAAATTTTCTCCTGAACCAATGTTTCTCTCTGTGCAAGATCTCAGCTTGGGACCACTCGATGTTGTGTTGATGGGTCCAAACATGGTCTGCTATTCCTGATTTGCTGGTTTCTCCTCGCTGTGTGTGCTTCTTGTGCTCGGCAATGCGAACATTCAATGGCCTCTTGGTTTCACCAATATAGGATTTTCCGCACTCACAGGGTATCCGGTAAATGCAATTCTTGGAATCGCAGTCCGCGTTTGGGGGCCTGGTTTTCGTGAGGCTGCTACGGATAGTGTTACCGGATCTGAAACAGGTTCTAATGTTGAACTTGGAACCAATTCTTCTTATCCTCTCCGATAATCCTCTGATGCAGGGAAGTGCAAGCACTGGTTGTGACGGCTTCTCTTCCTTGCGAGGCTCCTGCTGTCTTTTAGCCAAAGTCTTTTCTACCATCGCTTTGGAGTATCCATTCCGCTGAAGATCATTTTCGATGATGTCTAGTTCAGCCAGGCCAGCGTAGATATACGAAACATATGGAAACCCATCATCAAACGAAAAATGACCAACTCCCGCCAAAACGGTCATCTCTCACGGAATCAGTGAAGCGGAAAATGGAAAGTAGAGAAAGTGAAAGTATTTCAACGACCTATAAAATAGTCATCTCTCGGAGGAATCAGTCCAGTCATCACCCGAAGACGATTGTAGATACCAACAATCAAAACGACGTGAACTAACGTGACTTGGAATCTCTACACTTTTTATTTTTTTTTTTTTTTTTTTATTATTTTCTTTTTTCATTCCTTTAATTTTTATTTATTCAATTATTATATTTTTACTTGTAGGTTATTCCACTATCATTTCATTTCAGGTTTATTGTTGCTTAATATAATTGTTATTTTCAACTATTCTTTTTCGATTATTCCTTTTTACTTGTTTCAGGGATTTCAAATCATTTTATATAGTAGACAATGGAAGTCCGAACTAGTGAAATTCATCACGAAACATTGTCAATCACCTTCAAACGAAATATGATGAAGCTGCACATATAGTGAATAACCAGACATTCAGCCAGACTAAAGTGAAGATTTCACAAATTTTGCAAATCTCTTATTCAACTGAAGAAGAAAAGAAGATGCGGAATAATATAAGTAATGTAAGTCAGTAGAAGATTCAAGTATTCAACACAAGTTGTAGATAGTCTTTACTATCAGAATAAAGAGTAATTCCATCTGTTTATGTGTTTATGTCAATCGAATCTAATTATGTTATGTTTTCAGCATTTGCTTCAATATTTTCTGTAAATGGCAGTATACCTGCTGAAAATATCTATAGAATAGGTCGTGAAGAAATTTGTTGAACAACAAAATCGAAGACTTAACCTAAAAAACCGTAGGGATCTTCTAAATATCAACTGCGCCACCTGCAGACAAAGTCTGGAAACAACTCCAAAAACACATACTCCGGGGTGGGAGTCAGAATAATAATGATATTCCGGAGTGGTACATATGCCATGCCCAAGTACAGGTGAAAAACACCTTACCCCTTGCTTCTCATAGGAACCTACGACTTTGTAGGTACGTGTGGCAGATACCTGACGGACTTTGTCCGCAGGTGGCGTAGTTGACATCCTACCGAAACAACTGCAGATAGAGCTTATGACTAGTTGGAATTAATTTTGTTTTTTCGGAATACTTAGATGGTTCACTCCGTCTGAAATGATCTTTATCAACTGCAGATGGACCTTATGACTAGTTCGGTGTTTCTCAAAGTGTGCGCCGTGGCGCCCTGAGGCACCGTAGAACCTTTACTGGGGCGCCGTGGGCTACGGGTGAGTCTCAAGGTACAACGTTTTACAACATAGGTAACTGAGAGTAAAGGTAATACGTGGGTACCTATTAATAAAAAATCCACTGATAATATGATAATATCGGTAATTGCTGAATGCAATCCGTTCAGACAGCCACCTACCTACTTTCATTAATTAAATATCTAGTGTAGTCTTTACGTTCGGGGCGCCTCGATAACCTTCAAAAACCATAAGGGAGCCGTGAATTCGAAAAGTTTGAGAAACACTGGACTAGTTGGAATCAATTTTGTTTGTTCGGGATACTCAGACGGTTTACTCCATCCGAAATGACCGGCCCGGTATTGACGAGGAACAAGTACTCCGAAACTGGTCTCTCGGTGGTCGTCCCCGCCCCCTAAATGAAAACAATTTCTACGTTTCATATATAAGAAGCTAATTGCGACGAATCTTCCAAATGGAAGACTTTGCACAGGTGCAGCTTTTTGCGCGGCATTAGCTAGGTTAGTTGTTGTTTTTCCGTCAGGTATCTGCCACAGGTACTTACAAAATCCTAAGTTCACATGATAGGCAAGGGGTAAGATGTTTTTCAAGCTTTCGAAGCGTTTATTGTCTTTTCATCAGGAACTGTACGATAACCATTGAATAATCAAAGGTATGGAATAATGTTTTCATGAGGGACTGCCAATGGGATCGCTACTTTCACCAGTCATAGCCAACATATATATGGAGTGGTTTGAAACTCTGGCCATTGAAGAAGCCCACAAGAAACCTCGAGTCTGGTTGAGATATGTTGACGACAACTTCATAATATGGAACCATGGGAAAACTGAACTTTCACAATGGAAAACGAAATCCACAACGAATTGTCATTTTCAGACGTTTTAGTGAAGAGGACCGACACTAAGTGGGAAACATTTGTATACCGAAAACCCACTTACACGGAACAGTATCTGAACCACGAATCCAACCACCATCAATCAACTATTAAACCGTGTTTTCGGGCTCTGTAACGAAGTTAGGTCTCGAGTAGGAACTAGACATGATCAAAAATGATCTTCAACGGAATGGATACTCCAAAGCGATGGTAGAAGAGACAGCAGGAGCCTCGAAAGGAAGAGATGCCGTCACAACCAGTGCTTGCACTTCCCTACATCAGAGGATTTTCGGAGAGGATAAGAAGAATTGGTTCCAAGTACAACATCAGAACCTGCTTCAGATCTAGTAAAACTATCCGTAGCAGCTTCACGAAAACTAGGCCACCAAACGCGGACTGCGATTCCAAGAATTGCATTTACCGGAAACCCTGTGAGTGCGGAAAATCCTATATTGGTGAAACTAAGAAGCCATTGAATGTTCGCAATGCCGGATCACAAGAAGCACATACAGCGAGGGGAAACCAGCAAATCAGGAATAGCAGACCATGTTTGGACCCATCAACACAACATCGAGTGGCCCCAAACTGAGATCATACACAGAGAAGAACATTGGTTCAGGAGAAAATTCAAAGAAGCCACATACATGCTGTCCAACAACGTTTTCAGCCAAGCTAGCGTAGAGATACGTAACATATGGAACCACTGAATCAGTAAAGCAAAAAAATTGAAAGCGTAGATAAGTGAAAGTATTAGAACGACCCATAAATAGTCATCTCTCGGAGGAATCAATTCAGTCATCACCCGAAGACGATTGTAGATACTAACAATCGAAACGTCATGAACTAACGTGGCTTGGAATCTCTTCACATTTTAATTTTTATTTCTTTATTTTTCGTTCAATCGTTCTATTTTTACTTGTATTTTGTTTCACTATAATTTAATTTCAGGTTATTTTTATACAATACAATACAATACAACACAATACAATACAATACAATACTTTATTTTTCCTGAGACTTTTTTACAAGCATGGAAATTGTCATATACACAGTATAAATTGGAGTTGAAAAATATCAAGTAATAAAATATGGAACATACATAGAAAAAATTAAATCCATAGTAGATGTAGGAAATAGTTATATAAAACAATTAAAAAAATACATAGTATAAACAGTAGAATATTGACAAGCAAACAATGGTGATGTCAAGCAACCAGATCAGTGAATAAAAGGCATTTTTGTAGAGAATATTTTCAACGCTATTTTTGAAATTAATGGGATTTGAAATTTTCTTAATGAATGTTGGAAGTTTATTGAATATTTTTATGACATAACAGTAACAGTATAACCAGCAGCTATGCGGATAGTATCCCCCCATTGCTGAAACTCATGGTAATGATTCTTAATGTAAGTGACATAATTCAAAATATACATGCATATCACAGTTAAAATTTGCAACTCAGTAAATAACTGCTTACAAGAATCAACATATTTTTGAAACACATGGTTCTTAGTATCTTTTTTTGAGCAATCAACAGATCATTCAATTTGCTGCTGTTACCGTATCAATCTAAGCAATAAATTAGACTTGAGTGAACATAGGCATAGTAGTGACTTAATAAAATATTTATAGGGACAGAATTTCTGAGATTCCAAATGACGAAACAATGCTTGGATAATTTTATAGAAATAGAGTCAATATGATCATTCCAGGATAATTGGGAGTCAATGTTGAACCCTAAGAATTTGACTGATTTTTTCTGCACAATATATTTAGTATTAGCTCTAACTAATATACTGCTGTCTATTTCTCTAAGCGAGAAAACAATTGTATTAGATTTATTGCTATTTAGTACGAGGCCGTTTCTGGCGCAGTAATTAAGCTTAATATTATTGTTATTTTCAATCATTCATTTTTAATTATTCTTCTTTAGTTGTTTCAGTGATTTCAAAACATTTTATATATTAGACAATGGAAGTCCGAACTAGTGAAATTCACCAGACATTTGAGTTTCATTATCGTAGCAGTCAATAGGATGATTTCTGCCGTTAGTCATGTGAAGAAATGAATTTTTTTGATTCAATTTATTTTTTTATGAGGAGGTTTTCACTGCATATCGGCATGCCAGCTGAATTTGACTCTAAATTATACGTTTGATCGCTCGTGACTCCGGCAATCACTCCGTTGATTGCAATGTTATAGTTAGGACTCAATATCCGCCTAATACAAAGCTAAAGGTGGTCTTTTGACATGGTAATAACGTTGTCCGTTCGGAATCGGGTCAAGGGGTGAGGCGGGGGTCTTATAACCAATCAAGACCGGAGCATTTGCAATGAGACGCTTCCCATGAATATTTACCAGCTAATTCGGTATCGCCGAGATAATGACTGTGTCTGATCAGCTTCTGAGGATCGGTCGGCAATTCGAGGCTGATTATGCCGCCTCCGAGGCCCAAACGGCCACCTCATCGCCTTCAAATGTCAACCCGTTATTGCGTTGGATGGCTTATCGCGCAGAATGAATGTTTTCCATCTGATTGCCGTAGTTTTTTCATTGGGGCGAATGCCGATTCAATATCGACTCTGGGCATTCGTTGTGGAGGTGATTCGAGTTTTTTTATCTCAATTGTGATTGAGCGAAAAACAATTTCGATATTGTGAATTCAGAATTGTTGCAAAAAACCACCCTAATTTTTATAGAATAGAATGGAATAGTTTATTAACTAAGTCAAAAGAAGAACTTGTGAAAATGTAAAAATATTGAGCAACGCAGGGGTTGCCTACGAAACGACAACGACTTCTTTTGTACAACTGATTAATAGCAAGATGGATAAAAATGAGTTTATTCTCGGACTGTTTTTTGACCTCTCGCGTGCTTTCGATAGCCTCAATTTTGATTTTATATTGTCAAAATTATCAGCAATAGGATTACGAGGTAATATACTTGATTGAATTCGGTCATTCCTACAAGGGCGAAGACTCATTGTCAGGGTGAATAATGAAATTTCAAACGAATTCCTGGTTAATTCGGGAATACTTCAAGGAAGTGTGCTCGGTCCCCTGATTTTACTATTATTCATCAATGATCTACCTGACTACATAAGTTGCGGCGAAGTCTTCATGTACACATCTATAATCGTATCTAGCATAAACGAAGATGAAGTGATATTTAAAACGAGAAAGGTCCTCCACGAATTCGATGAATGGTGTCACCAAAATGGCCTGATGATGAACCACTCATAGACAACACTACTTAGATTCCACAGACACTGTGTAGATCCCATAATCGCCCAAAATATCACATTTAGACAATAAAGTTTCCTATTCAATTCCAAGTTCAATTTTTTAGGCGCAGTTCTAGATGTAACTCTCAACTGGGACGAATACATCAACAACATGAAAAGCTACCTGAACGAAGAAGGGCTAATCGCAGTCTACTATGCCCTCGTCTACTCGACTATTAGTTACAACATCTTAGTCTATGGGCTAGAAACTTCCAGTAACAGAGTTTCTCTGGCACAAAAAAGAATAATCCGTGCTATGTTCAGACTAGACCAGTGGTCGCCAACCTCTTCAATGTGTTGAGCTACTTTGTTAATTTTGGAATAAACAGCGAGCTACCCACACGGAAGCCACGTAACGCAACGTAAATGAAATAATCCGCAGTTAATTTATCATTATATGTATTTATTTTACTATTCAACTGGTAACACATAATACATAGGTACTAATAATGAACTAATAACAAAATAACTAATATTACTAGTACGTACTTGTTCATATCTACATTCCTACCTATCAAACGAAGGTGTTTGAGAAATAAACACGAACTTTTATCCAGCCACAACGGCATGTCACGTATGATTTAAAAATAGTTAATAATAACAACAAAAAAGTAACGCACTATCATGAACATAAACATTGAAAAATAAAAAGCACGTTCAATGAGAAGGCTGACACTCAGACTCATCGATAATTTTTTTAATGTTTGCAGTATAATTTGATGCAGCCATTCGTATACAATTATCCAAATGTTCATCTGTAAGTCTATTGCGATATTTGTTCTTAATTAACTTCATATTGGAAAAAGAAGATTCACACCAATAGGTTGAACTGAATAATGCTCTCACTTTCAAGGCAACCCGGCATAGAACTGAATATTTACTTACAATAGGCCAGATACTTTCAGTAATTGAGACTAACGATTTTAAGGCTAAATCATTTTGAAACTCAATGACTTCCATTTCTGTTGCAGCGATGTCTTCGCCAAAGTTCTGCATAACACAAGTTGCAAACTGTTGGATATCAATTTCCATAAAGGGTGAAACAACAAACTGCGCTACTTAAGCCATTTCATTGAAATCCTTAAAACGACTTTTGAAGTTATTTTTCAGGGTAGAAATTATTTCTATATGATATTTGTTGTCATAGGGTTCTAATGGATTTTGAGATATTTTTTCCGAAAGAATAGGAAAATGCTTGGCATCGCTGTTAATTAGGTTTTGTTCCCAAAACTCCAGCTTTTGATAAATGCTTTTATATCAGAAATCATTTCCGCTAGTTCTTTGTCTCTCCCCTGAAGCTGCAAATTAAGTTCGTTTAATTTCTCTGTGATGTCCACGAGAAAACCAAAATATCTAAGCCAGATTGAATTTTCTAGTTCCGGAGTCGGTTCATCGCGTTGTTTGAAAAATTGAACTATGCCAGATAGGACATCATTAAAACGTTTCAGCACCCGTCCTCTACTTAATCATCGGACTTCAGAGTGAAGGAGTAGGTCCCCGTATTGACAGTCAACTTCATCGGCCAAGGTTCTGAATAATCTTCTTTGTAACGCTTGAGCTCTAATCTTGTTCACAATTTTTACCATCAGTTTCATAACGTTGTTTAGTTTCAGGAAATTTCCACATAATGCTTGCTGATGGATAATGCAGTGGTAACAGAAAAATTGCGGAAAAGTTTCATCTTTACGACATAACGCCACCAGACCCTTATCACAACCCACCATAGCTGTAGCGCCATCGGTTGTCAAGCCTACCATTTTCGATATTGGAATTTTCTCGAAAGAAATAATATTTTTTAAATGAGAAAACAACTCATGTCCAGTAGTGTGTCCTTTCAGTGGAATGAACTTCAAAAGATCTTCTTTAATCGTAAAATCACTAAAAATCATCCTGACGAACGCCGCCATCTGGGCAGTGTCAACGACATCTGTTGATTCATCCAGTTGAAGTGATAAATAAATACAGTTATCTAAGTCAGTTCTTAACTGTAAAAAAATATCATTGCTCATTACTTCTACACGTCTCATCACTGTATTAGCAGAAAGTTGCATAGATTTTAAAGCTGAAACTATCTCGTCTTTATTTCTAAAGTTGGCAAATAACGAATCAGCAGCTTCTAAAAACGCCTGTTTTATCATTTCCCCGTCTTCATAAGGTTTCTTTTTTTGCAATTATCTGGGACACACGGTACGATACTTCAGTTGCAGCCTTATTTTTGTCGACTGTTCTTAAAAATATGGATTTTTGTCCAATTAACTGCTTTTTTAACTGTTTCAGTTTCTCCTTTCTGGCGGCAGAATGTAGTGGGAATGATTTTTCAAAATTAGAATGTACAGTTTTATGATGTCTCTCAATATTTCCTTTTTTAGCAACGGAGACCGAAGTATTACATAACAAACATAAATTTTTATCTTTAACTTCTGTAAGAAAGTAATGTTCTTTCCATTCCGAATGAAAGTGGTATGTCTTTACCTTCTTACAACTGCTTGCCATAATATTATTTTTGTTGTTCTCTACTAACCCAACTGCTGGACGTTGGTTACGCGTTCAGTTTTAAACTAAGCGCAATGTCGCCGCGCCGTGCATATTTATCCCGTTCAAAGCAATCCAGATCGTTCTCGAACACTAACGCGCTGGTCCGGCTGGTCGGTTCTAGCCGATTCTAGCTTGATAGCGTCAGCGGCACATCGCTCACCGCAACGCTGCCGCTGTTTATGTTTGAAATTATGACAATTAGATTTTTTTGTGGAATTTTCGGAAGCTTCTCTGATTTTTGCAGTTTGTATTTTTTAAATTAAAATCGTTTTGAGAGCTACCAGAATTGCCTCCGCGAGCTACCGGTAGCTCGCGATCGACAGGTTGGCGACCACTGGACTGGACTATCGTGAGTCCTGCCAAGAAGTATTCAGAACAAAGCAATTATTAACTTTCACAG
The DNA here is from genome assembly GCF_025532065.1 of Leptinotarsa decemlineata. NCBI lineage: Eukaryota > Metazoa > Arthropoda > Insecta > Coleoptera > Chrysomelidae > Leptinotarsa > Leptinotarsa decemlineata. The sequence goes on along the minus strand of NW_027412537.1, from coordinate 14,365,730 downwards.
GTATTTATTTATATAAACTATCAACATATTTTCACAAGAATAAAAATAACATTGAGCTTAAGAGCGACATTCATGACTACCAAACACGACAAAAAAAGCAATTCAGATCGCAAAAGGTGAAATACTCTAGTTATAAAAAATCACCAGTAATATTTAACTTCTTCAATTACTTGTTGAATGTTAGATGATTGATCGCTATGTATTAAAGTTGTGGCATCTGCATAAAGAATGGACTTATATGAAGACATGAAATTACATCATGTCATTAACATAAATAACAAAAAACAGGGGCCCAAGTATTGAACCTTGTGGAACACCGTGCTCAACAGGTTCAAAATTTGATGTAACACCATTACACGAAACCTCCTGATACCTATTTGAAAGGTAGATTTGTTATTAGCAGTTATTATTATTACTGTCATTGAATTCTCAGCAGCATTAAGATTCCTAGTATTATGTGATAAAATATTCAAGAGCATAGGGCGATCAGAGAACCAACACTCCTGATGAGTACGTGTCGCAAATAACCTCAAATCGTTGCCGAGTTTTTCTACTTTGTTTGATAGACTGGATTTATTGTTTCTCTTGTACTGCAAAGCAATTATGAAAGTATGAGTTATTCTGAGCCTCTTTTTGTTGGTTAAACATTCCAAATCTCTTCGAAATCAGATGATAGTATTTGAGAGGGCAGTTGAATAGAGTAGGTATTTTTTAGCCATAGATTCGAAGCAGAAGAGAGATCCCCATCTTCAGGTGGTAGAATTCTTGATTAGCAGTAAAACTATTCTGAAGGACTAGATCCATTCTGATTCCTATTCTTTTGAATTTGCGAAGGTCTTCTATTCCAGATGAAACCAGTGCTTTGTATAATCTCATACCAGATAGTCATCTCAGACTTTTTGTATTTGGTGAAGAGCTTTTGAAAATGAGACCCAGATCTGTCTATCACCTAGTAATATTCTTTGGAGTTTCGTTCCGGTTTTGCATCCATCATCTTCACTGAAGCTAATGGCGATTATGGACTTCAGAACTTTTTTTACTATTGATGAATGAAAAACCTTCAATTTGTCATTCACCGTTATTTGTTTATTGCATTTTATTGGTATATATTTGGTCTTGTATATATTTCTTGGGAAGAAGAATTTGCAAATTTCCATGAAATCTGGGACTGATGTTATCGATGCAATGGCAAATAATTTAACGTTGAGCATTCCAACCAGGTGAATTCCATTTTTGGTCTCCAGTGGTGTTATTGCATTGCTATTTCATTAATAAAAAATCATCAAGGTGAAAAATAATGTTTAACATACATATGTATAAAAAACAAAAATCACAATATAATTGACAGGTAAAATATTGATAATGGAAGTATACTATAGATAGTGATGGGCTGAGTATTTCAGAATTAATTTCGGACTGTCGATGAACAGTATACAGTGTACTCCCTACTTTCAGTGTTGCTTGGTTTGAAAATGTTTTTTGAGGTGTTTTATTGTTTTATCATTCTAACATTGCTCTGTTTTTGACTTATCAATACAGTGTAAATTGGTGTATGATCAATAAATGTCTATCAATCTATCCATCTATGGGTTTCTTTGTCTATTACCAATGGTCCTAGAGTCGGCAGGACAGATAATGCGTTTTTTTCTTATTTAATGTTAATTTATTATATTTGAACCAATCGCATATATGTTTTAAATCTCGTTCTACTTCAACCTATGAATCTAGCCAATTTTCCCCGTCGTATAGGATAGCCATATCATCTGCAAAACTCATGAGCCTCCCTTCATTTCTGGGTGGCATTATGCTGTTTACATAAATATTCAATGAAAGTGGTTTTAGTACCGTTCCCTGAGGTACACCGTACGTTATTGTCCTCAAGGAGGTTCTAACTCATTCAATTTCAATAACTGTTTCCGATCTGATGAATACTTCTGCATTAGCTGATAATGTGGTCCTCTTATACCACAATAATATAATTTTTGTAATAGTCTTTTGTGGCATACGATATTAAAGACTCTTGCTAAATCAACAAAAATGCATATTATATGTATTTTTTCATCAAGAGCCTTATAAATACGAGTATACATAATTAATACAACCACTAGAAGGTCTAGTCATCCACTTGAAAGGCTTTCCTTCCATTAGAACGGAAATGGCAGACAGTCCCTCAGATTTCACCACAAATTAACTTCTGCCACTGTTCTCGGCGGAGAAATAAAAACGAAGTAATTCGGGAGTGCAAGGCGGACCTCGAATACATTTAAATGGAAATTTGAAGATATTTCCAATGACATCCACCCTTCGCAAGGAATTAAAACTTTGTAACATTAAAATACGTCATTTCCACAAATGATTGAGTATTTGGATTCGACGACGAACAAAGTGAATGGGGAGCGACATAATTTCGTTTTTAGAACTCGAGATTGCTTGTGATTTTGCATTTTCCTCCGAGAAAATTAATTTCAGAATTGGAAATGTAATCAACGGAGGGAAGATGTAAATATTTTAATTTCGGAATGCTGAAGAATCTTACACAAAGAAAAACAGTTGTCTCTTTCCTTCGTGGATCTCATCAATATGCTAATGAGAAAAATAACTTTTGAATCGGTAATTTTCAAGCAGAGAATTCCGGTGATGGATTCAAATGAAAGGGAGTTTTGTTGATGAACGATGGTATTTTTGATCATTTTGCTTGAAAATAAAAAAAGTGAAGAGTTTGATGTTTTGTATAGAGATTGAACAAGTTATTGAGATTTTCACGTCATGTGTTCGTTGTAAAATATCTTATTTCTGTTTATTTTATCATTCTTTGTAGTTAGTTGTAGTTCCTAATGATAAGCATTTATTGTTTCTTGAGACAATAAACTGAATTGAATTATCTGAGTAGACTTTGATTTGATCGACTGTGTCGATCACAGGATCTTGTCAAATACATTGTTACCGATCATCAGTGTATATTCAAATCCGTAACTCAAATTTTGAAAATTGGGATCCCTCAGGGGTCTGTTTTGGGACCAATATTATTTATATTATACCGTAATTATGTGAATACCGCAGTCGCTGATAACACAGCTCACCAAAAAAAATGTTTATCTTGCTGCCGAAAAAAATCCATTGATTTTGGTTAATTCATCTGTGCTGATTCCAAAAATACAAACCTTTTCTTTGTATTAGCTCTAGTTTTCGAGATATAACATACTCATCGGATACTTAAATATTCTTACATGTCTGTATATTCCACCACTATAATTGCAATATGTTTATAAACAAACTTAACAAATTCTAAGACAAATGCACACTAATGACTTCTATTTAAAATGCACTTATTGGAAATGCCCATAACATGAAATTAGCGCTAATTGCTTCTTACCTATTGTCCGATAAGTAAATAGTATTTTCTCGGAAATGGCCTTACTAAATTCCTATAAAGTAGACTGCATTCCATTGTGAAATTCAGTCTGAACTTGAGTTTCGTTGCAAGAGTTTGTTTGTGACAACTGAAATCCATGGTTTCTACAAGCAGGCGTTGTTGTGTGAATAACCAAAACGTTTTTTGCTACATATGTGGCGAGTACATTGTAAAGGAAAGTAGAAAACCAGTTTGTGATTTTATAAAAGGGGCATATCAAGCCTATTTTGGTGTTCATTTAGGAGATCAAGATAAATCATGAACTTTTCTTAAAAACTTGCGACAGTAGACGAAAGGACAACGAAAATGTTTAAAGTTTGGTGTTCCAATGGTATGGAGGGAACTAATAAATCATTTTGATGCTTGCTATTTCTGTCTTGTGAATATAAAGGGCATTGATCGTAACAATCAACATACGTGGACATATCCTAACCTGGATTCAGCAATAAGACCAATTCCACATCAGCTTGAGCAGATACCTACGTTACCAGAGGATAATGTTGAAACGTTATCTGACGAACTACAGACTAATAGAGTTGAGGAAGACGACAGTGATTTTGAAGGGGATTCAACACGTCCTGAGCGCTCTACTCAGGAAGAACTAAGCAATCTTATTAGAGATTTGAACTTTCCAAAGGGTTCTTCCGAGTTGCTTGCCTCCAGACTAAAGGGCGAAGCTTGGATGGTATAATCAGGGTCAAAATCAAATCAATCTAAAAGACAGAATTGCAAAAAAATTGCAAAGTTCGAAAAAAATGATAAATTTTTAAAGACTTAATCTCTGAAACTATTGGGTCTACAGAGACAATTCTAGTATCATATTGTAGCAAATTTAGTCTACCCTGAATACTTCAAAGCAAGTTTTTTCAAAAACTAGTCCTTCAGGATTTTAATCGCCAAAATTTGAAAAAACCCGATTTTTCGCGGTTTTTCAGAGGTCATAAACTTGGATTATTCATTAGGCCAACATCATAAATAATAATAAATAATGTGATGTATAAAGTTACTGGACTATATATCCTTTCCAGAATTCAGAAAAACAACTTCTCAAACAAATTATGAGATAATATTACTTCAAAACTGAAAACTGAAGCCATAAAAGAAATCGACATCCGTAACGCCGATACTGTTCTCTTTTAGTGGTCTATGGAGGTCATTATGACAGCAATGAAAATAAATGAAGCCGGTACGAAAACTACGCCCGCTCCGGGGAAAAACTTATAAAACCCTAACTGGATTTCTTTAATGGAACTTTGGAGATATTGTTGAGAGCAACCAGAGGCAGGCAGGAGGATATTATTTGCAGGTGTTTCCAACCCCGCTGGACCTCCTCTAAGAGAATAGCTTTGGTCGACCGCCATTCGGTTGTTTTGTTGCCACATAAATAAGATTGATGTTCGTGGGAGATTAACAAAAGGAAATTTTCTAGGGAGTTTCTTTGCCGGCGATGCGATCGGGGAGAGAATACCAAAGTTGCTTTCCACTTACAGCACACAATGTGGGGAATATAACTGAAATATACAGAGTCAGCGGATGAAAATAGAACAAGGTACATCTTATAGTGGCTTTAAAAATATTGCTCTAACCTAAATATTTTCATTCTGGAAGATGAATCTTTTATGCATGCAGGGTCTTTCACGACGAGAGTTCGTTAGGAATATATGGAGAACGATTCAAAATAAAAACTTGAAATTTTGTGCTAATGGGTTTTACAAAATAGCCTTCTCAACTGAAATATTTTCAACTTCTGGTCTCTTTCCGTTATACCGGAAGTTGAGGGTAACTTCCTTATTTCAAAAGAAACACCCTGTATTTTATTACGTTTTTGATTTTCTCAGCACATATTAGGCCCATTTTGTATAACAATGCCTATACCCAATATATAATAATTTTTTTCTGAAAAATTTGACAGTTACAGCACCACACCGAAGAAATCATAACTCATAGACAGTAACAGTTGAAAATGTGAAATTTCACACCTTAAGCATCAAGTAATTGAAGAACAGGGTGGTCGAAACTTCCACCTAAAACATAACATCGAGAATACTGATGAAACACAATTTTTTCAAATGGAAACCATACACTATTCTATTATTTTTGAATACTACGAAAACAAAGATATCAAATTCATGAAGAATACCTAAAATACACCCCTGGCGAGATATATCCGATTTTGGGAAATATTTGAAATGTAAATCATTCGAAGCAATAACAAACTAAGGAAGCTTTGAAAACAAATGAAGTTACAACAAATATTTCGAATTTTGATGCGATATAATTGACGTGTATTCCGTAGTTTTCTATTTGTGTGCAAAATGTATCGTTTAGGGTATTTTAATGAAGATTCCCTGATTTTCCAAAATCGGATATATCTTGCCAGGGGTGTATTTTAGGTATAGGACATTCTTCTTGAATTTGATATCTTTTTTTTTTCGTAGTATCCAAAAATAATAGAATAATGTATGGTTTCCATTTGAAAAAATCGTGTTTCATCAGTTTTCTCGATGTTATGTTTTAGGTGGAAATTTCGACCATTCTGTACATTATTTTCGAAAATTCGATGGACCTGTTCATGACTTGATGCTTGAGGTGTGATTCTGTGAAATTTCACATTTTCAACTGTAAAATCTGAGTTATGATTTTTTCGGAGTGGTGCCGTAACTGTCAAATTTTTGTGATAAATATTAATATCTCGAAAACCAACAAATTTGGGTATAGGCATTGTTATACAGAGTGGACCTGAAATGTGCTGAGAAATTCAAAACTGTAATAAAATATAGGGTGTTCTATTTGAAATAAAGAAGTTGCCCTCAACTTCCGGTATAACGGAAATAGACCGGAAGTTGAAAATATTTCAGTTGAGAAGGCCATTTTGTAAAACCCACTACTGCAAAATTTCAAGTTTTCATTTTGAATCGTTCTCCTTATATTCCTAACTGACGCTCGTCGTGAAAGACCCTGTATTTTAACCTAGTCACTTCCACCATCCGATCAGAAATGTTTTCCAAGGGCAAAACACAAGCACTAAAGGAAAATCCTTGAGGCGCTCTAAGAGCGGTGCCTGTGCGAAAGTAGCGATTCACATTGGATTTGATCGCTGGAGATTGAGTTGATTTGGAATAATGTTCAAATTCAAATTCAAATTTATTGCATCCATATCCTTTTAACAATAAACAGATCGGATTAGTCCAAGTTCACAAATTAAATTGTGTACGATGAATATATACAAATAAAATGACATACATAAATAATGGTTTGAAAAACAAAATTACATTCTTGAAAATTATGAAACATCGAGTCAAAAACCGAATTTGAATCGGGTATTTCAGTGATGCATACTTCACCGCCTGTGAAAAATCACACAAAAATAAAGCAAGAAATGAAGAAATATGAGAAGGTCAATACTGAAAGTCACTTACGACAAAAAAGTTCGAATTCACGGAGGGAGTAAACGCATCCTTCGGCCAGTACTTTCTTTAATTTGCGTTTGAAGATATCTGGACTTCTGCTCTCTCTCAATTCGAGGGGTAGAAGGTTGAATAGACGAATTCCAGTAGTCACTGGAGCTTTTTTGCATGGAGTGACAAATTTTCTTCGGTAGGATATTTCTTTTGTTTTTGGTGTCATACATGTGAATATCGCAATGCCTTCTAAAGCTGCTTAGGTTATTGAAAATGTGAGTCAGAAGTTTTAATAAATATATACAGGGCACCGTGAGAATTTTATTACTTTTGAAGGTGTCTCTGCATGATGTTCTATAAGATAAGCAGAAAATACGTCTAATAATACGTTTTTGCTACACAAACACTCTTTGTAGTTCGGACGCTTGACCCCAGACAACGATACTATATGAAATAGCGGAGTACCCCAGTGCATAGTAAACTTCAAGCAGACAATCTCGTTCCAGCATGTTTTGGAGTGTGGTGACCACATAAAAACAATTGTTCAGCTTGCCACAAACTACATCGACATGCGAGTTCCATGATAGGTTGCAGTCGAATTGTGTTCCTAAGAACTTCACCATTATAGATGGTTCAATTGACACTCCTTCAAATGAGAGCGGAAAATGCAGAGGTGTTCTATGTTTGCTACAAAACTCTATATATTTCGACTTATTATGATTAATCATAAGTTTATTTTTAAAGCACCAGTCCTTGAACTCTTTTAGGATTGTGTTGACCTTCTCAGATAGTCTTACAGATGAAGTATCTGACACAGTAATGCAAGTATCATCTGTGTACATAAGCACCCTTCCTTGAGATATGTGAATGTGAAGGTCGTTAATGAAAATGAGGAAAATTAGAGGACCGAGTACGCTTCCCTGGGGTGTACCAATATCTGTTTCAAACTCCTCCGAGATGACGTCATCAACCTCAACAATGAACTTTCTTCGTTCGAGGAAGGACACGATCCACTCATTGATTGGGCCGCGGACACCAAGGTTATTCAATTTATCAGATATGAAAGGAATATCGACCGAGTCGAAAGCTTTAGTAAGATCAAAGAAAATTGAGATCACAAATTCGCCAGAGTCCATTTTGTTGTTGACATATTGAACAAATTCAATCGTGCTTGTTTCAGTTGATAAACCACTACGGAATCCATGCTGATTGTCACATAATACCTGATATGTGATGAGAAAATTTGTGATCCTATTGGCCATTACTTTCTCTATCAGTTTAGAAAAAATCCTCAAAAAAGCGATTGGTCTATAATTCTCAATATTACTTGGATCGCCTTTTTGTTCTCAGGAATTTCATTTGACATTACCGCAGTTCTTCAAATAAAAGAGTTATTCAACCGAAGGAGTTCGAGGTTTACTGAGTTGAACCTCAACACGATGAGCAGCCACAGTCCGTCACTTATTTCTTATATGTGCCACTCTTGGTGGAATCAAATATGAACAGCTCCCGTTGAAAATATCTAAAAGAGAGACAAATCTCCCAACTTTTCTTCATTGTTCGAGACTATCAAGGTTGCAAGTGATGTTGGTGTCTCCAATCGGGCGGATAGCTCTTTTCTGTAAAGAATCCAGTAGCTTCAGCGTGAACAATAATCCAAAGAAGGTTTTATCTGAGCTTCATGAAGCATTTGAAGTTGCTGGTGTTTGTACAGCTTTCTGGTTCGGAACAGTTCCAAGCTTTGCCTGGGTTCTCTGCATCTGTAGAGTAGGGAGGGTGAGTGTAAGCCCACAGCACTTAGGCCACATGTGACCCATTGTACATCTTTTCGAGGAGTTGTCCTCCTAGGTCATCGTCCATCCTGTCCTGCCAAGACTCGCCGAACACTCACTCCCTTATTGACGATAACTCCGGATACTCGCATGCCTGACAGTCTCATCTTCCTGTTCACACATCCTGCATGGAGATGTGTACACTAGTCTCATATTATGGAGGTGTTTCCTTAGTTGACAGTGGCCAGTGAAAATCCTACTGTTAAGCGTAGTTTTTTCCTGGTCATCGCCAGATATTTCTTCAGCGCCATCTTCCCAGTGTCGCTCAAGGTGATCCTGGTAAAATTGCAACCTTTGATTCCATCCCATCTCTGTAGGTATTGAGCATGGGTGTAACATTGAGCATGGGTATGACGTTTGGCTAGTTCCGCAGTTGTCATCAGGCTGTAGGTGCCACTGGGTCCTAAAATCCTTAGTCCAGTCGCTTCCTTCGCTGAAGAGTCGGCAATGCGATTACCTTCACTCCTGTCGTGCCCATTCATCCACCTCAGGATAATGTTATTATCTACCAAGGCTTTGGCTGAATCTTGATGGCACTCTAGTACTTGCCCTGAAGTAACACGTTGTCTGTTCAAAGCTAATAGATCTTGTCTGCAGATTGTTATGTTTTTGCCAGAAATTCCTTTCCTGGTTATTTCTTTTGAGGCGATTGAGATACCAGACAGTTCTGTTTGGACCACGCTGGTATTTTTTCCCATTCCCCACTCACTCCTTTGGCTTAGTGATCTGGAGTACACTCCACATCCTGAGCCTTCGTTAGTTTTTGAGCCGTCTGTATATATGCGTATTGCATCTGTAGCATCTGACTGTTCTGCCTAATTTGTATTTTGTGGGGTTTATTAAACACAAACCGGGGTTCAATTGCATCACTGGTTGCCTGCAGCAGAAGTTGCGCAGTAAGCGCTTCCCGCCATAGGCCCAGCCTCAATTGACCCGTTTCTACTTCGAGGTTCACACCAGCTGTGCGCAATCGTACCATGGCCATTAACGCAACCTCCTTAACATACAGGTCCAGAGGGGCCAGACTCGTAATTAATTCCATTGCCGCAGTTAGTGTTGTTCTCATCTCTCCTGTGATGTTCAAACAAGCCAGTCACTGTATTTGATATAATTTTTGGATGCCGTTCCTTGTAGGTCTTTCGGTCCCCATGCAATGGCTTCGAACGTTAACATAGGTCTTATCATTGCAGGATAGATCCAGGTGACCACACGGGGTGATAGACCCCATGCGCGTCCCACAGTCCTCCAACATTGCTCATAAGCCACATATGCTTTACAAAGAGAGTGGAATAACAAGTATTTGGCAATATTCGAAAGTTCCTCAAAGAAAATGGAACTAAAAGGCTGATAGCGGAGTATTTTCCTCGGTAAAACCCTGTACATCGCTCATCAAACATTGGGTAATTATTCCAGTTACTTTATTAGCATTATGAGTAATATATTTTCTCTTCATGTCTACAATCGCATAAAATCAAACCATCTATCATTTCCTTCAGTCTTTAGTCTGTGAAGTAAGCGTCTCATGTTTTGACTTTTACAGCTTGATAGCAATAATAACGGATTTATTGCCTTTCTCGAATAGATCATTCCTTTGTTTCATCTCCTGGATATTTATATAGAGAACAAAACGATCCGTTATGTTTTATTTCTCGTATATGCATAATCTCTTGAGTCAACAATGAGTTGTTGGGAGAATGGATTCTATCAATAGGTGCAGATGTTCGCACGCCTAGATTAAAATAGAAATTAAACTGTATTTTGATGTGCTCTTTATATCGCCAGCTTCATTGTAGCATTCCCCTCTATTTACTCTCAGAAATGAAATTGAAAACTTCAATCACACAGAGTGAAATTTCAGCCGATAAGTTCCACAATTTCCCTTTGACTCCGGATCGAATATCAATCGGAGGAGAAGATAATCATCTTTGTTAATTTTATATGAAATAATAATGATCATTATGATGAAGAGGAAAGTTGAAAAAATCGTATCGATTTTTGAATAAACTACCTGAAAAGTATGAGAAAACAACACAATTTTTTTGCGATCGGTGCCAGCAATTGAAAAATTCATTACCTTCTCATTAAAAAAATTAAGTTAATTAAAATTTCCACGAATACGTATTTAACCTCGGGTAAAAGTGTTAAGCTACTGGGGGTTCATATAGACGACAGATTGAACTGGTCATGTCATGTTGACAAACTGGCCAAGAAATTATCAAGTGCAATAATAATGATTCGTAGACTGAAGGATTTCGCCGGTATCAGAGCGGTCAAATCTTCGTACTTCGGACTCTTCCATAGTCACATGGTATATGGCATAGTGTTGTGGGGGGATTCTTGTCATTCCAAAAACATTTTTATATTGCAAAAAAGAGTTATACCTCTAATATCTAATGCCATCTTTAAAGATCATTGTCGCCCACTTTTTATTCATCTCAAAATAATGCCGCTTCCTACAGCTTTAGTATATGAAACATTGATTGAAATTCATAAAAATAAATCAAAATACATTTTACAATCGCAACAACATGAATATCCTACAAGATCAGGAAATCTGATAAGAACTGAGAGATTCAGACTGAGCACCTCACAAAATAATTCATTGAATTTGAAATTCTATTATTTATAAGTTACCATGTCACATAAACCAACTCAGTTTCTATTGTTTCAAGCAGAAACTGAAATCATTTTTTTCGAATCACTGTTTTTATTCTACAGATGAATACATGTCATACAACATAGATAATTCATGTGACTTTGAGTGAGTAACAATTGTTCTTATTTTTACCATTACTTGATTGATTGTTTTCATTATTATGTACACTGTTCTGTTATACAAGCACTGTGATAGTTTTATTTGTATATATGACGTCATATTTATGAATTTTTGTGTTTTGACTTGCTACAAATATTTGTTCAAATGTATCACGTAGCCAATAAACTATTCTATTCTATTATATGTAATCTAACAAACGAAACGTTGCATTGTCAATTGGTTTATATCAGACATTACAAATATGACACAGTATATCATACGACGGGTAGGCGGTAGCGCCAATAGACGAAATTCAACAATTCTAGTTTTTGGCGAGTATTTCAAAAATAACCGCTCGCATTCTCAATCTGAAGAAGGATTATTCTAGTTCTCCAGAATAGGAAAGTTTTGTCCACTTCAACCGACCTTGTAGGTCTTACCATTTCTGAGATAGCAATAGTGGAATCAGCTAAAAATAACAGCCTCTATATAAAATTATAACTTGTGAGTCGATTGATCTACCCAAGTTGACAAGAATGCTGTATATTCAGTTCTTCTACCGTTTTCACTCAAAAAATTGTCGCTCAACCACTAAAAGATTAATTTTAGACCTGACTCAATTTGACGATGAAACTTTTACCCACGTTTTCCCGACAAAGAATATAGCTGTGTAATCAGCCAAAGAATTGATTTTTCTATTGAATTCGGAAATGTTGAAGATATTGTTCGTGTATATGAGAAATAAGGTAGGCCCCAGCACAGTATCTTGAGGAACTCCTCTTGTTATCACTGCCGAATCACTACCTGAGTTATTCACTTCCATCCTAAGGACCCCATTTTTCATATATTCTTTGGAACCATCTAAGGCAAAATGTATTCGTTCGAAAAGTTCCTTATAAGATGAAACTGCAAGTGGTATAAAAATATAAGAAGTGTTATTCGTCATTTTTCATCTTCCAAATAAGAGCTTTCAATTTGGTAACCCTTCTCAGCACTCATAATTGAATTTCTTCAAAAAATCAAAAATCGACCTGCATAAATGAAGAGCTAACTAATCTTTCCAGCTGGGCACATGTACCGCTTTTTCGCACAGGATCAAGAAACGAGTAAGGTTACATCGAAGAATCGATTGAAATAATTGCCTCTCGTATGTTCTTGTATTACTATTTGTGAGTTCGTTTATATTTTGCCATTTTGGGGGGGGGGATTTGGAATAAGTGGATCGATTCATTTATGTCCAGCAGCAGCCAATGTGTAACCATCACCAATGTGATTGAAGATGACATAAAAAACAACTCTCAACGGATACCACTGTCACTAGCAGTACCACAAGGTTCAGTCTTGGGCCCTGTACTATTTCGAGTATATATAGATTAAGTTAATGAATCTGTACCTGATGGAAAATGCGTGAAGTTTGCTGATGACGTTGGTGAGATTTCAACAGACTCCGGCCAAACGAATATTTCCGCGAGCAAACAATGAGATCTTTGAACGGGTGGTACCCCAGTAACTAACTTGTTTTTTATTCAAATGAAGCAGGTATTATTTAATTTTGTGACTATAAAAAATTCTTGACCCACTATATATTGATGTGGATAATCAGCCACTTCCATTGTTGACATTGAGACTAACAAAAACCTGAGTTTTAAAGCAATTTACGATGAACATATACCAAAATTACATTCTTCAGCAATTGAGCTACAAAATCTTAGCTATATTTTCAGTTCGTACTAACTAAAAGTTATATAGTATGCTCAAGTGGAGTTGAGGTTGCGCGATGGTGTCCGTTTCTGGCGTTGGTCAAGTAACGCAGGTTTGGCTCAAAAAACCATCATCAGAAATTTCACTGTTGTAAGTTACTTGGAGACCTGTAAACTTTTTTTTAAAGAAATTCGGAATACCGACTATACGCTGTTGTACATAGAAAGCAAAGCATTAGAGAGGTTTAAAATAATAATTATTAATAATAATGATAAAATTTATTCATCAATCAAAGGTTATACAAGGCATTATTCATACACACATGCATAACACTTATCAGACTAGTCAATAAAGAAAAGAAGGTAATCTACAAATAAATTGTTAAGATAGTATAGTCGCAAAACAAACCAGAAAAATTGTACATACAATAGTCAGTCTCACAATTATGAGATGTCACGAATTATAAGATTCTTCAACATTATAATATACTTTTTCAAGAAGAAAATGTTTCAATTTATTTCTGAATAGAATGTCATTCAGATTCACATTTATCAAATTTCTTATTTTATTGAAACACTTGATACCAATATGCTTTGGTGAATTTTCACAGACCGATAACCTTGAATAGAGTTGTCGAAGTTTTTCTTTATTCCTAGTATTATACATATGAGTGTCTTCATTCCTCATTAGTTCATTTTAGTTACGTTTTATGTACATAATCAGTTCAAAAATATATAAACATGGAAGGGTTAGTATTTCGAGATTCTTGAATAAAGGTTTACATGTTGTGGTTGGATGAGCATGACAAATCGTTTTTATTATCCTTTTTTGAGATACAAATACTCTTTCGAAGTGACAAAACGACCCCCAGAAGATCACGCCATATTGTAGAGTAGATTGTACCATCCCAAAATATAATAGTCTCAAGATGTCTGCTGATACAGTATCTCGCAGATTTTTTATTATGTAGCATGTAGTGCCTAATTTCGAGCATACAGTATTTATGTGTGCTTCCCATGCTAGCTTACTATCCAAAGTAACACCTAAGATCTTGATGGTTTTTATAGATTATATAGATCTACCAGATGAGGTTAAGTATAGGTCATAATTTGGATTCGTGTTTTTTGTCAAGAACCTGACATAATTGGTTTTTTTTCTATTCAGGCTGAGGCCATTCTCAAGGCTATACCTTTCTATTTCATTAGATGCCTTGTTACTTAATTTTGTTAATTGATCAATGTTATTGTGTGACATCAGAATATTAGTGTCATCGGCATATAATATCATTTGATTTGCGAATTTATAGGTGTCTCCAATGTCACTCAGAAAAGCTACAAACAATAGTGGTCCCAGGATTGAACTCTGTGGAACCCCTGAATGTATTACTCTTGAATCTGACTTCACACCATTCACCACTGTCGTCTGGGTTCTGTTTGTTAACCTTTCGGCGGTCGCATCCAGTTTTCAGACAAGAAAGGTCGCGAGCGGACTGTCCGTCACACATTTCACACATGAAAATCAAGTTGGTCTATTTTTATTTCGATCGCAATAGGCACAACGACCACGAGCATTATCTAAAGTCGGAGGAGGTAGAGGTTCTCCTAATCCTAAAATTTCTCTTATTCGAACTTTCATGATGTTTGGAATTTTCTGAATGGCACGGCGACGAAGATGGCCTTCAATTAGTTGAAAACATAACGTTCGTAAAAATTGTCGTCTTTGAAAGTTCCATTTCGAATTATTAGTTGCATATACGACAAAAGAATTAATTCCAGCAACATTCAACAATGAATAAAAGACCCATGGTGGTCTTCGAGTGTTTCTTGAAACATCATGAGCTGCACAGAGCTTATCAACGCAGTCAACACCTCCTTTGGTCTGATTGTAATTTATAATGATTTCCGGCTTATTAGTGTTTTCATCAATTTTGTCGTCAAAATGAATGCCCGATACCAATAAAATATTTTTGTTCTTTTTTGGTATATAAGAGACTAATGTTGCATTTTTCTGAAAAGCAAACATGCTTGATAGAGGAGGACGACTTGAAGGACGAGCAAATGCTGGAGGCAGTTCTCTCTTGTTTTTTCTTATGGTACCCAGAAGAGTAAAGTTGAAATTTTTCTGCAAATTTTCAAGAAGCGCCATGCTGGTAAACCAATTGTCAACTGTAACATTTCTGCCTGTTCCTCTTATTGGTTCACAAAGTCTTTGAACAACATCTTTCGGCGAATTACTCACTGCAAAAGGTCCCTCAGGTTGCCTGCCAACATACACTTCCAAATTGGTCGTATAAAATGTTTTTGGATCGGCTAACGCCAACATTTTTATGTCATATCTAGCAGGTTTGCTGGGTATATATTGACAGAAACTACACCGCCCGCGAAATGCCTCGAGTTTTTCGTCAATGGTTACGTATTCAAACGGAGAGTAAGCAGTTTTACAATTATTGATGAAGTTATCAAATATTTCTCGAATGGGAGCAAGCTTGTCGTATTTCTTTCGTGCGTCACGTGTAGTTGAATCATCAAACCTTATATGTTGCAAGAGGAAACAAAATCTTTGTTTAGACATCGTAAGTCGAAATAGCTCTACCCCTGTACCATTTTTATCCCACAATTCCTCAAGATTCAGGCGACTATACTTTAGAACTCCGTATAAATATACAATTGTAATCCGGAGACCTCTCATAGAATGTCTATGTTCTATGTTTAGGAATTTTCAATAAGTTGCCGTGTCTGGTGTTATATTCATGTTTCTCAGAATTACACGGATAATTATCTATATTCTGTTTGGTATCTTTAGCATCTCTTTCTCGTTGATAATGAACACGTTTTTCTTGTATGTGTTGATTTGTGTACTCCACAATTATATTCAAAATTGTATCAGAAAAAAAGTGAGACCAAATTTCTGCTTCCTTCTTCAAGTTTGTCACTGGTGGTTTCATACCAGGAAGATGGTTTATCAGGTTCTGTCTCCTAGTTCGTCCATGTCTGGGTATTGGAAATTTAGACCAAATGGTTGTATTGTCTTTTCCTGTGAATGTTGGTCCCTGAATTGGAGTTTTATCATTGTAATATTCTAGGTCTGAAATTTCTTGTTCTGTGTCACTATCGATATTTTGTGTCTCAAGAATATCCTCTTGTGTTTCGACATTATCCTCGTCTGAAACGTCATCTTCAAAATCAGCATCAGACGTATCATTATCCATCAAACACTCTGACATGAGTTTTTCCAAATGCCTTTGTTCTTGTTCCCAGGAGCACATCTAAAATTTTTGGATGAATTGAACACATTTCAGAAATCGAATATTATAGACTTACCTTTGATGACAGCAATTACTGAAATCTCACTTCAAGTAAAAATAGGTACTTGAAATAAGAATAGGTACAAGAAAGGTCGCGCGCGGAGTTTCACTCCGCAACGGACACAACACTGGAACAAATGCAACCACTGACCTGTGACTCTATACTGATCATTATCAAGATATTCCAGGAGACTACTGTTAGTTGCAGCGCCGCCAACATGCTTATCAAAAAACTATCGCAAAAATGTTAAACTTGCGGAGTGACAGTCCGCGCGCGACCGCCGAAAGGTTAAGTATGATGTCACCAATTGAAGCGGAACACCCTCAACTCCTAATCCTTTCAATTTCATGATTATCAAAAGATGATCAATGGTATCGAAAGCCCGACTGAAGTCATAGAACTGTCCTAGAACATTATTTCTATCATTCAGTGCACTGTAGATAAACTCTAGGCAATCAGAAATTGCCGAGCTGGTTGATTTGTGCTTACGGAAACCATTCTGAGTTGCTGGGATGAGTACTTGGTCAATCTATCACAATAGGATGCTTAGAATAGTTTAGCGATTTGATGTATGCATATAGCCCTATAGTTATGTATGTCACAACCAAAACCCTTATTTTTAAATACAGGAATACATTTTGATTCCTCAACATCTGGAAATGTTCCAGATGTGAAAGATTTATTTATTAAATATGATATAAGATCTATGCCAGCAGACTGTTTAGCTGTTGTCTTATTCATAATGGATGCTACTTCTATGGGTGTCGCTGGTGTTAGAAAAAAGCTTTTGTGGAATCTGTTGATTTTTTTATTGGGTTTGGGTTTGTTGAAATTATGAGACGAGTCTATGAAAAAGTCATTGATGAAGTTACTTTTTATCACTGGATCAGTAATTGTCTGTTCTTGATTATCAACAATATTGACCTTATTTATCTGCTTGATACAATTTTCCTCTTCAATAATTTGCCAGCTCTCTCTTGAAAATGGTTTTGAATGCGTTTCACAACATTAATGATTATTTAACGTAAGTATATGTGTGTTGTATGCATACGTTTCCGTGTGTGTGCGTGTGTCTAGTTTGAGTGTAGTAGTCTGTAATCCTACTTTGTCTTTATAATTCAGTCATTGAAGTCAATTTGTGCTTTGGCAAATGCTTCGTTATTAATTTTTCATCGTCATGATTAGCTTCCAACGACATCGAACGAAATCCAAAATATTCAAATTCAGCCACCTGATCCGTATGAACGGTTCAATCGGCCCCTCCGTCCAATTTTGGAGACATTTCCCTGTTACATTTTAGTAATTATCCTTCCTAACATAATCGAATCGCCAGTAATTCGAGGACGGATGTCAATAGTAGTTATATATCGATTGGGGTGAGCATTTGTCATAGTGTGGCGGACGGCCGCCGTATATGGCCGGGGCTGACCGCCGGTCAGTGGCCCCCCGGGGTCCGGAGGGGGAGCGGGGGCGGCTGCAAGGGGAAACTCTCTGATCAATACCAGGTCTACCGCCGTACTGCCAACAAAGCAACTATAACGGATCCTGGACTATTGTTCATCTGGAGATAAAACGGGAAAATGGATTTTCCGAACGCGCTCTTTTCTTTCCCTCTCTTCTTGTTTCGTTCCGTTGTTTTATGGGCACCTTTCGCGCGTCCTCGGTCCTTCATGTCTCGTAAAAACTAATGGGGACGCGTACACTGATTAACTACGTGATTATTCTCGTTGGGCGTTTTTGAGACGCCGTCGAATGCAATAGTTAAGATGTATTCCCTTCAAGTTATTAGTTCACAATCATTTCGAGAGAATTGATTTTCGATATCAGGACAGCGAGGAAATTTATTTATTTCTTTCGAAATATTAAGTTGTTTCAAAAGTTGTATCCGTTTTAATGTCATGTGCTTGTGTAGCGGTAGGACTGACTAGGCAGAACATTGGTCCTTCGAGCAAACGAAAAAGAACCAAAAGTAATCAATTTCAATATGTCCATGCCTAAGGAGGGTGAGGGGAAAACTAAAGGAGTTCCTTGGGAAAGATATAGCGACGTATGTTATGACCCACGACAAGTTTCGGAGTTGCAGAAACGTTCTTCTTCTCTAGAAGACCCATAAAATGCCGAAGACAAATCAAAAATTACGAAATCTTCAAGCTCTAGACGACGAATGTTGGAAATAGAATTGGAGGAAATGAGAAAATTAGTCGAAGTAGAAAGGAGGAGAGCCAAAATTGAGAGAAGGAGAGCCGAAATTGATGCTGAACTAATAAGAAATGAAGCACAACTACAACGTGAACTGATTCAAGATTCTTCATCTAAAAAGTCCACAATCTCTAGTGGCAAAAACATTATTGATTCGGAAGAAAAGATGCTACAAGAAAAAGTTGCTGAGTGGAAAATCGAAGAAACAGAAAATAAAACCGATTTCGTACTGACAAACAATTTTATTACGATGACTGTTGATAATTTCAACCAGATTTTAGACGTACTGAGGATAAATAAATCAAAATGTTCGGAAAAAACAGACAATGTTAAAACAAATTTGCCGATTTTCGATGGGAATTCAGAGGATTGGCGTTTGTTGTACAGTCGGTTCGAACATTCCACCAAACTTTTTGATATAAGTGAAGATGAAAATATAATCCGTCTACAAAGATGTTTAAAAGGAAGGTCTAAAGATGCAATACAACCTCTTTTTGTTTCACCAAATAATATCAAGACATAATAGAAACTTTGAAAGTTACATTTGGACGACCTGAATTTATAATTTCGAATCTAATAGAGAAAGTTCAACGAGTCTTTCCTCCGAGGGAGAAACGGTTCGAAACATACCTACCATTTTTAATGTTATCGAAAACTCAGTAACTACTATGGAACTCTTTGAAAATACGGGACATATGAAAAATCCATCAATCTTGAATGAAATATTTATCAAATTACCCCCATTCCTAAGGCTCAAATGGGCTGAGGAATCGTCTTTACAAAATTAAATTACTATGAAAACCTTTTCTGTGTGGATGAGAAAAATCGCAATAGCTGCATCAAGTTGTGCTGACTTCAGCAGTTACCACTTCTCTGAAATAAAAATGAACGAAAATGGTCAAATATTGCTAATTTCGATTAAAGTGAATGAGTATTTACTGAGATATTAGAGTTTCAAGTAGACTCAAAAAAACGAAAAAAACATTTGAAAAAATCTAATACTTTAATTTATTGTGATCATATTTTTCATTTTCATCAAAGTAACAAAATGTTTGCATTACTACTTATTACTTCCCAAATATGAACGAGAATAAAAAAGTACCTTTTGACATGAATTTCACTAGTTCGGACTTCCATTGTCTATTATATAAAATGATTTGAAATCCCTGAAACAAGTAAAAAAGAATAATTGAAAAAGAATAGCTGAAAATAACAATTATATTAAGCAACAATAAACCTGAACTGAAATGATAGTGTTTCATTTCAGGTTTATTTCAGGTTTATTGTTGCTTAATATAATTGTTATTTTCAGCTATTCTTTTTTAATTATTCTTTTTTACTTGTTTCAGGGATTTCAAATCATTTTATATAATAGACAATGGAAGTCCGAACTAGTGAAATTCATCACGAAACATTGTCAATCACCTTCAAACATACCTTTTGACATTTTGCATGCATTATAGTCATTATAGTTTACCTAGAATATTTATTGGATTTCCGAAAATACAAATCAACCTATGTTATTCGTTGATGATGAAATGTATATCAGTGAATTTTTTTATTGAAAATTGGTTAAAAAGTTATAATTCTCGCGATTTTCGCTATACAGTAGGTTTTTCAGGCCTGTGAACGGAAATACACATTTTCGTTTCAGATACAAACCAGTAGAGAAAACCCATGGAAACAACTGATATCCACAATCACCTATAGAACTTCGGAACTTTGTTTTTTATAAATGCATTTTTAGATTATCCTCCACTCTTATACATGTTCTAAAAAAGGGTGGAACTAGTTTGATCACACATTCAATGATCACACATTGAATGAAAAGACCTCAATAATCCTTAGCTCACAAAAGCTCAGATTTTTTGATGCTGTCATTTGTATGCAACAGCTGGTTAACTAAAAACCTATATCACATACATACAAACGGGATATACATAAGAGAATCACTGATTTTGTGCGGAAAACTGCATTTTTCACAGTTTTTGATCCTTCACATCTAAAGGTATGCCACAATCTATACCACTATGTTCTTTCTGATCGAAGACTACTCAACTATATATATATATATATATATATATATATATATATATATATTAAATGAATGGCTAAGTATGTAAAATGATCATTTTTCGTAACTGTATGATACGAATATTTTTAAGTGACTAGCGATGAAAAATATTTCGAAGTACTGGAGGCCTTCATCATAATATGAACTTCAAATCATATAAAGCTATTTTCAGACAATTTCTATTTTAGATGTCTGCAAGAAAACTGTTGTTCATATCAACAACTATACATGAATCAAATTCTCAAAAACTTAGGTTAGGTTAGGTTAAATTAGGTTAGGTCAGGTTATTACGTCAGAATGTTAGGTTGGGTTAGGTAAGGCTAGATAAAGTTAGGTCAACTCAGATAAAGTTGGGTTAGGTTCACTTAGATTATGTCAGGCATGGTTAGATGAAGTTAGATTATATTAACTTAGATTATCTATAGTCAGATCAGGTCGGGTTCGGTCAGGTTAGGTTAGGTTAGGTTAGGTTAAGTTGTTAGGTCAGAATGTTAGGTTAGGTTGTTGTGAGGTTAGGTTAGGTATGTTTAGACAAAGTTAGATTAGGTTATGTATGGTTAGTGAAAATTAGGTTAAGTCAACTCAGGTTAGCTGAGGTCGGATAAGGTCAGGTCAAGTTTTCCAGGAGAAAAAAAACACATTTTAGAGACGGTCTGAAATCTTAGAAATATCAAGTTAAACTACCCGAGACAATATGTCTTCGTTTTTGTATTGTATTATTCCAAAGACAAGTTACATTATCAATTTGATCGTCGTATCTATCTCAAATTCATTCGTCATGGAAAAAAAATCGTATACTCTTTTTCAATTCAGGTAATACCTTCTTACTTTTACCACGTATCATCACTCATTTGGTAAAACTACATTCTTTTTCAAAATCTTCGGAATGGGTAAAATCAAAAGCTGAACTGATTAATTTGAATCATCATTTTGAGCCACAAGACTCAAAACCTAGTTATAGTTTATCCTTGAACCTAATACCCGACGACAATATGCAAAACTCTACAGTTCCCCAATCCCTATAAGAACGCAAGAAAGGTGCCCTACGTGCTACTTGTACCCGTATAATTTTTTTTAGCTAACAGAGTTCTTAACCAGAAATTTAGCAAACTTAGGACTTTGATATATACCCGTTTCGAAGTGGGTATATTTCTGAATGTACAATAAAACCATTATGAACAGTGGACCTACTAGTTTCATCTAAAAAATATATTTTAGTTAATTGACTCTGAACCATATCTCATATCTCAAACCAGTCACATTGTTTACTCTTGTCATCATCCACAAAACGGAATTTCTCGATAAACTCCTTTCCTGCACAGAAACTCCGATCATTTTTCACCACTTTAGATGATTTACAGACGTTGAGCTATTAATCTTCCGGCATCAGATCCATCAAGAACAGACGGATTCAATGACCATTACATCTCTCAACAGCATGTATTGTAGCGATTAATCACAGTAAATGTCAAAGTTTCAATAATAATACAAATAAATGTTGGTAATTGTGAACAGTGCAAAACGGGGAATATTTGTTAATGACACATTCCATGTTCGATCCTGCAGTGTTATTAGACAGTCAGCTGAGGGATTAAGCGGTGACTTGAAGGGGATGTTTGAATAGGGTTGATACTGACCATCGGTCAGTGGAATATAATTCCGGTTCACGAAGAATAATAGACACAAATTGCAATTTGGAAAATGACAATAAACAGTAGAAAGTATCCCAGAGTGACTCATTATTTCGAAACCAGCTTCAATATTCAACATGGTTCAACAACTCTTTGTCAGTTTCACATCGAAAAGAATACCACAAAATCCCAGAATGTTATCGACTTATTTCCAGTTTTCAACAAAATCTGCCATGAGAGCAAACAACATGATGAAATCACGAGTCCATATATTCAAGAAATATTTTAGGAGGAGATTTTCCCTTAACAGTTTTACAAAAACGCAAAACGTGTTTCGCTATACAATAGCTTCTTCGGGCGTATCTATAGTTAGTTTATTTGGTCTCTAGTTGTACAGACACGACTAAAGAAGCTATTGCATAACGAAACACGTGTTGCATTTCACTTAAACTATATAATAGCTTCCTCGGTCGTTTCTATAGTAGCTATAGACTGAATATACTAACTACTAACTGTAGACGCTCTTAAAATATCCATTGTATAGTTTTACCAAAACGCAACACGTGTTTCGCTATACAATAGCTTCTTCGGGAGTATCTATAGTTAGTCTCTAGTTGTACAGATACGACTAAAGAAGCTATTGTATAGCGAAACACGTGTTGCATTTTGATGAAACTATACAATAGCTTTCTCGGGCGTGTCTATAGTAACTATAGACTGAATATACTAACTTTCAACTGTAGACATGCCCGAAAAATCTATTGTATAGTTCTACCAGAATGAAACACGTGTTTTGCTATACAATAGCTCCTTTGGGTGTATCTAAAGTTAATATAGTTAGTCTATAGTTATTACAGTTAGTCTCTAGTTGATACAGATACGCCAAAAGAAGCTATTGTATAGCGGAACACGTGTTGCATTTTGGTAAAACTATATAATAGCTTTCTCTGGCGTGTCTATAGAAACTATATACTGAATATACTAACTCTCGACTGCAGACAGCCCGAAAAATCAATTGTACACTTTTACCAAAACACAACACGTGTTTCGCTCTACAATAGCTTCTTCGGACGTATCTATAGTTAGTAAAGTTAGTCTCTATTTGGTACAGATAAGCCTAAAGAATCTATTTTATAGCAAAATACGTGTTGTATTTTGGTAAAATTTTACAATAGCTTCCTCGAGCATGTCTATAGTGACTATAGACTGAATATACTAATAACTAACGATAGACACGATAGTTTTACCAAAACACAACACGTGTTTCACTATACAATAGCTTCTTCGGGCGTATCTATGGTTAGTATAGTTAATCCCTAGTTGGTACAGATAAGCCTAAAGAAGCTATGGTATAGCGAAACACGTATTACGTTCTGGTAAAACTATACAATAGCTTTCTCGGGCATGTCTATAGTAAGTATATACTGAATATATCTAAAGTTGATATAGATAGTCTATAGTCAGTGTAATTAGTCTCTAGAGTATACAGACACGCCTGAAGAAGCTATTGTATAGCAAAACTCGTGTTGCATTTTGGTAAAACTATATAATAGATTTTTGGACGTGTCTATAGTAACTTTAGACTGAGTATACTAACTATAGACACACTTGAAGAAGCTATTATGCAGCAAAACAGGTAATGCATTTTTGTAAAACTGTTTAGTGAAAAATCTCACAATAAAGTGTTTCTTGAATACGTAGACCTGGTGAAGTATAATAAACCCGTCTATACCAGCTGTGACAAATCATAACAACATGACGAAATTTTGTTTGAGCACTCTATCAGCGTTTGTTCGAATGGAGTACCCAAAATCCCCAAGAAGGGTGTTCCGCTCAGGCCGATCATACAGAGGAAGCTATGCGAAGACAAGGGCCTGGAAGAAAGGATGAACCTATGAAAGTAATCATGGAAATACTAAGATGATGTGTACGAAACTGCTATTTTCAGCTGAAAGACGAATTCTTTTTGCAAGATGAGGGACTGAAAATAGGATCGCCACTTTCACCAGTCATAGCCAACATATACCATTACCTTCACAAAAGAGAAGGAAGTCCACAACGAATTACCATTCTGACGTATTGGTGCCCTCCCTTATGTCAGAGAATTGTGGAAAAGAATAAGAAGAATTCATTACAAGTACAACATCAGAACCTTCTTCAGATTCAGAAACACCATCCGTAGCAGCCTCACAAGTACCGGGTCACCAAACGCGGACTGCGATTCCAACCATTACATTTTCCGGATACCCTGTGAATGCGGCAAATCCGCATGAAACTAAGAGGCCATTGATAGTTCGCATTGCCAAGCACAATAGAAACACACAGCAGGAATAGCAGAGCAAGTTTGGACTCATCAACATAACATCAAGTGGTCCCAAGCTGAGATAATCCACAGGGAGTAACACTGGTTCAAGAGGAAGTTCAAAGAAGCTGCATATATGTTGTACAACGACGCAATCAGCCAAGCTAGCGTAGAGTTTCGAAACATATGAAAATCTGTAATCGAGCAGAAAAAACGCTAAACCGGTGAAGTGGAGAGAGGGAAGAGCAGATAGGAGAAAGCACTCGAATGGCCTATAAATAGTCATCTCTCGGAGAAATAAGTCGAGTCATCACCCGAAGACGATTGTGAATACTAACAATCGAAACGTCGTGAAATAACTTGGTTTGAAATGTTTTTTGCTTTTTGAATATCTTTTTAATTTTTTACTTATTTTTTTTTTGCACTGTTCATTTTCATCTTTCATCTTGATCATTTTATTCGTTTAATTGTATGTTTATTTCACGTTTTATTGCTTAATATGATTGATATTTTAACTAATTTTGTTTGTTCTTTCATAGATTTTGAATCATTTTAGAATCGTATGAGACAATGGAAGTAAAATGAAACATGTAAAATGACTCCTAGTAACATAAAACTTTTTCAGCGTTTTGCATTTACAATGACCATTAATTATTTTTTACCACCAGGAAACAAAGTAATGGTGAAATTCATCCACCAGAGAGTGTATAACTTTTCTTGAAACCCTAATATGTGTCAAATTTAGAAGGTGTTCCACTGATTGAAACTAATTGATCCATCCCAATGAACACTCCCGATGCTCTTCGTCTTCGATACCTGTGGCTGACCGCCAGTCCTTGGTCCTTTCACTCCTGCCGTGCCAGTCAAAGGAGGCGACACTCATCGAACCGGAAGTAAGAAACTTCGCTCCGTTTCTCGCCACGGACGCTTTTCACGGCCTTCCGCAAGATCTGCATACCGACTCCGGTCTCTTAGTCTTTTGTCAGTGATCTCGTTGCCAAGTTTTATCTGCTTAATGACGCGTGGGCTCAAGTGGCGAAATCCGAACTTGTTGGTTGTGATTTCCGTTCTGGCGATCTATTTTCGATTTGGGATGTATAGGGGAGTGTAAGAGGAAGAGTGAGTGTAGGTACTGAGTGAATCAAACTGAGCTAATGTCAGAAATATGGCCAAACAGAAACTAATGATCTGCTTGAGAATGAAAATGGTGCTGATCAATGGAACTAGCTTTTTGTTGAAGTTTCGACAAATCCAAAATTCCACTTAACAGCAATCATTGCAATATTAATAATAATAATCATTTATTGATGCTAATATACAGCAGTATTTACACAAGTCGAAAAGAAAAGAAAAAAAAATACGTTATTAGATAAAAATTTACAATAAATGCATATAAACAAGTATACTTGACAACTAACACTTACAGATATAAAAAAAAAAGATGCACAGACATTGTTAAAAAGAATTAAGTGATTTAATGCATGTCCCTAAAGTTATTTTGAAGGTACTCCTCAGTGCTATAGAACGCTTTTCTTTTTAGGTATAGTTTTATTTTGTTCTTAAACTGTGTGAAAGGTAAGTTTTTCACTTCTTCTGGAAGAAGATAGCTGCAATGATAGCTAGTTCCGTCTCTAGTACGGGAGAGTCGCAAATAGTTTTGTACAATTCTTTGACTGTTTTGAGTAGAATAGTTGTGTAAATCGCAATGTCTACTATACATGTTTTGATTTTGTTTCATATACAATAGACATTCCAATATGTAGACACATGGCAAGGTAAGTATACATAGTTCCATAAACTTTTGACGACAACATTCCCGGTAACCTATGTGGGCTATAATTCGTGGGCATTTTCGCTGTAAACTAAATGCTTTGGATGCGTGGGTTGAGTGGCCCCAATTTAGTATAGCATATGACATAGCTGAGTAAAAAAAACTATAGTAAGCTGTCATTAATACACTATACACTAGATTCCTTATTAGATAGATAGTTCTTGAGAGTTTACCCGAGAGGTACGCAATATGCTTTTCCCATGTCAGTACTCATATTATAATTTACATACTGTAATCTGTCTGAAAGGTAAGACTTTATTAGTGTTAGACTGTTATTCTCAAACTTATAAGCTTCGAGTTTTTTCAATAAGATATCGTGAGACACACAATCAAAAGCTTTTGTTATTTATTGTTTATATTTGTTTATAGTTATATAGTTTCTGCGTTGGGAACAATTCGAGCAGTTCACCGTTACCTCATAGCCTTTGATAGATAGATGTCTACTCTAGAAGTAATTATATCTTTTTCAGAAATAGGCTTAATCGAGTTAGTCAATGGATCAGATGTAGTTTCGAAAAACTTTTCTTTCCCAGAAACGTGTTGTGTCTTTTTTGTAACCATGGTGATATCGTACTTTCAAATATGCTAATCTAGACAATATGAGGGTTTTTCAAGTGGAAGTCATAATATCTCTACTTTGATAATAGAGTTGACGTAAGATACTGTACGAGCTACGACAAAGTGAATTTATATGTTTGTGAAACCTCTGATCAGCATCTAGCCACAAACCCAAGTTCTTGCTTTCTGTAATTATTTGTAGTAAGTCTTGTCCAAGTTGGATTTCAATTCTTCCTTCAATTTCCCACCTTTTGTGTTTCAGGCCAAAAAGTATCAGCTAAGATTTTTCAGAATTCAATTTCAGGTTATGGGCTATAGATCGATCCAGTAACTTTTGTAGATCGCTGTTAATTTTTTCCATTGCCACCTGCTAGTTATTTGGAGGAAATCGATAATATAACTGAGTGGCGTCTGCATAATGATGAACTGTGCAATGATCAATTATTTTATGGAAGTCAGATATATATAGAGAGAACAGAATTAGGCCAAGGATAGAGCCTTGAGGTACTCCATAGTCAACAGGTGAAGCACTAGAACACTTTCCATCCAGACATACTGACTGAGCCCGATTTCTGAGGTAACTTTTCAATAGATCTACAGTCCCTTCACTAAATCCGAGAAATGACATTTTCCTACACAGAATATTGTGGTCTAATGAATCGACTGCTTTAAAGCAACTGATAATACTGTGAAACAACTGAACAAATCTTGGATGATATTGACAAGAGTGGTGGTGGTGCTATGGAATGTCGAAATATAGATTGAACATTTGTTATTAAATTATTATTGTATACAAAAGAATCAATTTGATCTTTCAGAATCTGCTCGAACACCTTAGATAGGATAGGCAGTTTGCTAATTGGCCTCAAATGAGATAATTCAGGCAAAGGGAGTGAAATTGCATGTTTCCATGCAAAAGGGAAATGATTTGTTTCTATAGAAGAGTTGAATATTTGTGTTATGTGGTTGATAAGGTAATTTTCAATATACTTCAACATAATGAGAGAAATGCTGTCAAATCAGTGGCTTCCGAAACTCTTCGTACACTCTAACAAGTGTTGGACAACTCAAAAGACAAAGTGACGAAGAAAGATAATTCACGAAAAATGCTATGAGGATTGCGACAAAAACTATATAGATCAGACTACGCGAACTAAAATAACGTGTTTCAAGAAACGTATTTCACATATTTGGTTTAGTAGACCTGAGAAGTGTTGCGTCGCTCAAGATGTCTTAGAGAAAGGTCAATAATACGTGAAAATTGTTCGAAATTGTTGAGACAACATGACAAAAAGCTTTGAAAGTTTAGGGATCTGAAAATTTCGAATGAGATCTATGGACTGCAACATATTCCCTATTCCAAATAGCTCATTGTTCACTATCTTACGCAATAATCAGAAATATAAGCCAGGTTAATAGTAAATAACAACTAATCACTAACATACAGTGTCACCATTAAAGTGCGCACCATATGGGAAACTTTTTTTTCGAAAAGTTTCAATGAAGTTTAACTTCGGCACTTGTTTGTGCTTTAAATTTGACTTGAAATGATGCGGCCAACTGCGACCGACTGACGTTCAGTGTTTGTCAAATTCAACTTTTTTTTTGGAAAAAAATTGAAAAAGTGCATTTCTAGATCGAATTTAACAAAAAGTTACTCGAAAAAGTTGTGTCTACGGCAATTTTATATCCATATGCCAAATTTTATGCAACTAGGATAGTGTTAACGTTCTGCTTATTTTTGACAGATATCCTCTTTATTTTAAAAAACAAGTTTGGTTAATTGTCATCAATTCATGTATACATAACAAACTCATCATAGAGTTTAACTTTTCTGATACATTTTTACTTATACGGACATTTTTAGAGAGAAATTAAAAATTTGCTATAAAAATTTTAACATGACTTGGCTATTTTCTTGAACAAACCTTTGATTTCGAAAGAGCAGAAGCAAATGAAAAAAATGCAAATAATTTCGATAAAACTATTATTATTATTATTATAAATTTCAAATAACAATAATATTATAGAAAATACAAATGGGTACAAAAAATTACTTATTGATCTAATTGAGGTTGTCAAACACTTATAGCGTACATTTCAGTATGTCGTCCTCCACGTTCAATACAAAATATGGTCCTTCTACTGACATCTGTAACTGCATTTTTAATAAATCGGGGATTTATATTTGCACAGCACTCGCGAATGGTATTTTCCAAATGTTGTATGTCAGTAAATGGTCTACTTCGGCACAATTTTTGTTTCAGGTAACCCCACAAGAAAAAGTCTAAAGGCGTCAAGTCGGGTGATCTAGGTGGTCAATAATGTTCCCAGTTACGTCCAATAACTTTGCCTCTGAACATTTGTTGGGACTGTTTTACAGCAACCATGTGATGTATTGATGCGCCATCAAGCTGATACCATAGGTTGTATTCAATATTTAAAGGCATATTATTTAAAACTTCACTAACCTCATTATTCAAAAGGTTGAGATAACCGACGGATGATAAATTTTCCCTAAAGAAAAATGGCCCAATTATTTGGTCATTAAGTATCCCACACAATACATTAGTTTTAAAGGAATACTGATCACCACATTCAACTGTAAAATTGGGATTTTCTTGGGCCCACCATCGGCAATTTGGAGAACTTACCGTTCCATTTGAAGAGAACGTTGCCTCATCTGTTCATTAAATTTTATACCGAAACTTTACATTTTCTTCTCTCTCTCCTTGACACCAGAATGAAAACCCCAAACGGACATCAAAATCTCGTTCTTTTAATGTGTTGATACATTTTGGCTTGTAAGGCCAAAATTTATTCTTTAATAAAATTTTTCTAACACTTTCTCTCTTGTAATCGGAATTTTTTATAATATCGGTTATGCTCGTTTACCCGTGTTCAATAACTTTTAAATGAATGTTAAGTTGGGCCTCCTTATCATATTTACTTGGAGTGTGCTTTTTCTTAAATTGATTTGCTACGGATCCTGTTTCTCTGAATTTCGACATTATCCTTGACACAGTAGTATATTGAACATTTTTTCCTGGATGCCGTTCATTAAAAATGTTAGCTACTTGCCGGTATGGTGTATTCTCACCACATATCAAAACTATTTCTATTCTTTCCTGAAGAGACAACATTATTGCAACAATAACTATTAAAAATTTGACAAGTAAATCAACAACTTGACACTACCATAGCATGCATTTGGTTTGTCAAGACCTACTTAAAAATTTTATTCAACGTGATTAAACATCCTTACCGCCCTAGTTAGTGTTTATAAATAATCTGTAAATACTGAATATTGAAATTTTAATGTAACTTCAACTCTAGTAATGTTATTGATACTTATTGCAGTTTTTGAGTTGTGTTTGCTTTTTCAAAATTGAAGGTACTGACGTTTGTTCAAGAAAATAGCCAAGTGATTGAAACTTTCCACCAGTCATGTTAAAATTTTTATAGCACATTTTTAATTTCTCTCTAGAAATGTCCGTAAAAGTAAAAATGTATCAGAAAAGTTAAACTCCATGATGAGTTTGTTATGTATACATGAATTGATGACAATTAACCGAACTTGTTTTTTAAAATAAAGGGGATATCTGTCAAAAATGAGCAAAACGTTAACTTCATCCTAGTTGCATAAAATTTGGCATATGGATATACAATTGCCGTAGACACAATTTTTTCAAGTAACTTTTCGTTAAATTCGATCTGGAAATGCACTTTTTCAATTTTTTTCAAAAAAAAAGTTGAATTTGACAAACACTGAACGTCAGTGGATCGCAGTTGGCCGCATCATTTTAAGTTGAATTTAAAGCACAAACCAGTGCCGAAGTTAAACTCCATTGAAACTTTTCGAAAAAAAGTTTCCCATATGGTGCGCACTTTAATGGTGACACTGTATAAATCAAAAATTCATTATAAAGATATCACTACAAATTAGTACATTACCGGGAGTTCATTCACTCAATATAGAATAAGGAAAATATCTTTTGGTCTAGTTTCTACTAAGTGGACATCCCCTGTAACTTGTATATTGTTAACTCTTGAATGCTTGTCCAAAAGTCTGAGTAACTAATAACGTTTGACAGGTGTCTGTACCAAAACTGATGTTCTTCATCGGAAGGTCTATCCCGGAAAGGAAAACCCGAGATCATCCCCCTTTCCTGGTCGCTCCGCGCCCCGGGAAAACCTGAGACCGTCGTGAACCAATGGCCGACCTCCTGCTTATTACTTCCATAAATCCATCATATTCATAGCTCGCGGTTCCGTCGGAGTCAGCCATTGGTGGACGTGGCGCATTGCGGGCATCTTTCTCTCCGCCCTGCCTGCCGCCGGCTCGCTCCGATATTAATATCGAATTTTTGCCAAGTCGAAGTCGCGAGATGCGCGCGCCTCTGCCGGACACTCGCCGGACCTCATTACAGAAGAGGAACGATATTTACTTGTGGGGGCGGCGGGAGGCAGGGGGCGGCGGCCGCTCCGCTGCTGCTGCTTCTGGCAGCGGCGATTCTGAAAGATTTCAATTTAGCGCGCCGATGGCTTGTATGTGTGTTATGTGTGTGTGAATAGTGGACAGGACATGGGCGGGGAGAAGGGGATCGAGGAAAGGGCTTTCCTTTTTTTCTGAACTGTACATTCATGATGTTCATCTTAGTATTATTTCTTGTATGAATAAAACAACAGTGAATTGGTCAAGAACAGGATGACAAATCCAAATCTACGCCAATTCATCGAAGCTCTTTCAAAAGTCTTGTCGATTTTTATGAGTCTACTTTAAACTGTAATATCTCAGTGAAAACTCATTCAATTCAATAGAAATAGGCTTCATTCGAATCAGTGAACTTTTGCCAACGTAACCCAAGTTGATCAATTCCATCATCATAAAAATTGTGTGATCTGGATTCGACGAAGTCGACGAAGGCTGTTTTTACCTGGTCCTGATCGGCAAAGTTTCTACCGGTGAGAAAGTTAACGAAGTGCTTGAGCAGACGATAGTCGTTTGGTGAGAGTTCTGGAGAGTATGGGGGGTGAAGCAGAATTTCGGCGCTCAATTCGTTCAATTTTCAAACGGTGATTTGTGAAAGTCCGAACGGGCTTTGGCGCAGGATCAAACCTCTTCTGTTGACAAGTGCCGGCTGCTGCTGATGCAGTTTTTGCCGCTGGCCACCATACAGTGATCATGATCATTTCGTGGTGTGTTTCCGCCTTTGCTTAGTGCCTGGGTGGCACCAAAGAAGAGCAGACTCCAAAACGTGACGATTCTTGTCGATCGTTCAAATCATGGACACATGACGTTGTTCAGGATACGCATAATAGCGTATTATTCCAGTTAATCAACTATTGAAGCTACCATGTAGTAGAAACTGCTGGAGTCTATGGAAATCACCATTGTCAAACCTGTTTTCATAATACCAGTGATTGTATTCTCATACAAAAACTTACTCGCTGCTCAAGATCAGTTCAAATTGTAATTGGCTTACAAATTCTACCTGTTATCGCTTTTACTACGAGTATTACCCAATTAACTTAGGTACTTACTACTGTTGTAGGTATATAAGAATTGTGATTCAGTGTGTAATATTCATTTCTATCGAAGAATGTATGACCCGGTATATGACAACAGGCTTCTAGACATATTCTAATGTTTGGAAATCAAAAAATGTGGAAAGAACAACGAAATAGATGAACACTTCAATCTAGCAGACCCCTATTATAATCTCCATGCAGACATTGTTCACTGTGGTTCTGGCGATGCATTGAATTCAGTGGAGCCTCCGGAGACACCCTACATTTTCTTTTATGGGAGAGAGGACATTGCCAGATCGAGATCTTCAGATGATGTGCTGCTGCAGTTTTTTCCGGGTTTTCCTGCAGCTGAAAAAGCAAATGCGCCACTGGAATCAATGAAGTCGCCCCGGAACGCCAATTAATTTTTGTTGTTGTTTTTTAATTTCATGATTTGTATTTTAGAATTATATTGATATAATGGTCGTAATTACATTTTACGACAAAAGTCCCTTCCTAAAAAGCCACTTGTTTCTTTTTGTACCATGGGAGCTGTCTGACTTGTCCATTTAGTCCAAGTCTCCAGAAAACACTGCAGCCTCTTGGGCTTATTGCGTTTATTCTCCCATCTTCTCATGACACCCATTCCATCAGTCTCGTTCCCTGTACTAGTTTGTACAGGTTCCGTGTTGGATGTTCGTCATATTCTTCTGGGCGTAATTTTGTACGTCCATATATTGCCTCCCTCCTGAGATTCAGAGCCTCACATTCGCATAAGTGACTGTTGCCAGGTACTTTTGTCCAGTACTCTGTGTGCTTCTTATTGATCCATGTCCTAATCTGGTTTCGTACCAATGATTCTGGTACCCCCAGAGCTGGTTCAGGACCTATATATGAAGTTGATGATCCGCGTCTAGCGCATTCATCAGCTTTATCATTACCTGTGATTCCTGAATGCCTTGGCACCCAGTACAAAGTTAATTTGTTCCTGTTTGCAAGTTCATTCAGTTCTTCATGGCATTCCCAGACCAGTTTTGATGTCACCTTCGGGTTTGTCAGAGCCCCTAGTGCGCTCTTGCTGTCTGTGAAAATATTGAAACGCTCATTTCTTCGAGGTCTCAATTCAATAAGCCTTGCACACTGAAAGATAGCATACACTTCCGCCTGAAAGACGGTATATCCAGCTCTCGTTCCATGTTTGGTGTTCGACCCATCTGTATACCAGGTGTTTTTTCCAAACATGTTTTCGGGATGACTAATGGTCTCCCACTCTTCACGGCTCATGATTTTGGCCGTGAAGTTTGTGTTGAAGGTGTAATTCGGTGTCAAGTGGTCCGTGCACATATTCAATATGTGCTCCTCCACTTGTTCCGAAATTTCTGTTCGGTCCGATCTTTTGTAGTTCGGTGAGTTTTCCAGTCTGAATTTGCCCATCCTGGCCTCCCCCATCATCACAAAGTGTGAAGGAGGTAGATTCAGGAGTGTCTCAAATGCAGCTGTTGGGGTAGTTCTCATTGCTCCAGTCATTCCCAAACATGCAAGTCTTTACACTTCGCCTGGTTTGTTGATGGCGGTCGCCTGCTTCATCTTTGGCCACCAGACCAGAGATGAGTATGTTATTATGGGTTCAACCACCATCGTGTATAGCCATGTCTGGTTTCAGCCCCCATGTTTTTCCATATGTGCGTCTGACGAGCATCAGTGCTACCTCCGCTTCCTTCTTTATCCTGTCCAAGTGTTGGTTCCAGGTCAATTTGGAATCTAGGATTACTCCCATATTCAACCTCCCCCGACACTTGTATTTCTTCTCCTCGAAGTTTTAGAGGTCTGAGACCCTCCGTTTTAGTCCTCTTGGTGAATGCTACTATGGACGATTTCGATGGGCCTATGTTAAGCCCTTTTTCTTCGGTCCATCTTGTTATAATGTTCAGGGTCTGCTGCATGAATCCCTTCACTACATGATTGTATTTACCCTGGACTAAGATGACTAAGTCGTCTGTATAGCCCAGTGCTTTATACCCATTATGGTACAAGAGACATAGTAGCTCGTCCATTACAAGGTACCATAACAGAGGGGATAGAACCCCCTGAGGACAGCCCCTTGCTACCCGTGCCACGACTGTTTCCCCCATAATGGTTGTATATACCAATCTTCCTCTAAGCATGCAGTCTATCCACCTACAGCTTGTCTTGTCGATCCCTCTTCTCCTCGACTCCTGAATGATTGATTCTAAAGACGTATTATCAAATGCGCGTTTTGTAGCGTTTTCAACGCTACAAAACGCGCATTTCTCTCTCTTTTCTAAGCGCGAAGTTTAAAATTCAACTATAAAACATCTCAAGGAGCCCGTCGTGTTTCCTTTTTCTCATGTATATGATAGAGAAATTAGTTTTGAACAACTGTTCTCATTTATAGCAAAAAAATAGGGGCATCCACTTCTTCGTTGCCCATGACCTCCATCTATAGAAAACTACTTTGTCGCCGCTAAACACCAGCTGCATTTTGTTGAGAGAAAAAAATAGAGATCTTTAGGATAACTGCAACAATGGAATTCAAGGTAGATATCAACAAATTTTTATATAAAAGGTAATCATTTGGCATACGCCCCAGGAAAGTTGCTAGTTCAAAATAACATCTCATAATTTATAAAGTTTTTATTCATCATTTCTGGTGACCCGTACTGTCGACTTCTCAGTACACAGCAGTTCAAATGAATCATTGACTTCAACTAATTATTTTTCCATTACTAGACTCTACAGATTGAATTTTTGTATATTTGTTTGTAGTTAAGAATCCCAAAAACTACTCAATTTCTTCGGTGTGAAAACTATATTCGTCATCTCGTTCTCGAGACCTGACACCACTTGACTTCGGATTCGAACATATCGAATATAGGGATCTTGCTGTGACCATTATTTTTTGAGACTCCCTCCTCTGGTCCCGCCGCTGCCGCCAGAAACGGACAGGACACCGTGCGCTCGGCCGCACAACTTGAAAATCAATAACATCTTTGAGCAAACACTTGGCAGTGCACACACGCATCGCTTTCCCAGGGGTGCGGATGGATGTCGGGGGGACGGGGAGGCGGTAAGGGTCAGCATCCCCACGCGCCCCGGACCGGACTCGAAACTTTCTGCCGACTACAGCTCGACGTCCGAATCCGTTGAAAAGCCCGAGGCGAAGACACGGAACAAGACAATGGAGAGTGACTTCGGTGCATTCTGCTGGAATTTCGGCAGTGAGTTATAGACATTTTAGGGTTCGCTGGACGAGATGATTTACCGGAATTATTTTTGGGGGCAGGAGTGGGATGATCAGGATAACATTGAAAATGTCTCCGATGACAATTTCGAAGGAAATTTACCTTTTTAATATATTTCAGGAATCAACTCTGAAATTATTACTGACATTTTCAAAACTTGAGTTTAACCTGAGAAAGATTTTCAATTCCTGATTCTGCTGACGAGTATGAACCTATCCCTATAGTTCCCTGCATGCATATCAGTTCACTAGATTTTTTTATCGACATTATTTTCAGTATCAGTCTGATATAAGTAACTATTTTTCTTTATTCTGTATTTTTATTTATTTGTAATCAAAAATTGCACTCGTAGCTACTAAGAAACATATTACTAGGCTGTGCTTGTTTGTTTCGGAAAAAATAGCATGAGAGTGAAATTTTTCTATGATTTTTTAAAAAAGCGTCAACTATGTGACAGTTTCTTGTTAGGTAAGTAGGCACAATAATCCATTACTCACAACTCCGAACCAATCACTGTTGAAAATATTCGTAACCTAACCTAACCTAACCTAACCCAGTCACAGATAAGCAAAGTTTGTTCCAACCGAACAAAGATGGCGTTTTGCGACGATTGAGAAGATAACAACCTGAGGGGAATGAAATAGAAGAAAACAAAATAGAAATTGATGAATGAATTAATATTCTTTGAGAAACATGAAAATTCGCCTCATTTTTTGAACAGACCGCGTATATAGTTTTGAATAAAAAAAACAGGAATATAAATATTGCGAAGTGAACACGAGTATATTCCGACAGAAATTTGTAATAATAATGATACTTGAAAAAAATTGTGTTGACTTACATCAAAGTATAGAAGTAATGTCCAAGTTTTCCTTACCGATATGTGGAACAATGCGTGCCTCAAAATTCAATTAGAGAAGCCAGTTTGAGATAGAATTCGGCTCTTTCTGCAGTATTTGATTGCCAGGGAGTGGATTGGAGAAGAATTTTTATATCGTCTTCGTAGAACGATTCGTAACTTTTCATGTGAAACTGGAATGGAGCTTTAGGGATCAGCACTTGTTGTACATGTACACTCATTTACACTCACACAAAAAGGCTATCGCATTAAACAATCCATCAAAACATAGAATGAGGTTTACTTGTTTATTTCAATATTATAAAAAATATCAGTGGGTCAACAAAGACTCCAAAATATTTATCGATCTCATCAGTAACAAAATATAGGGGTTGTAATCTGGTTGTAATCCTAGCTCCAAGTACAATGAAGGAAACAACGATTTCCTTCTTGTTACTCCTTTGATATGCAATCCAAAATTTTGGCAAGTTTTATCGGCAGTTATGTAGGATCTAAATGCTCCTATATTCTAGTCAACTGTTGAAAGAAGTACTCAATATCGAGATCCAGCTTTGGTTTCTATTCCTCACTGATAACTTAATCACAACATTGATTTGATTAAGCTCAGAACGTCCACTACAAGCCTGATGTTGACCCAAAATCATAACGTCGACCTGAACCTCGATTTCGCCTCAAAGTTTTTTTTAATTTGCCTGAATTCGCCTGGCAGAACTCTATCTACCATTAAAAGAGAAAATAAACTGTTGTTAAAGTCCTAACGACTCATTTATTAGTAAAAGTTAACTGATACGGAAGGGACCATTTCAAATTCCATCCTTCACACAGAATCGGTTTCAGTTCAGAACCCAGACAATGTTACCATCTATTCCATCAGTCCTTTCAAACGTATACGCAGAGGGCGCGCACTGATTCTGTTTCTTGTCTGTTCCCCACTTCTCACTCTGGCCCAATAAAAGAAGAAGAATATTTGACATTAGTCAATCTAAATAGTGACTGGCGACAAAGAACTTCAAAAGAGGCGGCCGACGCTGTTTATCATATTACGTTAAATATAGTATTAATAGGCGTCGGACTGGGGGTATTAATATATATTGAAAGCTGATTTTGTTGGAATATTTTATTTTGAAAAGGACAATTTACATTCGAAATAGTTTTTTATTTAGAATTGTTACCTTCTATAGATCTATAAAATAATCAGAATATTAAATTTTAAAACAAATACAAATTTAGAAATTACTGCATTTGATAAATCAACTATTTAAAAAAAAAGATAATCTGTCAGTAACTTAAATTTATAAAATTTTGCATATAAAAATAGATATGTATCATCCGGTGATGTTTTGAAGACTATCCATTTTCTTTATCCATCCTATTCAAATCAAAACATTATAATTTGTAGTTATAATTCGTCTTTTTATATAAATCAATTTGACTTTATTATTATTGACACTGATGAATCCATATTGATCGTAGGTTTAATAATGAAGATGGATTAAGTCTTCGAAACGTCACCAGATAAGTTTACAAAAAGAATGGGTTTCCGTCTGATTTTCGGTTTGAGCCGCGCTCAAAGTTTTGCATTGTTCAACGTTTCGGCTTCGACTTTGAAGCCATTTTCAAAAAGTAGAAAGTTGGCTGTACTGAGAGACAAACTTTAGGGTTTTGAAGTCCTGGTATTGTCAAACCTCCGAGACGGTATGATATGATCCTCACTGACACATGTTTCATCCAAATAAAAAATAGATTTACCCAGTGTTCTGGCTTTCTTCATTTGTCTTGAATAGTTTCTTCTCCAAAAGTGAAGTTCAGGTCTTGTTATATAATGTAGTAGCTTGGAATTGGCCTAAAAGTATTCTTTGACACCTCTGAGATATACAAATTCATATTTTTTACATATAATCTACTACAGTGATTTTTGTGGGAATGGAAAACTCACAAATCCGGTCCATTTATCCCATTTGGAAGACGAATTCTCCTGTTGCATTATAAAGAATGAGAAATGCAATATCAACATCTTATCTCCTAGTCCATCTTGGACAGTTCCTTTGACTGGACATGGCATCTAAAGCGGTCCATTTTTCTCGAGCTTTCTCAACTCCCGAGGGACAACAAAGAGGTGCCGTTCGACGGAGATAGTAAGTGCTTTCGACAACTTCACTTTATTTCATTACGATTTTCTCGGGCTTAAATACGCCAGAGGTTACGAGTAGATCGGGAAATCTAGCGACGCGCCAAGGAGAAAAAACTATTTTCGAGAGGTTCGGGTTGAATGAATTATTGCGTTTTTATTTTTTGAGATCATCTGGAAGTCGTTTTGCCTTGACATTGATCTGAGAGCGTTCAGAACGATGACCTGGATAAGTGAACAGGTTTATTTATGAATTTTATGTGGACATGTATCACAGATTTGTTCTGTCTAAGAATGTCATTAATGGGGATATCTGACTGAATTAAAATTTGGCATACTGATCAAAATGAATAAAATAAAAATAAAATAAAATAAAATAAAATAAAATATTTATTAATCCTTTCAACTATTGTTAACAATAGATAGGATAAGTCAAAAACACTGTCATTAAGTTTTAATTGACAAACAGGACGAAACAAGCACGATGATGACTAACATAGACTATGTAAAATACACTTCGATATCATCTCAAAATTGAAAAGTTTATAGGAGTTCCCTAAGTCTATACTTAAAATCCGCCGGGGATCCCGCGTATTTTATTTCGTTCGGAAGACGGTTAAAAAAACGGCAGCCTGCATTGATGGGAGATTTTTTGTAATAGGAGTGTTTGGGCTTGTTCAATTTGATATCATTTTTATTTCTGGTGTTGTAAGAATGTGAATCACTATTGATGGGAAATGAATGTTTGTTATTGAAAATATATGTTAATAGTTTCGTTAAATAAACTGAGTCAGTTTTTTGCTGTAGTCTTTGGCGATCAGTGTCAGACACCACAATAGAGGTGTCATCAGCATACATGAAAACTCTACCGTCCTTTATGTTATGAGGCAAGTCATTGACGTAGGTAAATAGATTATTTGGTCTAAAATAACCTTCTGTAAATATTATGAACAGTCGTATTCCAAAAAACGATTTATTTTGAAATCAGTTCGGTAATCGGTCCAAATGATATAGGGTCATTCGTTCTATGACTCTGGCACATTAATCAGTCTGAATTTGACCGATAGAATGGGTTATGTTGGCTATTTATAAATACCTCATCTTGAATTTCAACTACTTATCAATTAGTTTTTCTCTCTTTGATGGCAGTTCTTCATCGTTAGATTCGAGAAACCTTTCCAATTCTAATTTATCTTCAAAATTTTCAAGACCTTCACCTTCTTCGTCTCAATTATTATTTCCGGTCTGGTTATTCATTCATTCATTCATTCATTGGTTATTCAACCAAGTTTGAAACTGATAATATGCCCTATAACAATATTATTCTGTTACTCTTTCTATAGGTGGGAGGTTTGTCAAAATGGAAGATGATTTAATTTTTGCCAATTAATATTTTTGAAATCTCAATTGATTCAGTGTTACTCTTCATTTTCACATTTATAAAAAAAATTAACAAATTTTTAGCGTCTAATAATCAATTTACGATACTTTTCTTTCCTTTTCCGGCAAATCCATATGTTGTATCGCAACCTGAAAAACAATGCAGAAATGCAACAATATTTTTGAAGGATTCATGGTTGAAACTATTAGACGTAAAAAATAGATCCTTTACATTTCCAGAACCTGGTTTGAGACAATAAATGTCCTGATTATTTGATTTGAAAGGACCAAAAGATCAATATCTTCGCCCACAACAATGATAGTTTTATTGGTATCTCCAGCAGTTCATCTAGAGGTCTTAATTATGTCAGTAACAACATCTTCTTCTACTTGTTTACAGGAAAACCCTTGTGACTGTAATCTTTTCGATGAAAATTTTATTATTTTGTCCTTGTTTTTCTCGTTAGATAAAAATTTTTCTTGAAAAAATTATATTTTTATATGGTTTCAATAATCAAACTCTTTGATAATCAAAGATTTTTTGAACAATCAAAGTGTAAATTCTAATAAATAGCTCAAAATCATACATAATGATTGAAAAAAGTTTCGAATTCGAGTTTTTTTTAGAACATTTACTACAGTAATGTATACTTTTTTTACACCATCAGAAAGTAGAGATTTCATCGACCAAAAAGCACACCGATTTTTGGAAAAAAGCTGATATTTTGACGCGAGAATTATCTATTGGAAATTAGGGTGCTTTTTTGATATTAAGTCAAAATAAGGTGAAAAAATTATTATTTTATATCAAATGAATTACAGTGTATTTGGGACAAATTATATATGAAAAAATTGGTTTTTGAAAAAGACAAAAGTGAAAAACCAAAAACTTGGCTATTTGAATTTTTTTTTGTAAATACGAAAGTTGTAGATCTTTTTATTACCTACATTACATACATATTTCCCTCCTTTTCTAAAATGTTTCATCCTACAATTTTTTTTCATTTTTTATCATTTTTGAAGACTTCATTACGTTTTGCATTACATTTTAGTTTTTTAGTGTATTTTATGGAATTTTCATCTTAATTATTGCAATAAACCTGAAAGTGATAACATTTTTGAATAGAGACAGAATAGACCTTTCAAACGATATATGACAAACCTATACTTCCCATTTAAAAAATAAGGAATTGTAATAATAATAATAATAGTCATCATCATCTTTATTTCAGAATATGTCAACAATACAATAAACCAAATCAAAATCAAATCAAAATATACTTTATTGTCCAAGAATAACAATTCTTATGACAAAGCATACAGTCACCATTATTTATAACATCACAAATATACAGTTAGCAAGGAGATCATAAATACACATAAATTCACACTTAAATAAGCGGACATAATTGCCTATACAAAAGCAACAAGATTTACACCACTAAGCCAAATAACATCGAACAACAAAACTGTGCCAATTGAATGAATAAAGTAACATGCCGGAAAAACAAAAAGAAAAAATTTTCACATTTTGTACATGAAATTACAAGGACTACCTCTAAATATATGAAGAATTAGGCATACGTTATATGACCGCCGCCAAAGATAGAGATCTCAGCAAAAAGAATCCTGAAAGTATTCTTCCAGGGTATAGTAGGCCCTCCCAACTATGAGCATTTTTACAGATTTTCTGAACTTGACTTCGCTTTTGATGACACGCAAGGTTAGGGGAAGGTGATTGAAAATTTTCTTCCCCTCAAAAATTAGAGAGTTGCGAATTAAGTTTGAGGAGGGAATTGGAAGCGAGATCAAGTGAGAGAAGCGAGTGTTATAGGTTGACTCAGAAGTAATTATAGCTTGGTATTTCTTGTGCATGAGGCAAGTCATTTCCAAAATGTAAATACAAACTCCATGTTGCATAAACAAGGGACGACAGGATTCACGGTAATCAGAACTACATAGGTATCTAATTGCCCTTTTTTGCAGAGAGAATACTCTTTGAAATAAATACTGAGCACAAGCGCCCCAGAAGCAGATTCCATAACGAAGATGAGATTCTATTAGTGCGTAGTATACGTTCTTCGCTATACCCAAATTCAACTCATTGGCAACGACACGAACCGCAAAGCAACCTGAAGCTAATCGATTGCATAGTTTTGTAATATGGTTACCAAACTTCAATTTATTATCAATCAGAAGTCCCAGAAATGTATTATCCGTAGAAATGGAGATTTGTTCCTTGTCCAAATAAACATCATCTAAGTCGCCTTGAATGTTATGATATTTGTTTTGCTTATATTGAAAGCTAGAAGATTGGAATCACACCAATTCTTAACTTTTTCTATATCTATGCAATAAACATATAATGACAACATATAACGAAATGACGTCACTGAGGGTTACAAGACACCATAATTTTACGTAAATAGAAATATAAGATGCATAAAGGAAAATAATTTTAAAAAATATGAATAAAATATTCCCCAATATTATAAGGTTCCAGATGTATAAGTACCTTTTTAATTTTTCTTTTGAATTTATTGATGCTGACCAATGCTTCTATTCCATCTGGTAATTTATTGAACAATCTAATGCACATGTATTGTGGGCTATTTTCAGTTACTGTGAGTCTGTGAACAGGGTAGTTGATATTTCTAGTCCTAGTTTCATATTTGTGAGGGGCGTAATTTATAATAAACAAAGATTTATTTAAAAAAAAAAACATTAAACATTCATAAATATAAATTGCATAAATGGTCAATATATTGTTTGATCGGAAAATACTTCTGCATGATTCCCTATATGGCATATTTAAGATTATTCTTAACGTTCTCTTGTGAATGATAAACACTTTTTCCGTATCAGAACTACTTTTCCAAAACATGATGCCATATTTAGCAGCTGCTTCAAAGTTTGCATGATACATAATTTTCATTGAACTGAAGTTTAGAAATGTATTGAGAGTTCTCATGGCAAACACGACTGAATTTAGTTTCGTGCATAGTTTTGTTATTTGCTCAGACCAGCCCAAATATTCATTAATGTAAGCACCTAAGAATTCAGTACAAGGAGCTATCTCTCTCTTTCTATTTTTCATATTTATGCTTGATGGACGTTCTATCTGTAGCTGTCTTGGACGAAACAGGATCGTTTTAGTTTTTGATTCATTAAGAATCAATTTATTACTTTCAAACCAATGTTTGGTACACAGATTACTTGCATTTTGCATAAGATCAGGAAAATTATCACCCCCGCATAAAAGGTTTGTGTCATCAGCATAATTTGTAATAAACTGATCTTCTTCAATACTGGTCGCACATAGATTATTCATGAAAATTATGAAAAATATTGGACCGATAATACTACCCTGTGGTATTCCGATATTTGATGATAATATTTCAGATTTATACATTTTTCCTTGATTCTTAATGCACACTCTTTGAGTTCGTTCAGTGAGATAAGATTTAGCCCATTTCAGAGCATTCCCTCTAGCACCATATCTCTCTAGTTCAACCATCAACAAGTTTCTATCCAAACAACCATAAGCCATTATTCCATTTAGCTTTTACACACTGTAAAGTCGATACAAGTGGAACTAGTATGACCATGGCTAGAAGTAAAAACTCTAGTTGGATCCACTAGTGGTTATCCAGAAGAAAACAATAGAAAGGCCACTCGTATTTTTGTCTGATAACTTAAGAAAATCTACATTAAATTAATCTGAATGATCCGTAACCATGCTTATTGCCTGGGTTAAGCAATTGATGAACATATTAATGCAACCATCGGGTAATTCACACACAGATATAACACATAATTTTTTGCCGTCATATACTTCACAACAGT
Source organism: Leptinotarsa decemlineata (assembly GCF_025532065.1). Taxonomy (NCBI): domain Eukaryota; kingdom Metazoa; phylum Arthropoda; class Insecta; order Coleoptera; family Chrysomelidae; genus Leptinotarsa; species Leptinotarsa decemlineata. Next base: position 14,321,742 of record NW_027412537.1, on the reverse strand, counting down.
CATTTAAAAAACAAAAGACGCCGAAATTGATCTCTATGATTCGAGATATGTTTCCATACACGCCTCGGCGTTTCTCCACCACTGAAAATCGCGCCGACGCCCAGCGTCCCGACGGCGTCCAACCCCGTCGGTATATAATTTCATATTTCATCTCGATTGGTGGCTCGCCCGCTTCTCGGCCAATCCCGGACCGCATATGATATTTCATAAGTCGCAGTTATGATTGGTAGAACGACGCCCCGATATCATAACTCGTCGTCGGTATGGCGTCGGGACGCCTCCGAGGGTGCTTGACCTTGGCGCTATTTCGAGACAACGGTGCGCAGCTGTTTTTTGTTTACATATTTTTTCCGGGTAATTTATGAAGATCTCGGAGACATTAGCAGCCTTTATGACATTGATGTACGCGAGAGGACTGGGCCCGTTGTAGTTTCGAAATAACGAAATCTTTGGGAAAATGTGTTTTCGAAAAAAGACCTATAAAAGTTAATGAGTGAATGGTGGATGGAGAAACACAAAACATATTCGTTATTTTCGGACTGACAAATGGCGCGGTTGTAATATATATGAGGTGTTTGTTGAAAGCTGGAGATTCTAATTGAAGTCTTCTGCGGTTTTTGACGTCGGTCCATTCATAATGCAGAGGGCTCATATTTTACTCTTTATGTGAGGAATGCAAGCACAAAGAACTGCGGTGTATCATTTATCAAACATTCTAAATGTAAATATCACCTGCTCGTTTTATCTTTTGACAAGAAGAAACTGATAAATTATAAACATACACAACGTTATGAACACAACACAAAGGGGTTAATAAAATTGTCAGTTGATAAAATTTTGAGAAAAATAGAAGTTTTGTCAAGTTGACAAATAAAAAGATTCAGCGTATTAACCTCCCAAAAATACTGTGAATTTATGCAGTAACTGATTGTGGTGAACTAAAAAGTTAGCCCTTTCTACACGTATTTAAAGTTCTCCATTAAAATTTTTACATTTTTCAGATTGTGGAAGGAAAAATTACAACAAAAAATGACTTCGGTTCAAAATTCAAAAACATCACACTAATTGAATGAGGGTCAAAAAAAAGTCAACTAATACAATTTGAAGTTTTTCACAACTAGATGTTCGGCTGATATATCTTAAGTTTCATAAAATGACTTCTTATCATCACGATATACAAAGTGTCCATGATAAAGAGGGCAAGCATAGAAAAATCGCAAACTGTAAGAGATGCAAAGGCGGTCAAATTAGGAAAAAGCTGATCATTTTCTAGCGTATTTACACTCATATCGATTCTTTGGTCAGGTCCAAATAAAACATTCTAATTAGCGGTGGTTCCTCGGAACGAAACGTGGAATTGAACGTCATCCTGTGAATGCCATCTTGTATAGTATGAAAAGTCGCAAGAAGAACGTTTCAAAGTATATTTTCGAATAACTCCCGACAGGACAGGACATATAGAGGACATTAAAAGAACATTGACCGGACATTGACAGAACATATACCTGAACAGAACATGGGCAGGATCTGGACGGGACATGAACAGGACATTAGCCTATACATGAAGAGGACATGGACAGGGCATGGACAGGATATAGACAAGACAGGATATCAACAGAAAATTGACAGGACATAGACAGGACAATAATAGAATATAGACAGGACATGGACAGGATATGAATAGGACATGGACAGAACATTGTCGAGACATAGACAGGATATTGACAGTACATGAATATGATATGGACAGTACATTAACAGGACATTGACAGGACAGTGATCGGACATGATCAGGACATGCCATGTATAGGACATGTACAGAACATTTTCAGGATATAGGCAGCATCATGTCCATCATGACCGGATATGAACAGGACTTAGACGGGACATGGACGAGACATGAACAGGACATTAACCGGACATGTACACAACATTTTCAGGGCATAAGCAGGACATTGACAGAACATGACGTGGACAGGACATTGACCAGACATGGACAGGACATTGACGGAACATTAACAGGACGACATTGACTATTTACTCTATTGAATACATAGCTATTTTTCTGCGTTTTGAAAAAAAAAGTGTGATTTTTTTCATTTGCCATTTATGTATATTTATTAAATCAAAGTTAGTGCAACAAACGTTAATTATTGAACATTTCCATTATTAAAAAACAGTTGTGTTTTTTAGTCTTTGAAAATGGTAAGTATTTTTGGAAAAGAAAATTTTTGGTTTTCTACTACTCCATCTTGATACAAAAAAATGAGGGTATCTTCCAAAGAAAGAAAGGAAGCAATTCATTTAATTTATATTGCAAGCTTATGAAAAACAATTGTGAATACTTTATCGTATATTTCAAAACAAATTGATGCTACAAATTAGAATGTTATAGTAAAATAAAAATAGCAATTATCATTCATGATATAAACTTAAGTTATTAATATTACTAATACTTGTTGTTACGGCCTCATATCAAAGATGACATTGAAATTTTGGAGCTCTGTAGTGAAAATGATCTTTGACCGATGGCTTTTCCAGCTTTCACTGTTGTAAATTCAGAATGCCTTGTATTGTATATATGAATAATGTTTAATATAATTTTAATAGCGTATATTGTAAATTTGGAACTGAAAAGGCCTCAACACAGAACCCTGTTATAACCTCATTACTTTTGTTATCATTAATTCCTTTATATATTCTCAACAAATCTCAAAATACTATTTTCATCAGATGATGAAAAAATCATTCAGAACGAGTAAAATACATGACTCAATTTATTAGAACCCTGTGGTACACCCCCTCCTTCCCCTTCGAGCTACGCCTCTGCATCGAAGTTCTCCGATCGATACCACGTGAGGCCGATATCATATTCCATATAGCCACTCGATGCTCCGGATAAAACAACTAAGTACTCACTTACCATGAAGGTGTCGCTCTGATCTTCTTGTACATTTAGATGCGGTTGTTCCAAGGAATCACTCGAATCATCACTAGAACACTAGCAACTCGCGGCATTAGCATGCATACTGTAATCAATAGGACAGAGTGACGGTCGGCGTCGTCGACGTCGGCAGCGTCCACGTGGAGCGCTCGCTCATTCCTAGACGACATGGGACACTGTTGTAATGGATAGTTTTCTGGTAAGAAGCTATTTTGAGTGCCAAAGAAATATGTTGTTATTGTAGCACGAGGATTTTTTTGGAAATTTCAGTTGGAGCAGTAGCGGATCCAGATATTTTTGTACTAGCATTCATTAAGGTGATCGTTAATTATCAGGTTTCTTCAACAGTTTCATCCGTTTTTACACGATTTATATCAGCTTCAGCTGTATGTATGTATGTTTGTTTGTTTGTAACTCACCTTTTCATTTCATGTCTAGATCTGTATTTGACATAATTATTGCTTGATCTATTCGCCCATATTTTCTGTATATCAAGCGCCTGTCGCTTTTCTCATAATAATACTAGTATTTTCCGTTCGTTATTGTTTTACGCTAATTACAAAAAAATATTTTTACCTTTTTAGTTCGATCTTCTTTAAAAGGGTGTTTTTTAGTTTTCCAAATAAACAAAAGCATTTGACTGTGTAAACCATAAAATTCTACTGCGTAAACTAAACCAGTATGGTTTCAGAAAACAGAGTTATGATGGGATAGAATCGTACCTTAAACAGAGAACTCAGATTGTGAGAACACATAGGCTCTCAGATGGAGGTTCCGTCGAGTGTGGGGTTCCTCAGGGCTCAGTGCTGGGACCAATTTTGTTCGTACTGTATTTTAACGACTTAGTAAATATTACAACCGACGGTTCTTTCACAATCTTTGCTGATGATATTACCATTCTATGGTACGATAAAGATGCTGATAACTTGCACTCAAAAATAGTTTTAAGGATTACAAAGATCAAAGAGTGGTGCGATGCTAACTTACTCTCCTTCAATATTAAAAAAACTAACTGCGTATCATTCCACTGTGCTTTGCCGGATATCCCTCTGGGTGATGGTGCAATAAGAAATAATGCATGTAATAAGTTTCTAGGGGTGCACATGGATGGGGAACTAAACTTCCAGCATCATGTTAGACAGCTAGGTTCAAGGATCGCCTCGGGTGGTTATGCACTACGCATCGATATAAATGAACTAGGTACAGCGACAGCAATGCAGGTTTATCATGCCTTGATCGAATCGCACATTCGATATGGAATCGCTTTCTGGGGAGTCTGTAATCAAGTACATTTTAGCTCAATCTTTGTTCTTCAAAAACGTGCAATTCGCTATCTTTGTAAGGTGGCTCCCAGGGTATCTTGTAAAGAACTATTCAAAACTCGTAAGTTGTTAACTCTGCCCTCATTGTTCATTCTCGAAACTGCCTGTCTAGTATATAAAAACAAAACACTTTACAAGTTCGCTGATGGAATCACCCGCCAGAGAAATGACATAAAACTTCGAATCCCAAAAACAAATTTAATAAAAAATTCATGCTTATATAACGCTGCCAAAATATTCAATCATCTGCCAACAGAAATGAAACATTCTGAAACATATGCTGTGTTCAGAAAAAAATTGAAAACTTCTCTTCTGGATCTGGCTTTATATAGTATTACGGAATTTTTTGAGACAGTGTTCACTGACATCTAACATCAGCTCAGTATGTTATATGTGTTATTTAATTTATTTATTTTAATACTTAGTTATAACCAATTGAAAATTAATGTAATTGATAGTCCTATATTTTATTGACAATATCATGTGAACCATGATATATCAAGTTTTATGAATGTCTACACTTTGTCGATAAGATTATTGTATCTTCAGACAATAAAGTATATTTATTATTATTATTATTATTATTATTATATATTGTACCTATTTTTAAAAAATGTATCAAAATCTGTTGCGTAATTTTGAAAATCTAAGCATATATGGGGACATACAGCGGAAAGCAACTTTGTTTTATACTATGTGAGGATTGTTATCATTCTTACTAGTAAAAACATCAGGCCAACGGTGTTCACCCTATATTCAAATTGTATGTTAATCAAATTATTTCAATTACTTCATCAAAAAAAAACTTTCTGAAGGATATTTGTACTTCACAGATCGACTTGTGGCCACTTAATATTTCTCCTATCCTATTTTTTCCGGTTAAATATACAGGGGTGCGCAAAAATCCGGAATAAAATTAATATCTTTTCAACCAGTATTTTAGAAAAAAAACGCTGAAACACATTTCACGATTTCACGTTGTACGCATTTTTAGGCAATAAAATGAAATATTTTTTTTAACCCCTTAGCTGCAACCCTCCCCAACTTTTTGTTTCAATTGCAAACCTATGTCGTGTATGGGCTCATTGAAAAGCTCATAAAAAATGAAATCTGACCATACCCTTTATTTTTTTTTACTCATGCGGTTACGACGAAATGAGAAAAAACTCTTTTAAAACTAAAAAAGTTAGAAATACCTACTTATTGCTATCTACGGGTGAATTAACGTTGCAAAAAACAAATAAATGGTGATGATGTACATTGCTCAACAATTGCTAAGGATCACCAGTACCTACTTCCTGAAAGTTTACAAATTTTAAGAACAGACCAACCGGGCCAGGCACCACAACAAATTTTATTGATTCATATGTAAAACTGATAACGTAATGTAGCATCAACATTCTGTGGATTTTATTTTTTCACCAAAAACTAACACATAAAATTAGTTCCATCCCAAGCAATTGTTGACCAGTGTACCTCAAAAAGAGAAAAAAGGTTGTTGCATTTTTTGTACCAAAATGAATGCCCTGATAAGAACCTTGACTCAGTTTTAAAATTGTGGCATTTCTGGGTTAAATTGAAAATATGTATGTTTAGTTTATTACTTGGGTACCTTCAAAGTGTTTTTTTTTATTTGCTAAACAAAAATGGTATTGTCAGAGAGGCAGCGTATCGAAGTCTTGATATTGTTGGAATGTGGGGATAGAATGCGGAGTCAAAGTGAGGTGTACTTTATTTAATGCAAAATATCCGGAAAATCACATTTCCCAGGCTACCGTGTGTAAGATCTTACACAAATTTGAAGAACATGGTACAGTGAAGGACTTGCCCAGAAGTGGCCGGCCACATGTTTTAGACGAAGATCAAAAATTGGACATTGCCGTATATCTGCAAGAAGATCCACATTTGTCAACGGTTTCATTAGCCAAAACAATCCTGCGTCAAGACGTACGATTGGGAGGTTTTTTAAAACAGAAAAATACCTCCCATATAAGGTATGTCTTGTCCAAGAGCCCTTGGAAGATGACTGTGACAGGCGTTTGCAATTTTTTGAGGAAATAATGAGGCGATGTGACGAGAATAATGGGTTTTCACTCAACATACACTTTTCGGACGAAGCTACTTTTTATTCACATGGAGTAGTTAACAGGCACAACTATCGATTCTGGAGTCAGAAAAACCCACACTGGATATACGAAGCTCGTACGCAGCGTCCTCAGAAATTAAATGTATGGGCAGGCATCATCAACAACAGAATATTAGGGCCATAATTTTTTGAGGGAAACTTTACAACTGCACGCTACTTAAGATTTTTTACGCTTTGAATTAGTCCCTGCTTTACCTTTTATGTTTCCCAATGAAGCAGATCCAGATATCCCCACTGAAACACTTTGGTTCCAACAGAACAGCGCTCCCCCACATTTTGGTATTAATGTCAGAGAATATCTCGATGACATATTTGCAAGACGCTAGATTGGACGACGTGGTACAATTGAATGGCCGCCAAGATCCCCAGACCTAACACAATTAGATAATTTTTATTGGGGATATATGAAAGACAAGGTTTATCAAAATAGGCCGGCTAATATTGAAAATCTAAAAAGCAGAATTAGAGTGGAATCATATAACATACCGGTCATTCAGAATTCCGTAGACGGGTTTTACCATTTCCTAGGAGCCTGCCAAGTAGCGGGTGGAGACCAATTTCAGCATCTGTTACGTTAATTCACCCGTAGATAGCACTGAGTTAGGTATTTATAAATTTTCAAAAAAGTTTTTTCTCATTTCGTTATGATCCCAAAAAAAAAATTAAGGATACGGTCAGAATCCATTTTTACGAGCTTTTCAATGAGCCCATACACGACATAGATTTGCATTTGAAAAAAAAAGTTGGGGAGGGTTGCAGCTAAGGGGTTGAAAAAAAAATCATTTTATTGACAAAAAATGCGTACAACGTAAAATCTACTGACGTGTTTCAGCGTTTTTTTCCTAAAATACTGGTTAAAAAGATATTAATTTTATTCCGGACTTTTGCGCACCCCTGTATACCATATACCATAACATCGAAAGTGTGGAAAAGGCGGATGTAGCACTGATAGTGGCCAGAAGTACTTTTGGAAAAACATGGAGGCTTAAACAAGGCATGATCTATTGTTGCTACACCATAGTAACATTTGCACCTTCTGTCTCGTGGCCAAAGATGTAACAAACAAGCGCTCTGAATAAACTGAGCAGGGTACAATAACGGGAGCAATACCAATTTAACCAACACCTATATTGGAAACACTCTTGAGTCTTCCATCCTTACACTGGGGAAAGCAAGAGTTATCCATTCACCGAGTTACGAAGATGTTAGCCCTACTTTATAAAAACCCACGGTGGGGTGACAAAGTTAAACTTGTCTTCTGAATAAAACTTAGGGTCAAGTTGACAATTTGACAATTCGCAACTTACAACAATTCGCAACTTGTCAGCAATAAGGCATTAGGCGGTTTTTTCTGCGACGATAAGTTAGGTGTAGTTGACCAGCGATTCTTTTCGTAAACAATCTGTTTGAATTTTCAGTGACAGACATATCTCAACCAGGAACCCCAATAACCAGGTTCAAAAATCAATCCTAACGAGAAGTAAGGCTCTTATATCAAGGAGAAAATAAGTTAGGCGATTTCTTTCGTAATCTATTTGAATATCCAGTAACAGACAAACCTTAATCAGCAACCACGATAACAAGATTGAACAGAAATAAGGCTCTAGTATGGCTTTGTATCAAGACAATAAGTTAGGTGTAGTTGACCAGCGATCTCTTCTGTAAACAATCTATATGAATTTTCAGTAAGAGACAAATCTAGGAACCCCAATAACGAGGTTCAAAATCAATCCTAATGAGAAATAAGGCTCTTGTACGGTATTGTATCAAGAAGGCAATAAGTTAGATGTAGTTGACAGGCGAGTTTATAACCAATATATTTGAACTCTCAGTGACAGAAAAATAAAAAGCAGGGGTCAAAACTCTTATCTCGATTAGAATTGAGGTTTTTGTAGGGCTTTGTATCAAGGAGGCAAAAAATTAGGTCTAATTGACCAGCGATTCCTTTCATTAATAATCTATTTGAATTTTCAGTGACAGACAAATCTTAATCAGGAACCTCGATAATGAGGTTCAAAAATCCATCGTGATGACAAATGAGGCTCTTGTACGGCTTTTCATCAAGAAGGCAATAAGTTAGGTGTAGTTGACCAGCACCATAAACGTGCATATTCCTGGTTCAACCGTCCAGGATAAAGGGCCGGAATTTGTTGGCTGCGGAAAATGACGGGCCTATCCATTTGCGGTTTGCGTATTAAGCTGGAAATAAGTGGGATGTAGGATGAGCGAAAGAGAGAGAGGAGGTTATAAAGCGCCATTCGGCGTTCAATTACGTTTCTGTTAAAATTTAATTTGTGCCTCGACGAAATGTAACTTTGTTTTGTACTGTTAAGCCGTTGGGAGATGATTCGCAGTCAGGATATAATTTTAGTACGGTTCAGGGTGAAATTATGTAAGTTTCTCTATTGACGTTGGTGGGGTATGTGGTTCCATTTTCAATGATACAATCTGTGGCAAAAGTTTTCTGTTAAATATTGTTCAGTTTGATGTTTCCACTTTACTGTCGAATTCAAATTCGAGGTGTAATTCCAACGTGAAAAATTGGGAGTACACTGTCTCATCAACAAGAAATTTTCTTTAAAAACGTTGGCAAAGGAAATGTAGAAACAAAATATACTCTTCCAAAAGTTTTGATAAGTATCCTCGTTCAAACACATTTTGTTTCTGTACGCATTAAGTGACGGTGATACGACTTCTGCGCTTTTTAAAAAAGTGAAAAAACACATTGTTGAGGGAATTTGGGAAACTGCAGAATTTGGATCGACTTGCAGCAGCATTTCATGAAGAAAACTGTCCGTTTCTAAGTGCAACAAGTGCAGCAGCTCGCCAACATTTCAATCGTGTTTATTATCAAGTTCAAACTTGGTTAGGGCATGATTTGGAACTCCAGGAATGGGTTTTGACCATGCGTAACGAGTTCTTGGAACTTATCACGACAATTTCAGCACCTGCTCCAGAAGAATTGTTCACGATGTGTGTGCAGGAAATTGAGTTCAGCTTGTGGCCAGTATAATGGGCAAGCTTGTCTCAATGCCACCATAACAGAGCGACGTCAATGTAGACTGAACCTTTGACCCCAAAATGATGATAGACAGCGGTTGGAAGATGACGATGAAAAATTCAAGTATTTTGCTTAACGATTCTATAAGTACACGAGCAGGAAAGTGTTATTGAATGAGTTTATACTTTAATTTCACTAGTTCAGACTTCCATTGTCTACTATATAAAATGATTTGAAATCCCTGAAACAACTAAAAAAGAAGAATTAAAAATGAATAACCGAAAATAACAATTATGTTAAGCAAAATAAACCTGAAATGAAATAATATGAAATAAAATACAAGTAGAAATAGAACAATTGAATAAATAAAAATGAAGAAATGAAAAAAAAAGTGGAGATATTCCGTTAGGTCACGTTAGTTCACGACGTTTCGATTGTTAGTATCTACAATCGTCTTCGGGTGATGACTCAGTTATTCATTTTTAATTCTTCTTTTTCAGTTGTTTCAGGGATTTCAAATCATTTTATATAGTAGACAATGGAAGTCCGAACTAGTGAAATTCATCATGAAACATTGTCAATCACCTTCAAACAAAAGTTTATACATATTCAAAAATAGATCAAATATAATGTAATAGTTGATAAAAAATGAAAATTATTGATAATTATGTATTTATCATAGATTAATAAACTTTATATATCGTGTTTTCACGCTCTCCCTCCTCTATCTCAAAACGATTGAACGTATAAAAAATGGTTGAACCAAAAGTTGAAGGGATGAAGAAATTATACTGAAAAAAATTACATTCAATTCAACTAAATTCACGTATTACATATTCAATTGACAAATTACAAATGATACCAATAATATAAATGAAATAATATAATTAGATTCAATTGACATATTATAAATGAATTAGCCTTCACAATGTTGACATAAAACAATTAAAAATTACATTAAAGAAAAAACTATAAATGAACGGTTCTATGTAAGATAGAATCCTTGATGAAGTTCAAAGAGTTTTCATTAGTCACACATGTTACATACTAAATACACATTAAATTTACTGGTGCTTTGAGGTTCACATTTGTTCTACTACTCTGACAATGAAATGTTTTCTCGTATCTTGAGTTGAGGCGTGATACATACAAATTTATTTTTTGTAGAAGCGGAGCACAGGAGATGTTATTATTTATTAAATGATATAGAACCGTAATGAGGATTCTGCGTGTATTCACTGATATAATAATAAATTGGTTTAAAAGGATAGAATAGTCAATTCTCAGGAACTTTTTTTGGGCAGCTTCAATTTACTGTATGTGAAAATTATAAATGGAATACCAGATCATCGCTCCATATTCTAGTTTGGACCTCACATAAGCATATAATAGCGTGATTATCACCTTTATATCTCTGAATTCTCTGGTGTTCCTCATTATGAAGCCCAACATTCGACTAGCGGACGAAACAGCTTGGTCTAATATGTGGAACAAAAGTGAATTTCTGATCAAAATTAATTCCAAGGTCTTTGCTTTCATTAACTCGACTTATGGTATTGTTATCAATTTCGTAAGTAAATTGTATTAGACATGTATTAAACAATACATGACATTTAGCAATGTAAAGATTCAAACGATTTTTGGAACACCAATCATATATCAGATCTGATTCATACTGTAAGCCTAAGCAGTCTCCATAATTTTCTACCATTTGAATATTTTAAGGTCATCGGCGTGAAGCAGTTTTGAATTGTTTATTATTTCAGTTAAATCATCAATGAAAATCAAGAACGAAAGAAGTCCTAAATTCGAGCCTTGGGGCACTCCGCAACAGAGAGTATATAAAGCAGATTTGAAGCCTTCATACTCTACATACTGTTTTCTATCGAGTAGATAATTCAACATGAGTTTCACCAAATTTGCTTAGAAACCAAATTCTGATAGACGGTTGAGAAAAATGAAAAAATATATTTGATGAAAAGCTTTTTGCATGTCTGTATAAATGACGTCAACCTGCAGTTGATTGATGAAGCCAATTTTGAATTAAAATAGGGTTTTCTTTCTTAGGCCCCGGACTTTTTAGCCCATGTTAATACCTTATAAACGGTCCATTTCAGTGTTTTCCTGCTTCTGGGTCTGTCATAAATATGTGTCCAATATCAACCAGGGGAAGTAAAAGTTTTTTTATTGTACTGTAAGTAGGTACGTTATGAGAATTAAACATTTCATGATTCCATATCTTGATTTTCGTTTTCTTTTTTTTTTAGCTTATAGATCATTACTACGAAAAACAAATCTGCCACCAAACCCCTATGAATAGACTATAACTGTCCATTATCAACCACTAACACTTTCAAAACAAAAAACACCATGGTATAGGAGGGATATCCAGAATTCATATCCTTTCTTCTCTCTCTTTTTCCCTCTCCGTTCTCTTTCCGAACATGGAACAATCCAAGTCAATTAGTTTGATGCAAATAAACGACCAAATGTATTTCTCCTAGGTACCATTTCGGAGAAATATCGACGTCAGTCGCCCGGCCACTGTCCCTCGCATAACCCAATTTCGACAATTATCCGCCCTTATAACCCCCGGACATCCATCTCATTGATGGTCACTCCAAGAAATGCTAACACAGGAGATGAGATAATGAATCCCACTATTTCTCAATCAGAAGGCACTTACGGTCGAAATGTTCGGACTCTTTCTTATGGATTCATCTCCGGAATGGGATGAAAAAGTGGTCTCCCAGGGGTGTTTGAGATCGAGGAACTTTGGAGGATTTCTTGTGAATTCGTTGAGTTGCACAGTGCTTTTCTTTAATGTCCTCCCTCCTTTTATTTTTTGAGAAGGTCAACTCAAAAAATTTAGGATAATGAAAGAAAGAAAGAAAGAAATTTATTCATTCATGGACCAACTACATGGTATCGAACATGTCAACTTATACTTATAAATATGTAAACAAACAAACATGTAAATATACATTCAATACATATAAACATAGAACCGTAAAATTCAGATATATATATATATATATATATATATATATATATATATATATATATATATATGATGAGCTGTTTTCTCGGGTTTCGCTCCGTGTTCTGTGTATTTTCTCCCCATAAGGATTATTTTCACAACGTTTCGGCAAAGTCTCATTTGCCATCTTCTGGTGATGTCTGGTTTTTTCAACTAGACTGATTACTTCGAACTCTGTGTCTCAATTTATAGGGATGGATGTTTCCCTTTACCTGCGTTGCTGCCACTACCTGTGTTTGTTCGACTACCTGTTTTGGTCTTATTACCTGAACTGCCTCTCCTGTCTCTGTTATTGTACCTGTATTGTCATGTACCGAGTTTTGCCTCTGAAGTTGAGCGGTCTGATTGCTTGTGCGAAGTGATAAAACGGATCTCCATGTTGATGGTAATCTTTGCGCATCATCCCTCTTGTTCATATTATTAGGTCGTTTTTCAATTTCGATTGCCTCTCTGATTGTTCGTGAGTAAAAGTTTTCGTTGCTTGCTAGCATTTTTGTGTTGTCAAAATTGATGTTATGTCCTGTTTGAAGTACGTGTTGGAAGAGAGAAGACATGGTGACTTTTCCCTTCACTGCTAGTTTGTGTTCATCTTTGCGAATGTTGATTCGTCTGTTGGTCTGGCCGATGTAAGTCCTGTCACAATCATGGCATGGTACTTCATACACTCCTTGTGATTCCAGTGGTATCTGATCCTTGGGATTACGGAGCATGGACCTTATTGTTCGTTCTGGTACGAACGAAGTTGATATGTTATGTCGGTGAAGAATTCTGCTGATTTTATCTGTTGTTCCTGCAATATATGGTAGTGTGGTTGTTATGACCGGTGTATCTCGAGTTTTTTGTTGTTTCCGTGTGGTCTTGGCAGCCGCTTTTATACTTCTTTCTGAGTAGTTATTCATTTGTAGCGTTGTTTCGATGGTGTTCAACTCTTGTTGTCTGTGATCGTTGTCTGCCAGCCTCCTCGAACGTGTAATGAGTGTTCTTGCCACCGCGTGAATTTGTTTTGGGTGGTGGTGTGAATTTGCGTTTAGGTACCTGTTCGTGTGTGTTGGCTTTCGATATACCGTGTGACCTAATGTTCCGTCTGGCTTTTTCATAATCAGTACATCGAGAAATGCGAGCTGGTTGCCTTCTTCAACTTCTTTCGTAAATTTAATGCGTGGATGGATTTCATTCAAATGATTAAAAAACCTGGACAGTTCCTGGTGACCATGAGACCAAATCACGAAGATGTCATCGACATACCTCAGCCAGAGTTTAGGTTTCAAGGGTGACGTTGCTATTGCTTCGGTTTCGATTTCTTCCATAAAGAGATTGGCAACAACGGGTGATAGTGGCGAGCCCATTGGTGCCCCTTCAATTTGTCTGTATCGTTGGTCGTTATAGATGAAGTAAGTGTTTTTGATGCAATGTTCCGCCAATGTGATGATATGCTCTTCCGGTTTGTATTTCTTTTTGATTATTTCTAGTGCCTCTCCGGTGGGTACCTGGGTAAATAACGAGGTTACGTCAAAGCTGACAAGGATGTCGTCCGGACTAACGGTTTGTGTTTTCAATATGTCTATGAGGTGGTCGGCATTGCGCACATATGAATCGACCTTTTCCGCATGTGGTTGAAGTACATGAGCAACGTGTTTCGCTAATTGATGCACTGGTGAACCTACCGAGCTCACGATTGGCCTGAGTGGTGCCCCTTCCTTGTGGACTTTGGGGAGTCCATAAAGTTTAGGGCACTTGGATGATTTCTCTCTTGGAATCAGATGTCTTTTGATTTCGTCGTCGATAGGAGAATTATTGATGGCAGTTTTTGTGGTTTTCTCTAGGTAGGTAGTTGGATCTCTAACTATTTTCTTGTAGGCTGGATCCTCTAGTAGTTTCATCATTTTGGATTCATAATCTATGGTGTTTAACAATACTGTTGCATTGCCTTTGTCTGCTGGTAGGATGATGATATCCTCATTCTCTCGTAGATTTTTCAGTGCTTTATCCGTGAGAATCTTCGAGTTAACATATATATATATATATACATATATTTATAAATAAAAATGTAAAAACCTTAGCCAATAAGAAATCTTTCAGTGATTTTTTTAATTCGATATTATTACAGGCCTTCATTAGATTAGGGAGTTTATTATATATTTTTACCCCAGCATAAGTTGGCGATTTTTCAAATGCGGATGTTCTGTGAGTCATTGTTATTAAATTTGAAGCATTTCTAGTGCAATACTTATGGTGGTAATTGTTTTTTATTAGCTCATTTTCATGCTTTTTAATGTGTAAGCAACTTTTATAAATATAAATGCCGCAAACTGTCATAATCTTTTTACTCTTAAAAATTTCCCTGCAAGAATCACGTGGCTTCATGTTGAACATCATTCTAACAATTCGTTTTTGTGTAACAAATATCCTATTTATTTCTGTAGCATTTCCCCATAACGTGATGTGAAAAGATAGTGCAGAATATACTAATGCATAATAAACTTGGATAAGTATATTCTCATGAAGTTCATACCTCAATTGCAGAATTGCGAAGTATGATTTGGAGAGTTTTTTAGATAAACTTTCAATATGCTCAGACCATGAGAGTGATTTATCAATCATTACACCCAGAAACTTAGTGGAGTTATGTGTCTGTAGGACTTCACTATCGATCAAATTGTTCTTATTGAAATATATAATTTTTGTTTTCTGTGCATTTAGCATCAGTTCATTGGAATGAAAATATTTTGTCATTTCACTAATACAGAGTTCGACCGATAAAATCATATCCTCCGTAGATGACTCAGCTATACCAAATGTTGTGTCATCAGCAAAATTGATTAGATAAAAGCGCCTATCGACATTAATTGGGAGGTCATTGAGAAATAGTAAGAAAAGCAATGGTCCCAGAATTGAACCTTGCGCTACTCCAACATCAACTGAATATCTTTCTGACTCAACACTATCTATTTCTACAAAGAATTGTCTATTTGATAGGAATGAAATGCTCCAGTCAATGAAATTAATGCATGAATACTTTATTTCGAAGTGAAATTGACAGATGAAATTGACAAGATGGCGACTGGGCGCCATTTGGGAAAAAAATTAAATGGAAGGGGGATCTTGTAACAAATCTTTTTGAAGCTCCTAGCAAATGCTTCACAACCCTAGAATATAATGTCAATATCTTCAACTACTACAAAATGGCTAAACTTTTAATAATTGCCTGAATACATTGATATTCAACTACATAATATGAGGTATTGAGCTTGAGGTCAGTTCAGAAGATGCTTCTTGACATATCAACAGCCTATTCGATACTTCACGATTCGATTATTCTCTGCCGTATATCCACTATTGAAGCAGGTTCAGTTTCATACACCTTTTGCTTGAAATAGCTCCATACAAAAAGCTCAAAGGTGTCAAATCTGGCGAGCGAGCTGGCTATTCTGTAGGACCTCGAAGGCCAATTCAACGACCGGAAAAGTAGTATACAAATAGTTTCTTACTTGTCTGGAGTATGTGGTGGTGCTTCATCTTGTTGGAATATAATATCCATATCGAATTCATTAGGATTCGCTTCGACGATTTCAGTGATGAGAGGGTCAACAGTAGTTTCCAGCATATTCAAATACAGTTCCCCTCTTAAATTTTGATATTTCACAATATCCCTGCCCAAACGCTAATTTTTTCTGGTAATCGAGGAAAACAGTGAGCAAAACCTTGACATTTGGTCGAACTTGGCGTGCTTTTATAATAATAATAATAATATTAATAATAATACGTCTTTATTCATCACGTCCCAGGACTGAACCTTGTGGTACACCAATTTTTTTTGTTATTATTGTTGATTGGTTACCATCAAGGTAAGTTGATTGGGTCCTTCCGGACACTGCATTATGGGTGAAACCAAAGCACTTAAGTTTTATGGACAATAAAGAAGGATCCAAGGTATCGAATGCTTTACTGTAATCAAGCATTAAGAGACATGTGAAATGTCCTTCATCAAGTGATTTGAATATGTCGTCAGTGACGAGACTCAGAGCCGTAGTAGTGCTATATAGAGGGCGAAATCCAGACTGAACGGAGGTAAAAAGATTTTTTCGTTTAACGTAATCCGAGAGAGTTATAATCATTTCAAAGACTTTTGAGATGGCAGCATGTTTTCATTGAGAGGGAAATTTACTAGTCTCAATTGCAAAGTTGAAGGTATATGTTATGTATTCCAATAAATGGGGCAAAACTAAATCCCACACAAATCTTAACTATAAACCCATGATTCGTCACCAATTATGACCCTTTTCAGCTATTTCGGAACGAACTTCGCTGCCACACGCTTCATGTTCAAAATTCCGGAAAAAATTTTGCTCGTCGTTTTGAGATTCAACTCAGGACACCTCGAACTTCACTGTTTCAGAACTCTTTCATTTGGAGAATTGCGTTCATGTGGAATACACTTCCTGAGAATGTTTTTCCAAGTGGATTTAATCTCCACCGATTCACTATAGGCGCTCTTAGAGCGCCTATAGAACACTATAGGCGCTCTAAGAGCGCCTATAGTGTTCTGACCTTAAAAAAATTCGAACAGACCTTCTGATACGAAACTTAATATAAAAATATGTTATTTATGTACAAGTTATTATATAATTTCTATTCAGTAAAATTATTTTCACCCGGGGGTTCTGGAAACAATTTCAGTATCGCGTAATGCTAGATAATTTTTTTTCTAATGATTATTTCATTTCAAACAGATTGATAGTGCCAATACTTCATGAGAGGAAATGTCATCTTCTGTAATATAAGTGTGAACGAAATTGGCAGAATGCAGAAATGAATGAAAGAAAAACTGAATCAATGGGTCACACTTTTTCAATTCAGTTTTTTTTTTCATTTATATCTGCATACCGCCAATCGACTATCAAATACATTATTCTTTAATAAATTAATTCTAATTATTTACAACACGTTCATTGGGCGACATCTATGAGTGAATGTCCCTACTTGTGACGTTTGTTTAATCAAGTTTACAACCGTTCAGGAATATAATAGTCTTTGTATACAAAGATATCGTTATTACATTGTTTGAAGAAAGTTGGACTTTTGTAGTCTAGTAATGCACTGTTTGGAACCTTTGGTGTAATAATAAATATTATCCCAACACGAAACCGTTATTTTTAACACCTCGGCACGTGCTTCAGTTTCAATCACCAAGAGAAATCATCTTCAAGAGGAAGATTAAACAATTACTCTTGAAGATGATCACTTGGTATTTTTATTGTATTTGTACCTGTTTTATTCAAACCTTTATTAATTGCCGGTTTTTATCTATACACCATTAGTTATGCTTATATTTATACCTACAAAGCTTTGTCGTTGGGATACAAAATCTTCTGACAATATAGTATATTTTGATTTGATTTGATACATATGGAATATTATCAGCGTTTATTGTTCTTCTTACCTTTTCCACTGATTATTTATGTTGGTTCTTCTGATAAGAAGAGTGAAATAATCAATAAATTTCGTTTTTGTTTTCAAAGGTCACGAGAAGTCAACAAACCATTTCGTCTCAGAGCAACAAATTAATTTCTGATAAATACATATATTCATTCATATAAATAAATAATAAATAAATAATTCACAAAGATGTTAGTCCGCCAAGATGTATTCAAGTGTTCTGCTTCTGCTTTCCATAAAATATAGGAGCAAATTCGCTTCTTTCATTATTGTAATAACCGGAGTAAGGACTGTTGTTTCTAACATGCCCATGACGACCGTATCTATGAGGTATTTGATTGTAACCATAACCTTTCCTGTCATGATCCTCCTCACTTTCGTACTTGTCGTACAAGGGCAACGTGATCACCTTGACCTGGGGTTTGGAGCTACCGTTTTCGAAGATCTTTTTCAGCGTCACACTACCCACTATAATCAGGGCTGCTTTGGAAGCTAGAAGTGACTGCGCAGCCATGATACCAAGGATCTTCATAACCAGAGGTCCAGTGAGGAAAAAAATTCCCAAAAGTACCATGAAAGCGTACTGGTAGTATTTTCTCTCCCGCTGAATCGCTTTTTTGTCCATGTTGAAGAATCCAGTTCCCCCTGAACCTCCACCGCCTCCCGTTCTGGGGAATTCCCACTGGACTCCATCGGAGTGTCGGTCTTGGGTCAGATCAATGGAGAAAGTATGAGTGTCGATAAAATTTGATAGGGCTCTGAGAAGTCTTCTGAAGCCCTCCAACGATTTGGGGTGTCTGGTGGGAATCGGGTATTCGTTTCTAGCAAAGGTGATACCTTCTGAGAGCAGGAATGTGTTATTTGTAGCACGTTCGCTGGATCTAGCAACTTTGCTGGTATTACAGGAAACGCTGAAAATCACATTTATATAGTAATATTTGATTTCATAATTATCGATATCACTATGTCTTATGTAAGACGATCCTTCTGTATACTGATTTAATAACTATTTTTAATGAAATTCTACCTGTTTTTTCTATTGAAATGAAAAGCTCTAGTTGAGTTCTCAGCACAGAGTTTATTTTCTTTATAGACCATTATTACAAGATTTCGGAGGATAGTGTTTATAGCCGACAATAGATGGCACTACAACATATATTTTGGGCATTGTTTTGGGCTTTTCCAACACTTCCACTAGCACAAAATATTCAAGAAAGGATTACTTCACATCAACACTACCTAATAATTTTATAAATTCAGAATGTTTAACTGAACTAAACCAGATCAGATGTTTGCAAGAACTTAACACTAAATAAATTATTTTCAATGGCTTCTCTAATGAAATGATGACAAACATCAGTGTTTCGATCTTTCATTTATAATAGGATTAACTGCTAATTTTTGAGCACTCTGGCTGTTATTAAACAAAGTCACATAAAACATCACACTAGTCTCTTTTAATGGGCTTGTTTCATGCTATGGAAAATGATACTGGTTTGCTTATAAACTGATCGAGTTAGGGATCTTAGATTATACTTATCAAGCCTAATCGGTCCCAAAATCTCTTTATATTTGCAGAAAAAAAAATAATTCGAAAAGCAAGAATTTAAATTAGCCGCGTGTCTATTGACCAATAAAATTGATCGTGTCTAGAGCGGAGTTGACAAGTGTATTAGTTTTTAATCCAATCACTGATCTGATGATCTAATTAGACAGACGCCATTTTTGTTGTTATTGTTGTCAACTCGGTGTGAATACAACTGTTACAATTATCTAATTAAAGAACGTTTTTTTGTAAAAGGTAGGTCTCAGGCTGCATATTCCGTGTCATTAGTTTATATTCCGAAAAATATTTTTTCAGGTTACTTTTGGATTGATATGTTCTGGAGTAATTCTACATTTCACTATACATATTTTTGTTTCTCTTTTCAGTCACGATACTGCTCATTGGCCGAGATAAAATAAAAATTAAATCAACACTTTCCATCCTTCGATAAAAGACAAAGTCTGAAATGAATGTCATATAAATAAAAGGGACTTACTAAATATACCACCTACCGCTTCAATTTTTCATTCTTCATTTCGGTACCAGAGTATTGCAAATTTTTCAAGTAAAATTCATCGATCATTTCAAAATCGACTCTTGGTAAGTTGTCGGGAGTCAGCTTTAACAAAACTAGGCTCAACATTCATTTCGAAATTATTTTAACAAATCAGTGTCACTGCTTTTCGAGTTTGAAAGCCGTGGATTTTTGGAATTTATTTTGGAAGAAATTCCAAAAGAATGTCAAAATCCAGTAAAAACTCTACCTCGTATTCCTGTCCAAAGACTCAAATACTGTATCAAGCACAGTTCCGTTGGAGTCCTTTTTCTCGGAGATCACTTCAATCCGGCACAAAACAAGAAGAACCAAGAATTTGTCCAACCACATTTTACAACCAACTAGAACAGGAAAACGGACTAATGGGTGAATTATGGCAATGCTCACGATTTTATAGCTTCGCTGGCCAGTTGCATGTATGACTTAACCATGCAGATCGTATTGCATCTCGTGCAACATGCTTTGACTTTTCTTTCCTCTGGTGTTAACCCAATTTCTCACTTTTACCGGAATTCATCAGATTCGGTATCTTTTGCACGAGAAGATTTCTTGTGAATAAACAACTAGCGACTGAGATTTTGCTGTCATTATCATTCATGAGTTGTTAGCATATCCATTAATGTGCACGCTGCAATAGAAAGTTATTGTTGATAACTAATAACTTCACAATCATTTTGAAATCATGAAAATGGTGATTGTTCTTTGTTTAAATAACTAGTTTCCATCCATCATATAGTTTGAATAAATTCAATTGATCTATAGTAAAATAGGCTTCAGTAAAATGTGGTGATATCTTATAGTTATTTATGTATCAAGGGAATTAGGAGGGCCTTAATTACCGATGGCAAAGTTTGCGTCCCGAGGGCCTCTGGCCCGAGGGACAGCAATTGCCTGAGGTTATTAAGGCTCATTAATTCCCGTGGTACATAGATAATTTTATTTCTGACCGATTTCAATAAAATTTTGTTCATTTTTGAAACGGAAAAATGTACCAATTCATTACCTTCCCGGTATATTTGAATCAGGTACCTTTGATTATAGTAGAGTTTTCTTGTTGCTAGGTTGTTGCTATGTTACTTGTTTATAAACAGAACTTTGTTATCAAGCTGTGTTTGCGGTGAAAATGTGTTTTCTACCCCAAATATAATGGAGGGTATTTTGAAAAAAGCTGAACAAGCAAGAGAATCATTAATTCCATCGAAAAGTGAAGCCGTATACCAAAAAGAATACAAGATATATCTGGACTGGCTGACACGGAAAAATGTTATGCCAAAAGATGTCACTGAAACTGTATTTCTGGCATATTTTCAAGAACTGGTAAGGAATTTTCTATGTTTTTCGGTAGATTTGGTAGTAATTGTGTTTATTCGTTTCAGTCAGAAACGTATAGTCCGAATTCTTTATGGACTAAATGGTCAATGCTAAAATCGATGGTGACTATACATGAGAAACGAGATATCACCAAGTTCAATGAACTACAGGCTTTTTTGAAACGGAAGAGTAAGAGTTATAAGCCGAAAAAGTCTGCTGTTTTATCTCCTAAAGATGTTATCAGATTCCTAAAGGACGCTCCTAATGATATTCATTTATTGCATAAGGTAATTTTTTTCTCATTTTCCTTTTTGTGTGTATTTATTTCCTTTTTTTTTTTGTTATAGGTTGTTTTGATTATGGGTTATTTTGGAGGATGCAGAAGTCAGGAACTTTTGAATATGAAGATATCGGATATAGAGGACCGGGATTCCGTTATGGTAGTGAACGTACCGGAAAGTAAAACTGGTGTATCGAAGAAATTTACAGTTGTGGATGAAAAAGAGTTCTCCGCTTTGCCTTTATTAAGACTTTATATGTCTTTGCCTCCTAAAGGTATTGAACGATTTTTTTTGAGCTTCCGACAAAATAAATGTACATCTCAGCCAATTGGAAAAAACATGTTTGGGAAAATCCCCAGCAAAATCGCAATGTATTTAGGATTGCCAAACTCATCTTCCTATACGGGACATTGCCTTCGTCGCACTTCTGCTACTGCTCTAGCCAATGCAGGAGCAACTATGACTAACTTAAAAAGACACGGAGGTTGGAAAAGTTCCACGGTGGCGGAGGGGTATTTGGAGGATAGCATCGAATTGAGAAATAAAACGGCGCGTATGTTGTCTACTTTGTCATCAGAAGAGGCAGGTACCTCGACTGTAGTGAACAGAAGCTCCAGCCATACAAAAGAAGAAATTGTTTCCAGTGGCGGAAGTAATTTTCAGGGAACATTTCAAAATTGTACATTTATTATTTGTAATGACGTGAATAAATAAAATATGGTTCAGTTTTCATTTCTATTTATTTTTACTTGTGAAAGGTAGAGGGAATTATAAAATCTATAATGTCCCAAGGGAGTTATGACCCGCTTTATTGATTGCGTAACTATGACGATATAAGCTTATAATATCCCGGTCAGAAATAAAAGATTTTATCTAAAACTTCATGGGTATGGACTCAACACATTTTCTTCAACGTTGAATCACAGGTGTAGACACATAAGCGTCATGTAGTGACATCTAGCAAGTAAAGGATGAAACTGTATGATGCGTTCTGAAGTAAACTATGTATATTTTCTTTCGAGAATTTACTGCTTTCTTTCTTCGAAAGATGGCGCATGTGTTGAAATACATGAAACATTTCATTTTGTCGTGTAATAAAGTTTAGAATTTTATTTAAACTGTTTCAATTGATGGCTATCAGTGAAGGTCGTGTGGCTGTGTAAAAAATTCAATCGTTACTGTTTTCCGTAAAAGATATGATTGCAATATTTCATTAAGTACAAAAGTATATATGATTTAATCACTAGTTGAATAATCCTGACATCTTTCATGAGTTCCGACTTCCATTGTCTAATATAATGTAAATTGATTTGAAATCCCTGAAAGAATATTTGAAAAATTAAAAACATTAACCAAAAAATAACAATTTTATTAAACAAAAAATTGAAATTACAAAGAAATAACATACAAGCAACAACCACAAAATATAAAATTGAAATATCAAAACAAGCTGAAAATTAATAAATATTATTAAAAAAAAAATGGAAAATTGAAATTAAAAGATTCCAAACCAAGTTACGTCACGACGTTTCGATTGTTAGTATCCACAATCGTCTTCGGGTGACAACGAGATCTGACTATTTATAGGTCATTTGAGTGCTTTCACCTATCCCCTCTTCCCTCTCTCCGCTTCATTGGTTTTAGCGGGAGATTACATTTTGGCGGGAGTTGGCCGTTTTCCACTTGATTGGAGGTTTCCATATGTTACGTATCTCTACGCTAGCTTGACTAAATGCATGGTTGGACAACATATACGCGGCTTCTTTGAATTTTCTCCTAAACCAGTGTTCCTCTTTGTGGATGATTTCAGCTTGAGCCCACTTGATGTTATGTTGATGAGTCCAAACATACTCTGCTATTCCGGATTTGCTGTTTTCTCCTCTCTGTGTGTGTTTCTTGTGCTCAGCAATGCAAACTTTCAATGGCCTATTAGTTTCACCGATGTATGATTCTCCGCACTCGCAGGGTATCGGGTAAATGCAATTCTTGGAATCGCAGTCCGCGTTTGGTGGCCTGGTCTTCATGAGGCTGCTACGGATAGTGTTCCCAGATCTGAAGCAGGTCCTGATGTTATACTTGGACCCAATCCTTCCTTTCCGATAATCCTCTGACGTAGGGAAGTACAAGTACTGGTTGTGGCAGCTTCTTTTCCTTGTGGAGCTCTTGCTGTCTTCTAGCTAAAGCCTGTTCTACCATCACTCTGGAGTTACCATTCCGTTGAAGGTCATTTTTGATGATGCCGAGTTTTTTTTACAGATAATTTTCAAGGATTTCGAATAAATTTATATTATATTAGACATCATCAACACCTTCAAACAATCCTGACATCTGTTGTAATTTCGCTTGGTGGGTAAATACCTTCACCAAATACTGGGTTCTCAATGAGGAAAAACGCTGAATTTCTTTAGTTTTTCCACATAGAAATATCGGGAAATTTTATGAAGCGCCATCTCAAAACTAATAGAAAAACTAATTCTTATAAGGTTTTCTACATACAAAGCAAAAACGTTCGTTCAATGACACTTCAACTTCTAACTAATAGATGACGGTAGTTGGATACAATTGTTTTCATTTATATTTTTAATTTTAGTGTTTACACAAGCCCGTTTTCTTTCAATAATAGTAACTGTTACTTATGAAACTCTGGAATTCTTTATTTTCAATCGAGTTGCAATCTAGGTAAAAAACAAATTTGGTTTGAAAAGAATCGCAGAATTACGATTTTTAATGATGTTGACCATTTTTGGACTTTTGCTTACTGCATCAAGAGTTCTTTCCACATGGTCGTACGGTCAATAAGAAGTAATATCTAGAAGTTGTAGTGCTGCTTGCGAGAAGCAATGTGAATGCCTGATGAAAAACTACTTCCCTTCCCTTAATCTTCCACTCGGAGATGATCACTTGGTGTTCGAAAAACGTGTCGATGTGTCTAAAATAAAGCTTTAGTGTTGGAAAGTAATATTCAACTACTTCTCTGGCTAATAACTGGATATTGAATTATATCCGACAGACATTTATGCAAAATACATACCTCACAGAGGTTAGTCTGGCAGATGTTTCTGGTTCATACAGCAGCAGGACTATGCTGAAATCATTCAAGTAAGTCACCTACAGACCAGTTTCGAGGTACTACCTCTCATCAGTGCAGGAACGATCCGACCCAAACAGCAGTATGTCTGAGACTCGATTAATTTTAACGCAGCACGACTGCACATATGAAGCTTTCATCTAAGAGAAAGACTGCTAATTAGTAACAGCTCCATCTCGTGAACAAAGCCCCAACCAGGAAAGAAACATCAAATATATCTGTATTCTACTCAGCTACTGTCAGCCGAACAAAATCGTTCATCTGACAACAGTGAACCACATTAGAATAATACAACCAGTAGGCTCTCTTAGGCTGAGATTCTCATCCAACGCGTTCAGTGCTGTAGTATCGAAGGATTCGACGTTACCACGGGCATCGGATTAGTTATAATAAACGATCGGAAATTGATACCGAGTTTAGTTTATTCGCTGTTGTTATTATTGTTCTTGGTTTTTTAGTTGGTTATAAGTAACTTACCACAAAATCTTCTATATCTTTAATTTCGTTTTTATATGAGCGCACGCCTATGGTAAAAGAACGAAATTGGCTCCGCACTTCATTTCGAGGTCACCGAAAACTTTGTGAATTTATGAATGAAAGTAGTGGGAGTAGACTTGCTGGTTGATTTTTCTATGACTGAACCATCAGTCATTCTACTCATAGTAGAAAATAGTCTTGGGAAAGTTGAAGACTCGGGTTAGATTGTCAAGTCCGATTAGACTGCAACCTTAATAAGAACAGTTGACCTGGAAATCAACCTCCTATTTCACTATAACACTACAACAACAACAAAAACAAATAGTTGAAAATACTGTCGAAAATAATATCAACAATCACTTTAATATAATTTTTCAACTTGACCAATTACACAGCCACCTTGTCGCATCAGACAGTATTATCACCACCATGAAAATAACATCCGCAGAGCGACAAGCAAACGAATAAATAACCTTCCCCCCTAAACTAACACCCTGATTTGACATAATCCGGCGGCAAGCTCTCCAAGCTTTCCAGAGAAGTCGCTGTCGAAATACCATCACCGAGTTGCGCCTTGACCGATTCGAAATCGAGCATGGGCTCCTTGATGACGGGTTGAGGCGGGGGACTCTGGGGGTTTTCGGAAGTCGCGGCCGCCAGGAGCCGGAGCTCCTTCTGCGACCCACGCGCCTCCACCAAGAAGATGCTCTCTTTCACCTCCTTGTTGTTGTATTCGTGGATCTTGTCGTAGATGACGCCGTGGAGTCCGAGATCTTTGAGGAACTTGATGGTGGTGGGGTCGGCATTCTCGTCGCCCCAACAGAAGATCACTAGGCCGTTCGATGTAGCCAGCTTCACCTGGAAATGGAGAAAAAGTCGTGAGTGTTTCTTCCCAACTGGACAACTTTATTCCTAGAAATCAAATGAGAAAATGAGATATACGAGGATGGCCTGAAAAGTTTCCGACCTCAACATGAAGATGGCAGCACTCGTTGTTCATCTGTTGACAGTTACTCACCAAAGTTTCAGCCATTTTGGTCGCATAGTTGTTTACAGATTCCGAGCTTGAGAGTTACAAACGCACAAACAAACATACATATATACAGTGTGGTCCAACGAAAACTTAACACCTCGAGTTTCCGGCGTTAACATGAAAATGTGGAAAATCGCTCGAACCCGTCAATTTCTGATTCGAGGGGGAACAACTGTTCCACTGTTTTCATCCCCGTGACTTCAACCCCCTAACGGGGGTGAGCACAACCCCTTGATTTTGAATAGGGATGAGGGGTGTTGAGATACCTCATTTTGAAGATCTTATCGTGTACTATCTGACCGTAAAATTTCGCTCCAAAATATCCATCGATAACGACATGACAGGTAAAAGAGTGGAAGAGTACGTACTTTTGTGATTACTTTATTAAATGTTCGAAATGGGCACCATCCACTTCCATGCAGTAATATAAGTTTTGCTGAAAACGTTCACGTACATTACTCAAGATGTCTGGTGTAATTTGACGGCATTCATTAATGATCCGAGTTCGCAAATCATCCAGTGACTCAGGCTGGGTAGCGTAAATCTTGGATTTCTAGTGACCCCATAGAAAAAAGTCCAGTGGAGCCAGATCCGGTGATCTGGGTGGCCACTCAATATGTCCCCTTCTTCCAATCCAGGCGTGAGGAAAATTGTCATCTAAAAACTGACGCACCGGTTGAACAAAGTGAGGTGGTGCGCCATCTTGTTGGAAAATGATCGTTTGATGGTCTTCTGCATTCTCCAATACTTGCACGAGGGCTGGATAAATAGCGTTCTCCAATAGATCGAGATAAAGTTGGCCTGTGAGATTACCGGGTAGAAAAAAAGGGCCGATTATGTGATTTCCATAAATACCCGCCCAAACATTTAATTTTTGGGGGCGCTGTGTATACACCTCACGAAATAATCGTGGATTTTCATCTGACCAATACCGACAGTTATGCCGGTTTACAATGCCGTTAAGGTAAAATGAACACTCGTCCGAAAAACAGATATCGAACATGTAGTTTTGATTGCAGTTAATTATTTCACTGATCACTTCACAGAACTGGAGTCGGCGATCGGGATCATCCTCATTCAGTTCCTGAACCAATCGTATCTTATACGGATGGAATTTATGTTGTTTCAGGATTCTCATGATTGTTGTGCGTGAAACACCAGATACCTCGGACAATTTCCTAGTACTAACGGTCGGATCCATTGCTATATGACCTAAGACAGCCACGTCCCTCGCTTCGTCTCTTTCATGCACCCTCTTTTTGTTTCCAACTGACCCAGTAGCGTCAAATTTGGCAACCAGTTGCACAACGTAAGCAGCGGATACATTTTTTCCAGGATGTCGTTCGTTAAATAAAGCCGCTGTTGTGCGCGCAGAGTCGTTATTTCGGAAAAATAATTTTATCATTTCCACCCTTTCTTCTACGGAATACACCATTTTAATTCCACTACAAATTTACAATCGCTTGTACACACTTGTACCGTTCTTAACAATTCACGATAGACTAAGGTACAAAAACAAGGTCCGTCTACTTTTTTGGACAAAAAATTAACCACTCAATACCTTTGAAATGCGTCGGATACGAATAATATTCTCGAGATAAATTCCATATTGCCTCTTTCACTATTTTCGCTGTTATTTCATTATCGATGGATATTTTGAAGTGAAATTTTACGGGCAGATAGTACACGATAAGATCTTCAAAATGAGGTATCTCAACACCCCTCATCCCTATTCAAAATCAAGGGGTTGTGCTCACCCCCGTTAGGGGGTTGAAGTCACGGGGATGAAAACAGCGGAAAAGTTGTTCCCCCTCGAATCAGCAATTGACGGGTTCGAGCGATTTTCCACATTTTCATGTTAACGCCGGAAAATCGAGGTGTTAAGTTTTCGTTGGACCACACTGTATAGGTGAAGCTAATAAAAGCGTGTTAAAAACCTGTTTCACCAAAACAACGCACTTCTCATACCTCAGTGGTTGCCATGGCGAAAGCCCACGAATTATGGTTTGAACTACTTGACCATCCGCCTTACTCACCATATCTAGCCCCAAGTGATTTTTTGTAAACCAAATTTTATTCTTATGTGACTATTTGTATTAGATACACGGTGCTTTCCATCTGAGAGCAAATTATATAGTCCGTTTTTTAGCCGATCCCACTATTGCTATCTCGGAAATGGTGAGACCTACAAGGTATGTTGAAAAGGACAAAACTAAAATAATTTTTTTTCAGATTGAGAATATTGATTGATTGATTTGAAATATTCGCCATAAACTGGAAATATCGAATTTCATCTTTCAGCTCTGACGCCTCCACTTCAAATATAATAGAAAAAAGACCGAGGAACCTTCCCAGGTTCTGTCTTTCCTGGAACGGCGAACTGGACGGTATAACAAAAACACCCTCACAATATGACTGGCAATATGCTAGTACAGTAATTGATGAGGACAAAATAAGATGGGCTATATCGGGCTTTTCCCCCTTCAAGTCACCAGGATCTGACGGTATAAGACCAGCCCTACTTCAGTGGGGACTGGACACTCTTATGCCGCACCTGGTTGGAATATTCAGAGCCTCTCTAGCTCTGAGGTATATTCCCAGTAAGTGGAGAGAAGTAAGAGTAGTATTTATACCCAAACCAGGTAGGATCGACTACACCCTACCAAAAGCATTCCTCTCCATCGTTTTTCTTAAAAACCATGGAGAGGCTATGTGAGCGGTACATAAGAGATGAAGTACTTGTTCACAACTCACTTCATCCAAATCAGCATGCATATACTGCGGGAAGGTCTACTGATTCGGCCCTTCACCATGTGGTTGGCAGAATCGAGAGATCAATGGACAACAAAGAATCCACCCTGGGTATATTCATAGATATCGAGGGAGCGTTTTATAAAACAACCTTTCCAACAATTACCCAGCAACTACACTCCAGAAATGTACCCCTGGTAGCAGGAGAATGGATACTCCAGATGCTCTCTAGTAGAGCAATAAGTATTAATGTAGAAGACATCACAGTGAAAGGACTGGTCATGAGAGGATGTCCACAGGGAGAGGTCTTGTCACCCCTTCCCTGGAACATAGTTCTGGATACCATAATTAATCACCTTAACAAAAATGGATTCTACACAATTACATACGCAGATGACATAGTTATCTTACAGACCGGCAAATTTGTAATACGCAAAAAATGACATAGTTATCTTGCAGACCGGCAAATTTGTAAACACACTGTGCGATAGAGCGCAGGATGGGCTCAAATTAATAGAAACATGGTGTCAGGAACACTCACTGTCGATCAATCCCAAGAAGACTGAGATGGTCATTTTCACCTGGAAAAGAAGTTTATCGGGCTTAAAACCTCCCGAAATCTTCAAAAGCAAACTAAACTTCTCTGAAGAGGTGAAATACCTTGGTACTATCCTCGACAAGAAGCTAACATGGAACTCTCATCTACAGAGTAGAGCAAAAAGAGCATACGTGGCTTATGAGCAATGTCGGAGGACAGTGGGACGCGCATGGGGTCTTTCACCCCGTGTGGTCGCCTGGATCTACACTGCAATAATAAGACCTATGTTAACGTATGGAGCCATTGCATGGCAACCGAAAGTTCTACAAACAACGGCCATCCAAAAATTATATCAAATACAGTGACTGGCTTGTTTAAACATCACAGGAGCCATGAGAACAACACCAACCGCGGCAATGGAATTAATCACGGGTCTGACCCCTCTGGATCTGTACGTTAAGGAGGTTGCGTTAATGGCCATGGTACGATTGCGCACGGCTGGTGTAAACCTCGAAGTAGGAATGGGTCAATTGAGGCTGGGCCTATGGCGGGAAGCGCTTACTGCGCAACCTCTGCTGCAGGCAACAAGTGATGCAATCGAACCCAGGTTTGTGTTTAATAAACCCTACAAAATACAAATTAAGCAGAACACAGAGTCAGAGTCAATACGGATTTATACAGACGGCTCAAAAACCAAAGAAGGATCAGAATGTGGAGTGTACTCCAGATCACTAAGCCTAAGGATTAAGTGGGGAATGGAAAGAAATACCAGCGTGGTCCAAACAGAACTGGCCGGTATCTCAATCGCCACAAAAGAAATAACCAAGAAAGGAATTTCTGGCAAAAACATAACAATCTGCACTGATAGCAGACAAGCACTATTAGCCCTGAACAGACAGCGTGTTACCTCAGGGCTAGTACTAGAGTGCCACCAAGATTTAGCCAAAGCCTCGGTAGATAATAACATTATCCTGAGATGGGTTAAAGGGCACGACAGGAGTAAAGGTAATCGCATTGTCGACTCTTTAGCCAAGGAAGCGGCTGGACTAAGAATTTTAGGACCCAGTGGCACCCACGGCCTGATGACGTCGACAGTTGCGGAACTAGTCAAATGTTACACCCATGCTCAATCCTTAAAGAGATGGGATGGAATCAAAGGATGTAATCTTGCCAGGATCACCTTGGGCGACCCTGGGAAGCTGGCGGCGAAGAAATATCTGGCGATGACCAGGAAAAATAAGAGAGTGTGTGTTCGGCGAGTCTTGGCCTGCCGATATAAAGGAGATGTCTCCCAGAGACCTGTCCACCTTCCTGTAAGGAACAGGATGGACGATGACCTAGGAGGACAACTCCTCGGGAGAATGTACAAAGTGCGTGGACTTACACTCACCCTCCCTACTCTACAGATACAGATACAGGCCGAGGAACTTTCAATACTGTTACATATTTGTTATAATCTGATTCAATGGACGTTTCGTTCATTAGATTTCATCAACTTTATTTTTTTAAATACGGACCTGTATTGTAATACACAGCTGAATTTGTTATTACAGTGGCTACAAAAATCGATGAAAAAAACTTAGAGGTCATTGCAGGGAAATAGATAAATCAGTTTTATTTTTTACAGTGAAATTTACAATCATTCTACCGCAAATTTCGACATGAAAAATTTTGTGAGGCCTCAATTAAGATATACCACTACCATTAAATCTATATAGACTTGCTGGTGATCAAATTGATGGCGACATTGAAATCAGTGATGGCATAATCCATGATTATGTGTGAAGGTAGTTATTAAAATTCATATATTTTTTTAATTGTGATTTGAGAGTAGTCAATCATTAGATAATAGTGGTGTATGCTTAAAACTTTCAATTCTAAAGTGGTTATTCAAGTTTTTGAGGCATCGATTTCTAATCTCATCATCTAAATCGGTAATATCATCAGAAAATCGTTTGCAAATGAGAAGCAAATTTTGAAGAAAGGAACAGATAATGATACACGAATTATAATATCTATTTTTGGATACAGGTGAAACTACATACACTTTCTAAAAATATATATATTGGAACATATCCACTGTTAAAAATAAACAAAAGTAACAATCATCATATACGAAATCAAATTCTGTACAGAAATGAAGAAAAATATATTTGCCCTTGAGATAACATATATAATATTTGTAAACAAAACGAAATTGAATTGTTATAAAGAGATCACTTTTCTGAATGGGACAATTATTTCAATTGGAAAAATAAATCTCATGAAGCATATCCAATCAATGAAAAATAGAGCTTATTCAATTTGTTTTTTATGCCAAGTGATATAAATATTCTTATTGCAACATCAAGCCGCATTCCGATTGATTATATTATTGTTGGAAACAGAGATGAATATCCATTATCAATTATTACATTGTGAATTGAATTTGAAAAAATAATAAGTTAGTCAAGGTATTTTCGGTGATGAATAAGAACCAGTTTAGAAAAATGTATCTAATGTATAAAAATAGATGTTTGTTGGTTGGTTGGTTGGTTGGTTGGTTGGTAGGTGATAAACTTCTGCATCGCTCAACCTATCGTGATGAAACTTGACATGTATAAGTAATTTTTCATAGAGGTTTTTAGGCTATCAATTTTACTGTAAACCGCCACTAGATGGCGCTGTAGAACAATTTTTTTAAAGCACTGTTCTATAACGCTGCGCACGCCTAAGTTCGTTGATTCTGATTCTTTCACGTATAGTCAGTGGGCATACTTGAAGACTGGCTGTAAATCAAATCATCTAAAAGAACAATTCGTTCAGGCCTGTCTCAACACCCTACACAGTAGGTTAATGGACTGACACCTTTCAGAAAACAACTACTCCCCTGGCTAATACCACGAAGGGTGTTGGATTATATTCGACAGGTGTCAGTGCAGGATTCTTCACTGAAGTTATTCCTGAATATGCTGTTGGCGATACAGTCTTCAAGTATGCCCACTGACTATACGTGAAAGATTTCTTTCCTTATACGAGGAACTGGGCAAATTTCGGATATGCAGTTGGTTACCTCGATCACAGGCAGATGGGGCGACGACAAACCTGTTGTTTGTTGTATGCTTCAGCTTAGTTCAAGGAATGATACTCTGACGGAATTCGATTTTCAATTATCGGAAATCATCGACTTTATGTTGATGATATACACTACCTTGCACTGACGAGTGGCCAAACAGCCCGAAACCGGTCTGCAAGTGTGTTCCAATAATTGATAATCTATTGCGGCAGTTGTATCGCCGCAGCATATGCAGGAATAACTTCAGTGAAGAATCCTGCACTGACACCTGTCGGATATAATCCAACGCCCTTCGTGGTATTAGCCAGGGGAGTAGTTGTTTTCCGATAGGTGTCAGTCCATTAACCTACTGTGTGGGGTGTTGAGACTGGCCTAAACGAATTGGAACATTGGAACAGCAGCAATACAGCAACATAGTACTAATTAGTACTACAACTACCAAATTCTACGCGGGCGAAGCCGCGGGCAACAACTAGTATTCATATAAATTATCAAGAAATACTGGCTAAGAGTATAAAAACGGAATGCCAAAAACTGACAGATGATAAACTGGAAATGGATATAAAAACTGAAAAACATATAAACAAATACTATAAAGAGAAAAATGGAATGGTGGAATGAAGAAATGAAATTGACACAAAATAGATCTGAAGAAAATGTAAAATGATTCAAGAAGAACAATTGGCTAAACAAATTAACCATTACTATTATGACACTTTGTTTTTCGATACTTTTTTACAGATACAACTAGTGCAAAGTCTAAACTACTAACAAAGTACCATTCAGAAAAACGATGAACAGCTTATTACTATGTTTCGACTTCCATTGTCTAATAACATATAAAATGATAACAATTATATTAAGCAAAAAGAAACTGAAGCGAAATTACAGTAAAATAAAATACATGAAAAAAAATAGAACCATTAAACATAAAATAAGGAATTCCAAGCCAAGTTACTTCACGACGTTTCGATTGTTGTATGAGTACTTTCACTTTTTCCTCTTTCCGCTCCACCGGTTTAGCGGGAAATCACCGTTTGGCGGGAGTTGGCCATTTTTCGCTTGATTATGGGTTTCCATATGTTGCGTATCTCTACGGTTGCTTGGCTGAATACATTATTGGACAACATGTATGCAGCTTCTTTGAATTTCCTTTTAAACCAGTTTTCCTCCCTGTGTATGATCTCAGCTCGGGAGATGAATGCAAATATGCTCTGCTATTCCTGATTTGCTGGTTTCCCCTCGCTGTGTGATTTGAGAACCCTGGTCGAGACTGACCCATCACAATCGGTGCGTGAGATGACCGTAGAACTGAGCGTCAGTTTTCATACAGTTTTCTATGGTGTGAAACATATTGGAAAGGTGAAAAAGCTCGAGAAGTGGGTGCCCCACGATTTGAACGATCGACTGAAACTATCACGTTTCGCTCTCTTTGCCTTTGCGCGACCCAAACGATCCTTTTTTGGATCGGATCTTCACGAGTGATGAAAAGTGGATCCTCTACAACGACAGGGACGTCCAGGACAGTGGTCAGACACCGATGAGCCACTCTGGCACTTCCCAAAGGATCTCTTCTGTTGACCGCTATCAGTCAACAAAACATATCCTATCCTGCTACACGACAACGCCCGTCCGCATGGAACTTAGCGTCTGCCTCACCCACCACACTCCCCAGACCTTTTGCCAATCGACTACCACCTCCGGCAATCAGGACCAGGCAAAAACGGTCGACTTCATCGAATCCCGGGAACCCAATTTTTATACTGACGGCATTAATCGAATTGTGTTACGTTGGCAAAAGTTCACTGATTCAAATGAAGCTTATTTCGATTGAATTGAATAACTGTCCCCTGAGATATTACTGTTTTAAGTAGAGTCATAAAAACGGTCGAAACTTTTCAAACAGCCTACATATTTCATTCATTCTGCTTAGAGCTCAGCTCTTTGAGAGGGCCCTTCTAACATTTTATAATTGAAAATTTTTTGCCAAAAAAATTATCCTATCAAATTTGTCTATTTCTAGTCATGTGTGTCGAAATAACCAATGAAACCATCATTACACTGATAACTACCCATGGATAGTTTTCACGGATAGTTATCACTTATGTCATGACATTGCTAAGCAACCAACACAATAAAGTTGTTTGACATTTCAGTAATTCAATTTATTTCGAAAATGTCACTTCCTCGCTTTGGTGTTCAAAATGTTGCGGCAATTGACAAAATCATTGAAGAAAATACACCAAAAAATACTGTCAATAGTAACCGAGGCAAATACAGCAAGATCAACGGAATATCATTATACGAATTGTTCTTTTAATAACTGTGTGTTCAATAAATAATTTTGTTCGAATTGCAAAAAATTTTCTCACCGAATATCCCTCGAACATTGATAAATAACTCATAATTTTATCACAACTTCCTCAAGCACGTTATTTTAGGTAACATCCCTCCGCCTTCGGCGTCGGGATGTTACCAAATAACGTGCTTTCGAAAACTGATAAAATTATTTCGTTAGTTATCAATGTCCTTGGGATATTATAGCTGATAATCACTTTGAAACAAGTTTTTCATAATTAACATACGTTGGTTGCCTTTTATATTTCGGGATTAGAGAACAAAAACAAATATTAATCATCGAAAATCACTTTATTGTTTTTCAAAATATTCCCCATGAAGATCTATACACTTTTGCAGGCGTTTGAACCAATTGTCGAAGCACTTTTGCCACTCTGATTGAGGTATCTCCAAAACGTGCATTCTGACTGCAGCAACCGCTTCTTCAGGTGTCGAAAAACGTTGACCTCTCAGTTTGTTTTTTACGTGCGGGAATAAAAAGAAGTAATTTGGTGCCAAGATAGGACTATACGGCGAATGACTCATCAAATCGATGTTTTGGGTGCTCAAAAATGCAGTTGTTTGAGCTGATGTGTGAGAGCTCGCATTGTCGTGGTGATCCGTCTTCGCCGGTTGGTTTTCCCGATTTCTTGAAAGATATCTGGCAAACAAATGGTTGTGTACCCCTTAGAATTGATTGTTCCGCGTTGTTCTAGAGGTACGGCTGCGACATGTCCAGTATTTCCAAAAAACAGGCGACCATTTGCTTGGAAGTGCTTCGTGCGCGAACGTGGATTTGGCTCATCGTGAATCACCCATACAGTCGACTGCTGTTTACTTTCGGGCTCATACGCGTAAATCCACGATTCATCACCTGTCACGATGTCATAGACGTGTTTCGAAGCACCGCGATCGTATTTTTTGAGCATTTCCTTCGACCAATTGGCACGAGCCTTTTTTTGAGCGATTTCATTCCATTTTTGGGCCGAGATTTAAGTTACTGTAAACAACACAAAAAGCGCGCGTATGCCAAAACGTTCTGAATACGTATAAGCTCAAAAATGTCCAACTTTACGATAGAGCTGTCAGTTGTCAGATTGCAACACTAGGGTTGCCAAATCCCGAAACATAAAAGACAACCTATCGTAATAAAACAAACTTCAAACAACATATCGTATTCAAGAATTGTATCTAATAATACCAGTAAACCAAATAATAAACAGTAAATTTACAAATCGGATACTACATGCATACTTTGAAAATAATTAGCAATGAAACAGTCATACTGTAATTCAATTCATTGATATTTATCAATATAAGATTTTCAGTAGACTAAATTTCTAAACACGTGTTGCAATACAGCAGAAACAATGGAAAAATAAAACGTCATAAGGCATATCTAATCTGAGAAATGCAAAATGTAAACAAAACATTCAATTTGTTTTTTATGCAAACTGATATGAATGTCTTCCATTATATATTTTTCCTCAAACTGTATTTCATATGAGGTTCTGCTGAAGGAATTATGAGACAAGTTGAAAGAGGGAATCCTAAACTGATATCTAACAGAAATCAAAACAGTTTGATGGTAGTGTCAATGAGAGGCATTTTCAACGTATGAATCGCTAAGAATAAAATTCAAAACATTCATGTCCCCCAGTCTTGCTACACGGTAGAAGTAGGCAAATGTCTGCCTGAAAACAACTACTATCCTGGCTGATACCACAACATATATCGATTTACATCTGATGAAACATTTGTGAACTTTTTCTTGCAGATGAAATTCTTGTTGATACTGACCGGAAATAAAAGATTTCGGCAATTTAGTTAAAAAATTTCAGTCTGAAATCAGAATAAATCTTAAATTAGTTTCGATTTATCTTTTAGTTTGTTGCTAATAAAGCGTGTTCTTTTTTATTTGGTTAAACTATTATTTGTTTAAATAATCCTTTACTCGTCAACCCTTCCATGGCGGGCACACTGGTAATTTGATAGAATATTGTAGGAGAGAGAAAATGAAGTGGGATGAATTCGTATTCCCTGCAGTAAATATCATACAAAAATCAACCATATTGGATGAAGATTTCTTTTGGAGCACATCTATCTTTTCTAAGTTGGCTACTCTGTGTATTGCTATAAGTGTCAGTTGTCAGATGTGGTTGATATTTGTATTTGTATAGAAAAGAGATAATAAAGTGGGTGAGTTCCTGCTCCCTGAACTGATTGTTGTGTAAATACAACAAATCAATCATATTGGATTAGGATTTCTTTTGAAGCATATTTATTTTTTCTAAGTTGGCTACTCTGTGTATTGCTATAAGTGTCAGTTGTTACATGTGGGTGTTATTTGTAATTGATTAAGAAAGAGATGAAAAAGTGGATGAAAATTTCTTTAGGAGTATTTGTATTTTTTCTGAGGTGGCTACATTGTGTATTTGTCATTAGTGCCAGTTGTCACATGTGATTGATATCTCTATTGTTCAGGTTCAAGTTTTATTTGCTATTGTGATCATTCCGAATAAAAACATAAACTTACAGGGTACATGGATCGTGACAGATATGCTACTTGGAAGAGACAATTCAAAAGAAATTAAAAATATCACAGTTTAAGGCGAGATTTTCATAATTATTCAGTTTGCCCTTTACTACACTTCTGCAGATTATCTACTGATTTAGCTTTGCTTTTTTCAGATTGTAGATGGTTATAAACCCAAAATAACAGTTTAAAATATTGAGTCCTCCACAATAAATGTCGACTAAAGAATATATAATTCAACATGCTTGTCGGCACGACGAAGATTGTTAAAGTGAAGCAGCAAACGTCAGGATGAATTAAAACGTGGGAGGAAAAGAGAAGACAGTAGCTTGTCAAGTCAAATTTATGGTCAAGGGCTTCTTTTGTAACTCTGGGCCATACTTAATTGGCCTTCCGACCAGAGTAAAAATGAGGTGATAGTTACGTCATCGCCATTTAATACTGAGCCACAGTGAAAAGCAATTACAACATAACTATAGTGGAATCAGATTATATTTCATTCACTTACCAAACTGGAGTCTCTCAAAATATCCTCCGTATGCACGTTGATCCCCAAAATCTCGCTCATCTTAGCGAACTGCACGGCCGAATTGATGGACCAACATCTCGGATCCTTGTACTGCTGGTAAGTTTTACTCTCGCCGACCGTCAAAAACATCACGGGATACTTGTTCTGCTTCAATCTAATCACCTGGCAGATATCTGGATTGAAACACGAGAAGATTATTCTCCTGTCGCCTCCGTAGCGAAGGACGACGTCGAGGATGGTGTCCAGGTACAAGTTGAGGTCCGTGGGGTGGTACAACTCGTAGGTGCCGTCCTTCAGTTGCATCGTCCATTTTATTTCGATGTTGAACCCGGTGTGGGAGTCCAGAGTTTCCAAGCATTGCTGCAAGGTCGGGAACGGCTGGTGATCGTCAAGATCTTCGTCGAAGAATCGGGGGTTTTTCGATTTGCCTTCTGTTAAATGATAAACCTGAAAGTTTTCCATAATATAATGTTTCATTATTTTCCAGATTTAAATGTCATTTAGAAAAAAGACATGGAGAAGTAAAATTCTTTTGTTTTCGAAAACAAACCAGAAGGCAAAACATAGAACTGAAGAAAACTAAGTTTTTTGGCCATAAAGAGTATGCTAGGTGGTAATTGAAAAACGTACCGCAGTGCATAGCTGCCAGATAAATAACTTTTCGCAAAGTCATTTCTGAAAAATGAGGTTTTCTGAGTTACCGGAATGTTTATCTCTAGGTGCGATATTCACCATTAAATTTGTTTGAAGGTGATTGACAATGTTTCATGATGAATTTCACTAGTTCGGAAGAAGAGAAGATCTTCATGGACCAATCTTTGCCAAGAGTGAAAGCACGTGCTTAAAGATTCGCCAAGACATGGGGAATACCCACAACAGAAAGTGAGGAAAGTTAGTGAGGAAACAATACCCAAATACAGTCCGAAAACAGGACAACTATGAAGCCGTCAACGTCATCAACATGAGTTCCCGCCCGCTCACGGGAATAGAGGAATCCTTGTTGAGGAAAGGCCTGAATTTCGCCATTACGCCAACATCTGTGCCCACTTTGGAGATAATTACTGCAGTGGAATCCACCAGTTCCCTTATTGACCAGACCGAGGCAGAAGAGTTCAGACGGAAAATTAGAGAACAGCTGGATCGAGAACCAGTTCCAACATCTAACATCAGCAGTGAAGAACGTAGAGCTCTGAACTGCCTACGTAGAGACAATATCATCAAGATCCTATCTGCAGATAAAGGAAACGCTACTGTGGTAATGGATACCGTTCTCTACGAACAGAAGATCGAAGAGGTTCTTCAGAAGGGACGATACACAAAGATCGTACAGGACCCTACTGCATCAATCGAAAAGAAGTTGTACCAGATTTTGAAAAAACACCAAGCCTATTTTTCGTACAAGGAAAGATCGTGGCTAACACCCCACCACAGTAAGCCCCCTCACTTGTATGGACTGCCCAAAATCCACAGGAAGGACGTTCCGCTTAGACCGATCATCAGCTCCAGAGATTCGGCTACTCAAAACTTGTCTAGATTTTTACTTCCCTTAATACAACCATTACAAGGAAAAACATCGTCTTTTGTGAATAATTCAAGGCATTTTGTCGAACTGCTAGGGTCAATTGAGGTCACACAGGAAGATCAACTAATTAGTTTCGACGTGGAAAGCCTTTACACCAACGTTGCGGTCGAAGAAGCACTCCGAATCATACAAAGAAAGCTATCCGAAGACGGGAACCTGAAAGAGAGAACGAATCTACCTATAGAAGTAATTATGGAATTACTAGGATGCTGTGTACGAAACTGTTATTTCCAACTGAAGGACGAATTCTTTACACAAGATGAGGGACTGCCAATGGGATCGCCACTTTCACCAGTCATAGCCAACATATAAATGGAGTGGTTTGAAACTCTGGCCATTGAAGAAGCCCACAAGAAACCTCGAGTCTGGTTGAGATATATTGACGACACCTTCATAATATGGAACCATGGGAATACTGAACTAGACGCCTTCCTGAAACACATCAACAGCGTGAGACCTTCCATCACTTTCACAATGGAGCAGGAAATCCACAACGAATTGCCATTCTTAGACGTTTTGGTGAAGAGGACCGACACTAAGTGGGAAACATCTGTATACCGAAAACTCACTCATACGGAACAGTATCCAACCACCATCAATCGACTAAAAGAGGAATCATCAAGACTCTATTAGACCGTGCTTTTGGGCTCTGTAATACGAAGGAAGGTCTCGAGAAGGAACTAGACATAATCAAAAATCATCTTCAACGGAATGGCTATTCCAAAGCGACGGTATAAAAGACTTTCGCTAAAAGACAGCAGGAGCCTCGCAAGGAAGAGAAGCCGTCACAACCAGTGCTTGCACTTCCCTACATCAGAGGAGTATCGGAGAGGATAAGAAGAATTGGTTCCAAGTACAACATCAGACCTGCTTCAGATCCGGTAACACTATCCGTAGCAGCCTCACGAAAACCAGGCCACCAAACGCGGACTGCGATTCCCAGAATTACATTTACCGGATACCCTGTGAGTGCGGAAAATCCTATATTGGTGAAACTAAGAGGCCATTGAATGTTCGCATTGCCGAGCACAAGAAACACACACAGCGAAGGGAAACCAGCAAATCAGGAATAGCAGACCATGTTTGGACCCATCAACACAACATCGAGTGGTCCCAAGCCGAGATCTTGCACAGAGAGGAACATTGGTTTAGGAGAAAATTGAAGGAAGCCGCATACATGTTGTCCAACAACGTATTCAGCCAGGCCAACGTAGAAATACGCAACATATGGAAACCCATCATCAAGCGAAAAATGGCCAACTTCCGCCAAAACGGTCATCTCCCACGGAACCAGTGAAGCGGAAAATGGAAAGCAGGGATAAGTGAAAGTATTTGAACGACCTATAAATAGTCATCTCTCGGAGGAATCAGTCCAGTCATCACCCGAAGACGATTGTAGATACTAACAATCGAAACGTCGTGAACTAACGTGACTTGGAATCTCTACACTTTTTATTTTTATTTTCTTTTTTCATTCCTTTATTTTTGTTTTTATTTATTCAATTGTTCTATTTTTACTTGTAGTTTATTTCACTATTATTTCATTTCAGGTTTATTTTGCTTAATATAATTGTTATTTTCAGCTATTCATTTTTAAATATTCTTTTTTAGTTGTTTCAGGGATTTCAAATCATTTTATATAGTAGACAATGGAAGTCCGAACTAGTGAAATTCACCATTAAATTTGTTTTACCACAGTTGGAAGGTCCAACAATTATACGTTGATGGAAATAGAATACCATGCTTATTGAAAGTTTCCTCTGTTTCAAATATATCATTTAGAATTGGTAAAGCGATTTTCTGCACAATAACTCTTATACCTACCTTTCATATCCATTTTCAACAAAATACTTGAGATAACTGAATTTGTAATCAGTCAACTTTTAAACGTATACGCGAAAAGATCTAATATGCAGCGATATTATAGTGGTGATGGATTAGTAAATAGTGCTATTAATAATCTACTGGTTGAATTGCATATACCTGGATATAGATATTGACCTGGTACAA
This sequence comes from Leptinotarsa decemlineata, assembly GCF_025532065.1. NCBI lineage: Eukaryota > Metazoa > Arthropoda > Insecta > Coleoptera > Chrysomelidae > Leptinotarsa > Leptinotarsa decemlineata. Next base: position 14,280,223 of record NW_027412537.1, on the reverse strand, counting down.
AATTACAAAAACGTCTTGCTCTCGGACAAAAGGATTTAAATGGTTTAGATGAAGCATGTAAAACTCATGACATGAGTTATTCACAAACTAAAGCTAATAAGGCTATGATGCGATTCAAATCGAAAGACAATTCTTCAGGAGAAAAAATGGCTGCCCTAGCGGTCGCAGGGACAATGAAAACTAAGATTAAAATGGGGATGGGTTTACGAAAACGTCAACCACTAACTGCGAATATAAAAAAAATGTATCAAGCTACCGAGTGGAATGAAGTAAGCGATTGAGGGATGTAACAAGGAATATTGAATAGTTTCTTGAACTTCTCAATAACAACAATGTAAATTAAACCATCCGAGTTAAGAAGAAAAAATCTAGGACGAGACGTGAACGACACAACAACAAAATATGGATGTTGATATAACAGATGATTTGAAGCGTGCTACAAAAAGAAAATTCCAGAAGGATATAAATGTTATTCCAGATAAAAAATTAAAATAATCAATTCAGGTGAATAAAAACATAAGTTATCTGCAAAAAAAAAATTGGAGCGACAAATCGAGACAAATCTCCAAAAAAATTATGAGCAGAATGGACTGAAGCAACCGCTGCAGTCAAATTTAAAAAAAAAAGAAATTTGGAGGAACAGATTGAAAATATCAAAAATTAAAAATTATCTCTATAAAAATACTGTAATGTGGTAAATCTGGTAAATCTACCAGTGTATTATATAATTTCCAACGAGATGGTTGTCAAAAAATCTAAAAAGAAACAATCGAAGAGAAAGAATATCTCTAGGAGAAAACAAGGTTGAAGAAATGTAGAATCAAACGAGGGATGTATTTTACGAAAGCAACACGAAAAAAGAAGAGTCAAATTATTAATAAAAAACCAAAGACTTTAGGTGAAGCGGATTTAAAAATTATTTAATTAATTAATTCCAGTTAAGAGTCAAAAGTATATGGTCACAACTACCAATAATGAAAAATACAAAAAAAAAACAAACAGAAAAGTTTCAATGTTGAGTATATGGATTTTTTTTGTGCAAAAAATACTGTGAGAACGAAAAAGCCTCGGGCAATAAAACCAAACATAACCTAAATTGAATTTAACTCAAACCTAACCTTACTTTGGCTGAATTGAACTTAAAACCCAACCTACTCAAAACAATTGCTCAAAATTGGTCGCTAACCTCAATGCAACTTGAACCTAACCTCAACCCTGATCATCAGTCTCATCTTTGCAGTTGAAATTTTCTCCCACAGACGTAACCTCAAAACTCGTATAACTTTTTTAATGTTCGCCATTAGGGGTTGTCACAATAGACTTTTTGTCATATTTTTGGACGAGTAATTAAAAGAAATAAATATCAAAAGAAGTCAAAGGAAAATCTTTTCGTGATAATGAAGTGTAAAAAACATTCAGAAAAAATCGACTAACCTAAGTTGAAATAAATATAAATCTAACCTTACCAAAAAAACATACTTCATCCACGAAATGATTGCCTAAAATGGGTGGCTAAGCTGAATCCAACTAAACCCTGATCTTATTTTCACACTTGAAATTTTCCCCCATAGACTCAATACGTAACCTTAAAACTGGTATAACTTCTTTAAAGTTCATCATCAGAGATATGGTGTTTTTGAATGAATTAAAAAATATAAATATCATCAAAATCGGTCGCGGGGAAATGTTTTCGTCCGAATGAAGTTGTGAGGACGGAAACCCCTAAAAAAAGAAAACCTAACCTACATTGAATTCAACTTAATTCTAACATATAACCTATCCTTAATCGTTTGTTTGAAGGTGATTGACAATGGTTCATGATGAATTTCACTAGTTCGGACTTTCATTGTCTGATATTATATAAAATGATTTGAAATCCCTGAAATAACTAAAAAAGAAAAATTAAAAATTAAAGAAGAAGAATAAAAATGAATAGCTAAAAAAACCACTATCCAAAACGCTAATCATCTTTACAAAGATTGCTCATAACACTGGTCTACAGTGGTTTTGTTGCCCTAGATATAAGATTGATTTTGGGTGTATTTATACTCACAATTCATGAAATTATCAATGGTTTTGTAACATTTGCTCTCGTTTTCTTTCAAACATTCATTTTCATTCTACATTACAAAAATTCGAAAACAAGAAACAAAATAACAGATATATTTATAATCTCAGTTTTATTTGGAAAAAAATATGATACTTTGAAGTAAATAGAGAGGGAAATTTCGAAAACATGTTATATTTTCATGAAACGCCTTTTAAGGGCGTTTCTTTTATAATTTTTCAGAGGACAATCTATTTTTAAAGACCAGCAGTAATCGGCCATCATGTGACAATCACATCGACCCTGATATCTTTCTTCCATTACTTTTAGATTCTGGTGGAACCGCTCTCCCTGCTCCTCACTATAATTTCATAAATTATCTGAAAATGTATCCAAATGGTTGCGAAGATAGTGTAACTTGATACTCATATTTGCTCCTAGAATCTGAAAGTTTGTCAGCATATTTTGTACAATTTGTTCATAATTTGGTGCTTTATGGTTACCTAGAAAATTTTCGACTACCAACAAGCTTTACTTTCCGGAACAGTCATAACTTTAATAAAATCAGTGTCTTTCATCAATTGCCGTATTTGAGGACCATCAAATATTCCACCTTTCAACTTTTCCATACTAAGTTTTGGAAATTTTCTACAAATATATTTCAAACAATCTCCTTCCTTGTCCAAAGCTTTTACGAATTGCTTTATCATTCCTAACTCAATATGCAATGGTGGAAGTATAATTTTGTCTCTGCTCACCAACGAATCTCTTATTACATTAGCTTTACCGACAGTTAAAGAATTTCTTTCAGGCCAAACATCTTGTTCCCAATGACGTTGCTTTGCTCTACTGTCCCACATACAAATGAAGCAAGGGTATTTCGTGTATCCACTTTGTTGACCATGTAAAAAATTAACCATTTTTAAATCCGCACAGATCGATCATTGATGCTCCGAGTAATTGATTTCTTTTTTTCTAACTAATTTGACATTTTCATATTCTTCTTTTAGTTTTGTAGAATGGGCAATTGGAATTGATGCAAATTTATTTCCATTATGCAGTAAGACGCATTTTAAACTTCTTTTACAGCTATCAATAAAAAGACGCCACTCAGTAGGTTTGTATTCTTTCAAACTCATGTCCAGAAGCAGCTTCGCAATATTATTACAGTATACCAATCCTTCATTTTCATCAAAAAATTGTAATAGCTCACTTTCTCGCGTTCTGTACGTTGTAATTGTAACTGTCGGTGCCAATAATTTTTTTTCTTTCAATCTTGAAGCTAACAGTTCTGATCCTTGTTTTGATAAATTTAGATCACGTATTAAATCACTGAGTTCATTTTGAGAAAACAACTTTGGCGTAGATGTTTCACCCTCCCATTCACTTCCACTGGTAGACTGATTCGATTTCTGTGAATTTGGCAACATCATTATTTCTGAGGGCATGCGAATCACTTTTGAAACATAAATAGGCCGAGGGAGATTTTCACTGTGTAAGACAGGACATTTTGTAGAGTGCGAGTCTGGATATCTCCACGTTTGATTTCGATTAAAACCTTTAGCATCTACTACGCAAAAGTAACAATCATCGAAATGATTCTTAGGCTCCATCCAGATCATAGGAATACCAAAGTCAAATCCCGATCGTTCTCCTTTTTTCCACAACCGCAAAGACTCAACGCAAGACTTACAAACTTTATTAGGAACCCATGATTTATCTAATGTGTCCATTTTAAAACCGATATATTCAGCATAAGTTTCCTTAACAAAGTCTGTGATATTTCTTTTTTGTTTTTTTGATATATAAATACCACAAATATAACAGAATAAATCACTACTATATTTGCACTCAACAATTGAAACAAAATATTAACATATAACAGCTTATCCAGATTTCCGTGTTAGTACTTCAATATTATCAAATAACTGAGTTCTCAGCTGTTTTGCAGAGCAAGGAGCCCGAGAAGTGGGGATCACGTGATGTTTGTACGCGCAAAGAAGTTGCGCAGAAGCCTAATCATGACTGAGAAAATAATTTTTTTTTACTAACAAGCCGATTATTATTAAAAATACAAGATACGTAAAAATCATAAAAAATAGAGCACATTCAGTACTTTTATAAATATATTCGTGATTTAGGCACTCGAAAACATAAAAATTTGCAAAAATATCAAGGGCAACACAAAAATTTTTTTTTTGTAGAGCTGTGTAATCGGTAGCTAAGCTAATTCCAAGAAAAGAATCGTTAGCATTTCGAAGCTCCATAACTTCGAATCGAAACAATCAACTTTCAAAAAGAAGAAACAATGGAAATCAAAAGGTATTTTCAACTAGGTCTTTCTCACTCGGGGATAATAACACCGACGTTATGTAATATTTTCGGGTCTAAACTTGTCACCTTGCAAACAAACTTGGAGATATTTTTGAATTATTTTTCTGACAGCTATGTCTTCTGGTATATTTTCAACAACTCAATCTGTACAATAGTGAATTTTTAGTCAATTGCTGGGCCATCAACAGGGTTACTTGTTGATGGAGGTTTAATGCTTCTGGGAATCGAGTCCCAATACAGATATATTTCAACCTAAAACTCTTGAGGCTAGTAAACTGTTCCGCAGAACATTCTACAAAGTTAAATTGCAAGTCTACAATTTCATTAGGTTGTTTCAAAAGTGTGTACGTTTCAAAGTCATGTGTTTTTGTAGCTCCTTATCTCAACAAACATTCATTCTACTGCATCGGTATACATACTGATCAATAAAGAATGTTGTACTGTTCATTCAAATTCGAATTGAACCAAAGTACTGCCGAAACAGACCAAAAAATCAACCAGGAATTTGGCAATGATGGTGTTAATGATCGTCCTGTTCGACGTTGGTTTGCGAAATTCCGTTTCGGAGATTTTAGCCTCGAAGATTAGCCCCGAAACGGTCGACCTACATTAAATCAGGACAAGGATTTGAGGCCCCTGGTGGAGACTGACTCATCACAAACGGTGCGTCAGGTGGAAAAAGAATTGGGCGTCAGCTCTCATACGGTATTTGATGGTTGAAAGGTCAAAAAGCTAGAAAAGTGGGTGCCCCACGATCGACAGAAATTCACGTTTCGAGGTCTATTCTTCTTTGCTTTTGCGCAATCAAAACGATCCTTTTTTGGATCGGATCATCACGTATGATGACCAAACCTAGCAGTCTAACGTCCTTCCTAATGAAAATCGTTGAAAGGTTACTGGATCGATACATAAGAGACGAAACGTTGAATGAAAGACCTCTTGGTGCTCCTCAAAATGTGTACCAGCCTGGGAAATCGACAGATTCAGCGCTGGACGACTTAAACAGACTACTATCCAAGTGGCTGGACGACAAAGAAATGGCAGTAGCTGCTTTTCTAGACATCGAAGGTGCATTTAATAATGTCTCCACGGACGCACTGGGAAAAAGAGGAGTACCAGAGAAGTGTCGATGGATAAAAGCCAGGCTAGAAGGGATGATATACATCACTCTAGGAGAGGATAGGCCTGGGATATGCTGACGATCTGGTGATAGTCACAAAAGGGAAATTTGCAGGCGTCATCTCGGAACGCATGCAAAGAGCCTTGAACATCGTCGGCAGATGGTGCGAGCATGAGAACCTCTCAGTGAATGCCCAAAAAACCACTGGCGTCGTGTTCACAAGGAAAATAGTGATGCTACGACTAAAACCATCAATACTCAATGAAGTGGAGATTCCTTTCGCCACGAAGGTGGCGAAGGTGTGACTTTCGATCACAGGCTCACGTGGAACCTCCACATCCTAAAAACAGCACATAAGGCCAGCATGGCCCTGGGAATTTGCAGAGGAATGTGCGGGAAAAACTGGGGGCTGAACCCATGACACTCTGGTTATATACAAGGGTAGTGAGACCCATGGGTGTAGTGACTTGGTGGACAAGAACAAAGCAATCGGGTACGGCTAGGCTATTAGGCGGCACATAAAGTCCTACTCGGATTTCCACCATTGCACATCTACATACAAAAAGAAGCTCGACTGGTGACACACAGGCTAATGCAGGAATAAACCCAAATCGGCCAGTCACACGGTGCAGAATACTTGAAACTGTACAATGAACTGAAAGCAGATCCAATACTAGGAATGCCCGTGAATAACACAGTTGTGCCGTACAAATTTCAAAAAGATTTCAAAATCATCATATCAAGTCGAGAGGACTGGCAAAACGACCCACCGGTAAAAGAAGAAGAAACTTGGTATACAGATGGCACTCAGCCTCGGACATAATGCAACTGTGTTCCAGGCAGAAGTAGCGGCCATTGAACACTGTATAGGGGAAATAAACAGGCAGAAGGTCACAAAAAAACCATTGGCATTTTCCCGGCACCCAGGCGGCAATTAAAGCGCTCAGCTCATTTGAAGTCTTTTCAAAACTAGTGGGATGCTGTCGGGGTGCACTCAAGGAGCTAAGGGTCCAAAATAGGGTCACAAGGGCAATGAGAAGGTCGATGTTCTAGCCCGTGAAGGCGCATCCAAGGCCAAGATCGGTCCAGAACCGTTCTGCAGGGTAGCGAAAGCATGTATAAAGACATGGATGCAGGCCGAATCGATAGATTGGTGGAATAAGCTCCCAGGAATGGGGCAGGCGAAAGAGTTTATGAAGAAGCCATCGCCCAGATTCACGGAAGACTTGCTAAACCACAACCGTAAGATTGGAAGGGTAGTGGTGGGTCTACTAACGGGGCATAGCCGGCTCAGGAAACATATCAGCAACATGGGTCTGACAGAAGAAACCCAGTGCAGGTTATGTCAAGAAGAGGAAGAAACCGCACTGCATTTGCTTTATGAATGCGAAACGATAGCAAGGCTGAGACACGGAAGATGCAGGGAAAAAAACCAGAGGCTTCCAGCCATATGAAGGGGTCAGTGTCAAGGCTAGGGAGTCTCATCATGGAGATCAAGCTAGACAATGATCTCTAACAACCATGGAGCATCACAATAGATCTGAAAATCAGGCCATGGGCTAGCTCCCCGACAATCTAATCTAATCTAATGATGAAAAGTAGAGCCTCTGCGACTCTGCGACAACAGGAGACATTCAAGACAGTGGTTGGATATCAATGAGTCACCCAGGTACTTCCCAAAGGCGAAAACCCAAAAAAAAGACCAAGATTACACGTTGAAGCAATGATTCAAATGGAGCTTATTTTGATTAAATTGAATAAGTATTCACTGAGATATTACTGTCTGAAGGCGACTCATAAAAACGGAAAAAACATTCAAAACAACCTAATAGAAATTATAGGTTTGTTTTAACTTGGTTAATTCGTAATACACAATTAGAAAAGGGAAATGTCGAAACACTATGTTATTTCAGTTGAAATTTTTGAAGATAGTTTTTTCCGTAAACAATAATAAATAGCCAAAATCGATAAACGCAGTAATTAGCAACAATCTTTAAAAGTAACTGGAGCTGATACTGACAAGACAGTATCATCTCCACTACTATTTTAACAACGTCCCATTTGCCTAATCACTAAAAATAATATACAAACTGACACAGTGATATGAAAATATTAACACTCTAACAGCTAGGAAAGTTGAAGTTCGAGGCGCTGATGAAACCGTAACTATGAATTAATTCCAAAAAAGTTCTGTAAATGAAATTGAAAAATTCTGTTAATGTTTTTGTCGTGACACCAATTCCAATTTATAACATACATTTTTACTTATTATAGAGCAGTATATAGTAAAAACTCCTCTAACAATGAGTATGCTCAGATGCAGTAAAGATCTCAAAGGTTTTCCTGCAGTTACAACTGCGACTCTAAAAAAATGTACCGCAGTTCTTATATGAAAAGCCATAGCTTCAATTACTCATGAAACAGCTTTATCCTCAAAACTATTCGACTAGCTTACTCTTTGAATAATCTTCAAATCTTTAAAATATCAGTTTACCGCTTCAAAAACCATATTCTTGAACTAGCTTTTTTAGCTTGTGCTGTTATTTTGGGTAGAAACGTATTTTTGTAGCGTTTCTTGAAAATGAATAATGAAACTGTTCTTAATGAAGGAAGCCCACAAAAATTTTGTATCTCATTTATGAACTTCTGAAATGAATTCGTAATTACAACTTCATAGGCATGTTAGCTATCAGAGCGATTTTATTTTCGATTCATCATGTTTATTTATGATGAAGAGCTTTCATACAACGTAAAGAGTTTGCTAGAAGTCTAGCAAATTTACAATCAATCAACAAATACAGGCTTGCTAGGGATTTTTCAAAAATGTAGGCCGAAAAGCCAAAGCATTTATTTACAATCGAATACAACTCAATTTGATTCAACAAGAAATTTGTTTTAATTATGTTACTTCATGAACTCCTTTTGCACTCCGCACGCTGGTTTCTTGCTGTCAACGAAAAACATCATCTCAGCGTCCGAAGCCGTCAGGGTCCATGGAAAAATCCTAAAAAATAGATTATGAATGTTTTCAGTAAATCCACAATAGATCTGACCCGATACCTCAGCGATTCTTTGGAATATTTTTTAAAAAAACGGGAAAACTATTATGAATCAATATAAAATATACTGTTGCCTCACTATATTTTCTCTATTTCTAAGTTGAAATACATAAAACTGACCTACCGTGATTCACAAAAACTCCATTTCTTCTCTTGGATACATAGTAAATATCCACTTTTAAACTTGGAAGTTTTTCTGTTCGGCTTTTCACTGAACCTAATTCTTTGGGCTTAGATGTCTCTCATCTTTTCATTCAGGAACCACCATAGCTTCCTTGTTATCTCTCTTGGTCAATTCGAGAATTCTTTTAAAAGAAAAAGCACCACACCATTAGATTTCACTCATGTTTTGAGGTATAACGATAAATAATTCTCTAACCCATGGTACTCAACCAGAATATACAAGGTGTCTCAGGACTGAATTGCAAAACCAGTTAGTTGAGATACCAGATAGTTCATGAATCGCCACTTGTGACATATATTCAATAATTAGGCCAATGACCTCGTAGTCGACACCTTTGAACCACAAAAAAAATTCATGTTCTAATCTGTGTAATGAAAGAACAGTTTTGGCATAATAATGAATGATTGAAATAGTAGAATAGAATATTTGTACCTATCCTGTAATCCATAAACTCTGCCTTTTGCCACATTTTTTCATAACAACTTTTGTTCCTTACCCTTGGCATTGTATATTAACTGTATTTTGTATATAATGGTCAATAAAAGCATCAACTATTATTATAATTATGTCACATGAAAACATGAAACTTTACCTTAAATATCAAAGTGAACCGAGGGTTTTTTTATGAAAAAACTACAATTTTTTTTTACATTCTTGCTATAGTCAAGTTTTTCCGCATAGAAAAAAGCCGAATGAAATTTAATCAATACTGCTTAAGAATGATTTTAAAACTATCAATTAACAATACAAAACATTTTTTATAAATGTACGTAATAAAATAATTACCCAGTATGAGGCGAGGTACAATTTGACTGGGATAACAATGCACATATCAGGTTTTTTTCTTGTAAATGCAATTTTGCAACACCTTGTGTATCTCAACTCAGTGAATTGTGAATCTTAAATTTTTAGTATTTAGCCTAGAGTTGCCAGCTCTGAAATTTCTACAACAAAGCAGATTGTTTTATTGCATTATTTTTATTTTAGGTATTGACAACTAATCTTGTTCAAGTTATTTAGTATGTCATTATTCTCAAGGGTCTCCCAATCGGGGTTTTCCAGTTGGTTTTCTAATGTATGTGTCTTTTCTAATCCACTTATCGTCATGAAATTTAATATTCTTGAATATCTTTACCCAAACTACCCTTCTATTTAGGCCTATTTCCATGTGAATATTGTAAGCTACAAATAGCTACATTTTTAATTCCTTTATTGTTCCTTGTGCTCCTTATCTTGGGACTAAGCCACTATTATGACCTTTTCCTACCTATGTTAATTGGAACATCTTTTCTCTAATGACTAAGCTGACTCCCTCTCTAACTTGCTAGGTGAAATATTCATTACATTTTTGAACTTTGTAAGAGTACACTCAGAATAAATCTTGTCTTGTCTACAGTACATCTTGCCAGTTTTTTTATCCTACTTTTTCACAAGAGTTAATATAATTCTTGTGTGTATTAAGTATTAATACTCACGATAAAATAACCATGAGTCAAAATAACACCAACTTGAAGAAAATGTGATTTTTCATAATCATAATCACCATAACAAATTTCTCAACAGCATCATCACATTATTACTATGTTATAATAAAATTGAAAAATAGATTCATGTGGGTTTTACATCTTGTACATTCCTCACCATAATTTAACAAAAATATGATACAATCAAAATTCTATTAATGATATTAATTTGTATGAATTCGTCAACTTTGAATTGGAAACAGTGACTCAAATTCATTGTTAAAGTGTAGCATTTTGACCACAACAATTGGATTAGTACAGCAATATAAATACTAATACAACTTCAGGTGTTACTGAACATAAGTTCAATGACATTTACAAAACTCTATAAAATACATCAATGCACTACTTATCTCAATGACGCTCAAGTGGCTTATCATTTAGATCAAAGTACAAATAATTGTGTAATATTGACATTATTCATATTTGTGTGTTATTGACAATATGCCTTTTTCAAATAAAAAATAACAAAATTTATTGCCATCTATCAAAATTCAGAAACGTCCTTTCACATTCCCCAACAGGAATATAATTTTTTGAGCAAATAATTCAAAAATTGTATTTTCTTTAGAATCTTTGGCCTGGAGAGTTTTTGGAGTTATTATTCATGATTTTCATAGAAAAAAAGTTTAATCCACAGGAATGTGGAAAAATTTCAACAACAGTTACAAGGCTAAAAGGCCCCACAGTATTTTTATTTTAAAATCAATTGTGCAATCAACAGTCAAGGGCCAGTTGACAATTTAAATTCTCGATTATTTAATCTGCAGCTTCAACTAGCAATTCCCTATAATTAGTTTAAACTGTCGATTATATATATATATATATATTAAACAGGAACTGTCAATTAGCCATTCAACGATTTAAACTATCAATTAGCCATTCAACAGTTTAAACTATCAATTAGCCATTCAATTGTTTAAACTGTCAATTAGCCATTCAACAATTTAAACTGTCAATTAGCCATTCAATAGTTCAAAATGTCGATATGCCTTTCAATAGTTTAAACTGTCGATTGGCTTTATTTGATAGTTCAAACTGTCAATTATACAGGCATAGTAAAAGTTTAAGCTGTTGATCACCTATTCTAATAAATAGTTCAAACTGTCAATTACCTATATGAGACATTCAAATTGTTGTATGCCTTTAGCACCTTAATTAGTTTAGGCTGTTGATTACCTCCAGTCGATAGTTCAAACTGTCAGTTACCGATATGAGACAGTTCAAATTGTTGTATGCCTTCAACCAGGAGAAATTTAATCAAATAGAGTAAAATATAAAATACCTCAAACATCTAGCACTATTTACTCACTTTCAGAAGTCTCAGCTGATCTAGGGTGAGCTCTTTTAAAGGAATCTCCAGCATATCCATTTCGCACAACTCCTTCTTCTTCTTCATCGAAATACACACATGAAAATCATGATATATGATAGGCACCAAGTCCTTGCTCAGCTGTACATCAAACTCTACAAAATCAGCCCCGTGTTCGATAGCGTTCTTCAAACTAGCAATAGTATTCTCCCGAACCTCGGCACAGTTTTGGACCTTGGCCTTGAAGCTGGAGCCGGAGCCTCTGTGACCTACATCCAGCCCTGCGCGGGTCTTTTTCCAGTGTCTGGCATAGGAAATACTCATATCACATTTGAAACTAGGCAGAGGCCCAATGACTAGATAATCTAAACGAATTTCCCCTAAAGGCCGATGTTTGGTGCTGGTAACAGGCAAAACTATACTACCCTCCGAAGACTGTAGCACAGTAGGAAGCAGATAACTGAAGCCGGCGTGGTAGGGGGGTTCCCCGTCGCCGCACCTAGAGCTGTATATATATAGATCGATAAGAAAAGCTACGTTAGCAGGAAATAGCACAGTCGACTGGAAAATAAGCATGTCGTCTTTCCTGATTTGATGGCCAAACTGACTCTGGGGTTGGAACGTAGGGTCTTCATCGTTCAAACTGGCCACCTCAGTAAAAGAGTGCTTGGGGTGCTCTACGGAATCCTGAGTATCTGCACTTAACGATTCCTCTAAAGCCTCCGAGAGGGATTTTGGAAATGAACTATGATGAGCCAAGCTCACAGGCGTTACTTTCATATTAATAATTCTGTTTTGATACTTTGGTCTGAATAACCCGAGTGAATTGTTATACATTTTGAGTTGTATGACAGTTTCTTTGTTCAGCCAGCCTTTGTCCATTCTCTCCTGGTAACTATAATTTCCGTACTCAAGGGGTTCGTCTTCTAATGTAGGCGAAGCGGAAGAAATCGTGTCCAATACTCTAGGTGATAAAATAGTTTCCCAGTTACGCACAATAACCTGAATACCTGCTTCGATCACAACGCAAATACAGAACCTGAATTCTATTTTCTTTTTTTCTGGGATTTCAATAACGCCGGACCATATTGTTGGATCGTCTTCTTTTGTTAGCGGAATACATCTTTCGGCCTGCCACGAACCTAGCTCGGGCAGGCCCCCTATGACACAAACACTCTCTTCATTTCTCAGGTCGTGTACCCTAACACGGAAAAGCCAATTTCTGGGAGGATACTGGATTGACCTCAATGATGTGTCGGAGATACTAGCTTCTCCCTTTCCTGCACGAATTCCAGAATTACTGGGGTCTTCAAGGAAAAACCAACGTTGCATTTTTAGTTTTTATCACAAATTTTCGTTAGAGGTTATGAAGTAATTTTCTAAACTTCTTGCTAATACTGACAACTGGGGTCAAAACAATACAATTTTTGGCATTTCCTGAGTCCTTTTATATCTACAAACAAACCATTAGTAATTTATAACAAAAAGGAAATTGTTGATATCACCTGGTCACCCTATTGATAAAATACATGGTCCTAATTTTTATTGGTTTTTTCTTTTAGATAGCCCAAACCCGAAATTCAAAGAATACACTACCTGCCACAACTCTACTGTGACTCTGCTACAATACTGACGGGAAACCGACAAAGAGGGGCGATAATAACAAAGTGCATTAATTTATCTATAATAATTAGGAAGTAGTAGTAGAAGGGGAAAGCTGGAACTCAACGCTTAATGATGAAAGGAAAATGTATCTGTTTTGTCTCAGCAATGACGAGTGAAAATAAAAATTACTCAAGCTTCAACATTCCCAATTCCCATACATGCAGAAAAAAATTTGCAAATTTCCTAAGGAATGCAAAACGGAAAATTATTCAAATTAAAATATAAATCGATTATGCAACTGTGTTATACGCTATAGACCTATAAAGATATTGAAAATCATTATTTCATTGGCGAAAATTGTAACGTACGATATTTGATTATCCAATAGAATAAAAGGAGTATTTTTGAGCTTCCAACAATTTCAAGATTATACAGGTGGCAAGAGTTCGTTCGTTTGTAAAAAAATATATAGCTTCGTGACTCCGACCACCAAACTAAAATCCAGTACAACCAGGACTGTCTAGTGTCAGTAGAAACTTGGCTCCTGTGGTTATGATATCAAGAGTTCCCTAGGTCGAGAGTTTTTAATGAAATATTTCACATAATAAACTGAGATTTGTTTACATAGTATACTGACTACGAATTTAAGGTAGGCGCATATCGGATCAATCGGTGGACTTATATATAAATTCAAAAACTCGCCTACATTGTTAACTGTCAAATATAATGTAAATTGTCATAATGAGTCTATCAAATATATTTTTTGAATTCACACGTTTCAAAAATATAATCATCATTCCTCTGCTATGTTGATAATTCATTTAACCGAAAATAATCCTGAAATTGTATTTTCAACATTCCTTATTATAATAGACGTGACAATCATATCATATCAAATGCTTCATCTTTTGCTGAATGCCATTCGATTTACAGCACTCTTGATTCTTCATTAAATAGATACATTAAACACACTTCGTCATTCTATTCAGAGTCGCTAAGTGTACACCGTGTACACAATAGTTTTATTTGGAAACGGTTTCGTTCCATCTACCAACATGTCAACAAAGTTGGGTCATTCTCATTTCTCACGTCGAGGGATTTTGACAAAACAACGAATCGGTTTAACATCAGAGTTTCTATGGATCTTCGGTTATATGCACAGAACTATAAATACATTATAGTTCTGCAATGATTATGGACGGTACCCATAATCGTTGATAGTTCTGTGCATATAAATAAGTTATAGTTCTGTGGTTGTATGTAATCTACGGCCAAATGTCAAAATTTCAATGGGGAAAAATCGCACGAATTGCCAACCTTGTAATTACATGAAAAATTACTGCCTCTCATTTTTAAATTATTTGACTCTGTTCGGATAGAGCTTTTTGGCGTTTTTCAATTCTAACACAATTTGATATCATAGAAAATGGAAATGTTGTTACGAATAGTTCACATCATAGATCATATCGAATTATAATCTCGTTTGAAGCACGTGTATTTTTTCTATGTTGGCTATATTCTATTTGTCATCAATGTCAACAGTGCGTAATGTTGGTATTGTCTATTTTCGAGATTCATCTGCTGTTTAAAAGTTATTTTCAATGTTTTGTCAGTTATGATATTGTTTATTTTTGAATTTCATTTGCTGTTTTAATTTCATTCACTTCCATCAATATTCCAAATATTCAGTTGGAGCTCAGAGAATTGAAGTAATGGCGTGAACCGTTTATTTGACAACTGACACTAATGACATAAACAGACTAGCAGAATCGAATAATATACAAGTAGTCCAAATTCTGATTCAATCAACTTATAAAAGCGAAACGAATAAAAAAAGTATTGTTGCGCATAAATTACGCCATATTCTATCTGGACAAAGTAAATTATTTGGAATTTGATAAGCTGTAATTTTTCATTTAATTTTTTTAAGGTTAGCTATTCGTACGACTCTCCCGATTCTGAAGATATTTTCAAAAATAACAACATTTCATTTCTAGTTTGAGTTTATCGTTATAGTTACATAGAACGTTGAAATGAATGAATTGGATGTGATTGGGATAGGTAACTTCATAAAAGAATAATTATATTTACGTCTTAGAATAGTACTCGACTACTCAGTACTTCGGAATGCAGTTCTAAAATGTATTGGATCGCTTCATTATTTTTTCATCAAGAGTTCTGTACTTCGAGAGTGCTCACACCAGAGTTATTCCGATATTATATTCATCTTGCTCTCACAAAACTCAACAAGGGATTTCTGTGCCTTTGAGATTCTGTGCCACAGAATATATAGTATTATACGTTTTGTGGTGAACCGTTTCCGGTAAGAAATAGTCATACGACGTACTTTCATTCGTGATTTTGCGAAATTTCAATACAAAAATATACACAAGGAAAGATAAAAATTATATTGTATCGAAATTGCTAACAGGTCTCCAGTATCTATCATCTTCACAAAATCGTTCTCGAATTGAGGCTAAACGACATGCGCAGTGATGATTTCCGGATTCCTTTCTTATTCGTCGCTTTCTCGTATGCGACAAATATTGATTCTCTTCTCATTTGATTCATTTCCGCTTAGAGGTTGAAACGTAAAGTACGTTCTCGTGTTGAAAAGTTGTAAATGATATTTTTCAATAGTTAGTCTATATATTTATCATTTGCAAATTCAAATTTACGCAACAATACGTATTACTTAACAAAATTTTATTTGTTTTGGTATTTAGCGTCAAGATATATACTTGTTTTGCCAATATGGAAGTCTTAGGGCGTTGGCTTGCCATATGGCGTCTCCGATATTAGGTGAATCGCGTGAAATATCTTTTTAGAACTGAGACTGAGTGAACATTTCAAGTGCTACGTACGTTTACGTTATAGTAGGAATTCTAAAAATTAAAAATGGTAAGGAGTTCATAACTCGCATCAAATATGGCTTCCATTTTTTTAATATTCGCTATTTCGATGTTCCTGGTACCCATACGGTACTAAATAACGAGGTTTTCCAACATTTCCACACAAAGAAGGTATTTCTGATAATTCAATCGAATTTGGCGAGGTTTTGTGAGTATCTACAAAAAATGTGTTTCT
Organism: Leptinotarsa decemlineata; assembly: GCF_025532065.1. NCBI lineage: Eukaryota > Metazoa > Arthropoda > Insecta > Coleoptera > Chrysomelidae > Leptinotarsa > Leptinotarsa decemlineata. The sequence goes on along the minus strand of NW_027412537.1, from coordinate 14,263,952 downwards.
TTTCGAAATGACTTGTATTTTTATTATTAATTAGTAATCACAAAAAGTGAAATATTGAGTTTCTATATTTGGTTCACGCCCAATATTGAAAAGGAAAATGGCGCTGATGAGCTTGCGTCATCAAATAATCATAGTCTTATTTTGTATGAAATAGGGATGTGTATAGAAGACGAGTTCTTTCACTAAATGTATAGTAATGGTAGAGCAATTCTGAATAGAAATAAAACAGCTTCATTAAAGGGTGTTATTTGTAATTAGGTGTGACCTACATTTATCAACACCAGCCATCACACTTGACAACTATAAATCAGTGATGAAATCAAGATGTTTGCTAAATATTGGATTATGGGTCAGGAAATGAGTATCTGGATCATTCAATTACATTTTTAAAATCCCAAGAGACTGAATATAATGATTTGAAGATGAACGAACATATCAAACTACCACAAAAAGGAGCAACTGACTGCTCTGCTGTAAAAGGTGTGTCACAAAAGCTGGGACTAGGAGCAGCAAAAAAGGTTGTGCCAATCAATAAAAAAGAACAGTAAAGTGCCTTAGTGGTCCAAAATACTTGGGCTTTTGTTACGTCAAACAAGAAAGCAAATCGTGTGAAGTCAAAAACTAGGTTCCTTAAAGAATTGAAGGAAATGTAGCTCATTGAAATCCAAAAAGAATGACCAAGAGAGAAGATATGTTGATTCTTCTGATTATTTAAATGTAGAAATTTTTAGAAAACCAACTATAGGAAATCGCGAATTATCAGGTGTTTTCGAGATTATTAGCAGTGATCTGCAGGTTTCTACTTCTGACATTTTGTCTGCTAGGATAATGTCTTCTGCAGTAGCAGACTAAACATCATAATTGGATTGTGAATGAAATGGATGTATTCAAAGTACTGTCAACTATTTTTTCTTTCATATTTGTTTTCTAACATCATTACTTAAGAGAATTTCAATTGAAGAGAATTCACCGTTTTTCTGATACATCACGACCAAATTATCATACATTATCAATGGACAAATAATGTAAAGTCAATATACTAGTAGTACAATTAACACAAATAATTTATTAATTGTATCTCTCGAAAACTTTACATGATATTATATTATACAATGACAATTTGAGTTGAGCTATATTCCCAGGTAATAATACAGAAACACTTTTGGGAATTGTATAAATAAATTGGAAAGTAAATAATAATGGATGCTTGGACCATGTAAAATATTTATTATCATCTGAATTCATAAATATTAATTTAAAAATTCTTTTACCTCAGTAACATTTGCTAACCAGAAATTTCCTCAATTAATTTTTCAATTTGTTGATATAACTAAAGAGCTTGTATGAATTGAAAGTAAACTACATTTGACAGAAAAGACAAAAAGTGGCAAATAGGATAGGGACAGCATTGAAGGTTCCAAAACAACTTTCCCATTTTATTTCCACACTGAAGTAGAAGAAAGTGATGAAAAAAATTAAGTGTCAAAAATCTACCTTGATATATCAGTTTGAGTAGTTGAAATACGCCTATTTTGCTAAAGTTATCTGAGAATATATATTTTATAGGGAAGAACTGTGTGGGTATAGAAAGGTTCAACCCGATACATTACTTGAATTCCATGTATTTTTTTTAATCACTGACTTCATCATTAATTATCGCACCTAATAGCTTTGCCCATAAAAAATGGGCTAATATCTAGGTAACTTATCAAGAAGAACGGTTACCCTTGCTATACTTGTATAAATTTCTACTTATTATAATTTTTATTTTCATCAGATTATGGAAGGTGGGAATTCCAAAAAGTCAATAAAGAACTTTCATTACCAAAAGGATCAGTTTGGAACAGTTGATAGATTTTTCAGCTGCAAGTTTTGTTTGAATATATCTTATATGCTACAGAAATGAAGTCTTGTGAATTATCGACTATTATTGAATTGGAGGTTTTGTTTACGAACAAAATGATATCTATTACAACATTAATTATGAAACAATACAGTGAAGAGTATGTTGGCTGATTGACCCTGATAGAACTTTATTGAATAAAAGTCTGAGAGAATCATGCAGACTAATATTTGCCAATCTGAAAATTCTCTCTTTTGCTTGTATATTCTAGAAATATCTTGTTACATATTTAAAAATAAAAAAAATCATTTGCACTCAATAATAATGATCAGTTATTCAATCAGATTAACCACCATCTTAAAACACTTGAAATAATTCTAATGTAACTCTCAGGGGACCTATCTCTGATGGTGTAAGAATGTACAATAAGCTCCCCGAATCAATTAAAAAGACTTCAAATTCAGAAACCGTCTCAAAACTTTTCTGTTGTCGAAAATGTTTTATAATACTGAAAAATTTTATTCCAGCTAATTGAATATTTTCATTCAATAATATATATTTTTAAAATTGTCAGTTTCAAATGTGAAATGTCTACTTATATGTAATTTGTGACGTGTTATATATTACTTTCACTGTAATCTGTAAAACCAATGAATGAATTGAATTGAATAGTGTACACATGATATCATCATTACATTTTTTTTCTTAGTAAGATACAAATGTTTCAAAGTATATTTTGATGTGAACCACAGAAATAATGAAAATACACTAAAATGGACTGAAAAAAGTTATGGATTTATATAAATGTTTCTTCAAATCATTTAATCTACATGAAATCCTCCCAATATTCTTATGTGGAAATGATGAACCTTCGAAATATCGAATAATGAAACGTATTATAGTTTGGAGTAGGTTGATATTATAGGAGTTGGTGTAAAGTGGCAGAATTCCTGGCTAAAATTGAATGATTGGAAACCTAATTTTCAAATTGAAATCAATAGTTCTTGATTGCAAGTCTTGACATGTTCCTCCAAATTTTCCTGGGCTATAACTTTTCCTGAACTATATATAAATGTCAGTTTCAATAAATAAAAATAAATGTTAAAAAGGAATTCTGGTACAAATGAGACCCCCACCAACCTGCAGTTTTGAAACTTTCACTAACCAATTTCTTTTGTTACAGCCCAGAATTGATCCGTTGAAGCTGTTGGGGTGCCTTTCGATACTTCTGACCCCCGAGGGCGGCATTTTATCCAGGGACGAAGTCGTACGCCTAGTCAAGTGAGTATTCAACTTCCTTATATCTTTCCCCTTCATCATGAAAACTTTTACTTGCAGCCTAATGACTAAATTCTCAAAAAAATTAGTCAGCAAATGCGTGTACGTTCTGATTTTAAAAAGTACGGAAATTGAACTGGTCGATATGTTTATGGCGGAGGGAGGATGGGCCCTGATCCAGACTTGGTTACAGGAAGCTGTGCAGACCGGCAATTGGGATCTTGTGAAGGAAATATTAGGGCTGCTGCTCATCACCCCGGTGGACGTAGAACGTCTGAAGCTGAATATCTTGCCAAAGCTTATCAAGAGTTTGTCGAGGCGAGGCGAACTGGAAGGTACTTTATTGTTTTTTAGTTTACAGCGGCAGCTGAGGGGGTTTTGCTGAAAGGTGAATGTTTCTGATGGTTCGTTCTCATTTTTGTGTTTCATTCCTTGATTTCCAGGTTTATTCTTCAGTTTATGTGGTATTGATTTGCATGGCTGTTCCTATTGTAATAATAATAGTGTTTATTCGACGATGTAACTGTAATAGCATCCCTATTACTTTATTTCGGAAGATTTCATCACTTTGCTACTTTCACCCCATCTGGTGTTTTGTCATGAAATATGATGACATAATTGAGAGACTTTCTAAAAACTTACATTCTGTGTTCTTGGGATTCTCAACATATTCAACCCATTCACTGCTGATGAATTTTCATTTAATTTTTTTATTTACCGCATTGTCTATTTTTACAAAACAATTAATAAATTCATACATATGTACTATAACTATCAGCTAGATGTAAGGAAAGAATATAAAAAAAGAAATGCCAAAGTAAGCCAATCAATTAGTCAAATCAAATCAAAATATGCTTTATTACCCAAGATATAAACATCTTATTGGCAAAGTCTAGTAAAGTAAAACATGTATAAGGGACAATTAACAAATATAAACTATAAAATAACGCTTAAACACCGGAGCAGAGTATATGGACAGAACAATATTAAGTCCAGCTGAATAGCTACAAATATAAGTACATGAATTTATGAATATTAAGTAAACGTAAATATATAATAAATAACATAATGAACATTGATAGCCATTTTGTGTTGGTTTCAATAACTTGTTTACACAAAGCTACATGTCAATTATTCGATAGAGCCTTGGTAGAATCCGTCCACACTATAATAGAGCCTCCCAACAAGGGAAGGTGGTTAAATAACTTCTTGCTATTGAAAATAATAGAATTTTGTGTAAGGGCTAGAGAAGGTGTGGGAAGGGAAACGGAGTAAGACTGACGTGTACTATAAGTTGCGGTGTTCCTAAATTGATTTTTATATTTTTTGTAGATATGACACACTGTTTCCAAAATAAAAAGACATACTAAGGTCAGCATTTTTTGCTTCACAAATAATGGGCGGCATGAATCCCTGTAGCTAGCCTTGCATAAATATCTGATGGCTCTTTTTTGTAGAGAGAATACCATATTGAAACGAAATTTTGCACAATTTTCCCAGAAACAAATTCCATAATGTAAATAGGATTCAATTTGTGCAAAATAAACTGATCTTTTGATAGTAGTGTCTAACTCTCTTGCAACAACTCTCACTGCATGACATCCTGCTGCTAGTCTTTTACATAAGTAGTCGACATAGAAATCAAATTTTAGATTTTCATCAATGAAGAGCCCTAAAAATTTGTTTTTCTCCAAATTTTCAATTTTTACATTTTCCAAGTGTACTTCCCCTATGTTACATCTAAACGTGATCACCTTTGTTTTATTGATGTTCAATGATAAGAGATTGGAATCACACCACTCTTTAACCGTTCTTATGTCGACGATGATTTGATCAAGTAAATTGGAGGCTGTATTGCTATGCCAGAGGATAGTGGTGTCGTCAGCGAAACATGTGAATTTACCACTTATGTTAACATGGACCAAGTCATTGACATAAATGAGAAACAACACCGGTCCCAAAACGGAACCTTGTGGAACCCCACTGTCAATGAAGCGTTCCTCTGATGAAATTCCATCTAATAGAACATTCTGCCGACGATGAGAAAGGTACGTCTCAAACCAAAGTAATGCCGATCCTCTAAATCCGTGAACTTCCAGCTTGCGAAGAAGCAGCATGTGGTCTGCACAATCGAAGGCTTTGGCTTTGTAATCAAATGATTACAAAGAAGAATTAAAAAGTTCTTTGAATTCACATTGTGTTTGCAAGTCTAAAAATTCTACCTAAGACTTTAGTTGGTATGATAAAAGGGTACTGTGAAGATTTCTTTATTTCTTGTTCTCTTTGGATTCACATTTAAAGTTATAAGTTCAAAAAGTTCCGGTGAATTAATGATACCATTGATTATTTTGTGCATTAAAGTAAGATCTATGAGCCAGAGTAAAGTTAGGAATGTCCAATATAATTTTATATTTATATACAGCAATGTACCTTTATCTGGTGGCTACCTTATATTTTCATGGATCTCTTATCGGTTTCATCAAATTATTGCTGTAAATGGTTCAAAGATATGCTTTTTGAAAAAATATATCATGACATGTTTGAAGGCGTCATGTCATGCACACTAGGTATAAATAAAAAGTTGCATTTGGATGCTCGTGATGTTCTTGGGCGTCGTTTAATTAGAACACTTTATTATTTCACACAAACATTGAACTAATGAAGGTTATATATGAAAATTATAAACAATACATAAAAAATGAAATGTGAATTATACAGCTTCATGATACTTTAAAAACAAGATACCGGTTACACATAGAGCAGGTTGTGATGGACAATATGCGGAGTCTCTTCTTTTTTTCTGTTTGTAGCACATTACACAGCGCCAGTGTGAAACTTTTCTTGCTCTGGTGAAAGCGTTCTTCTCCAAAATGTGTTCAGCATTTGCCCGTGAATTAGGCTCCACACCTATCCTAATTGTTGGCAGCATTATTATTATTATAATGTGAAGGCGGAAATCATAAAAAGGCATGCGCGAGTTTCCACTATTTTTTGCAATAAATAGTATGAATTGATTATTAGCATGTGTAAAATATGGATTCCTACTTTCTTATAGAGTACTTTATTTATTCAACAATGTCAATAAAAAATAGAGAATGTAAAAACAGAAAAAAAAAGCACAAAACAAAACAAATTAAAGCTAGCAACTGGAGCAACTTGAAAGTATCAAAAGTAATTGGTCTTTCGAATAGCTTGGTTTTTGAAATGGGCAAAAGTCGAATGTTAGATGTCAAGGAATGAAACGTTTTCAGTATAGTTTCTTTGTAGTAAAAGCAGTATATCCATAATGGGTTCGATGATTTTGCATACAGAAAAGCCATCTTTGACGGGTGGTTCTGACATTCCACTGACATGAATGAACAGCCTCTTTAATATATCTGAGGTATTTTACCATTTTGCATACAGTACACTAGTGGCAAGTCACTAATACATTAATCCTCGTTCAGAGTTACAAAGATAAAATCACTTACTAAAAAGAAAGTAAGGAGAATACGTTAATTAAAAGCATAAATAAAAAATTAATGAACTGAGGATTTAATGAGGTTCTTCGCAAGTTGAAGACCCTGCCACTTCAATATTTTCCTCAACGTTATTAAAATGGTGTTGGGAAAGAAACATTTTAATTAATTTTGCAAGGGTTTGTGCTATCACAACGTCTGTCAAATCTCTTTCTGGATAGACTTCATTCATTTTTAAATGAGCATCCATTTTAAACCAAGAGCAATATGGATTTTGTCAATAAAAGTCTACTGACGCAGCAATGTTTTCAATAATAAATCAAATAATCACGAATATTGATGCAGGTGATTATCCGGCAGTGATTTGAGCTGTGCATTCGACTGTCAACATGAAAAACTGTCTTGAAAATTGGAATATTTTGGTATATGAGGTGTTTCACTCAGTTGAATGAATTCATTTCTCCAGAACCGGGATCAATTTGTGTCATTGCAAATGACAAATAATAGTACCTTCAAATTTAACTCTGACCATAGGAACATGACAATGGGCTTCAAATTAGGTCCTATTCTGTTTATTCTTCGTGTGAATAGCATTGACTTTATATTGAAGACAGTAGTTGAACAGCCTAAGCTGATGATTTTCCATTCATTGTCTCTGCATCTGATCTGCAATTTTAGAAGATGAATGAATCAGGTATCCGGTTTTTTTTAATGGGTACGGTTTATTTTCAACACCGATGAAACACAGGTTTATCATATTGACAAGTGCCAGAAAAAAATTTAAAATCTCAGTTAATTGTAAATGACATATCTTTGAAAAGCGTTGGTAGTAGTGTCGAATTTTAGGTATTTATAGAAATAGAAATAGTTTTATTCATTACTAAAATTTTCACACATACACAATCACAAGATTAAATACATGAGAAAACTTATTGGACTAGTCGAAAAAGTAAAACGCTAAAAGCTAAACACAAATGTTTGATCTTGAATAAATTTAAAAAAGAGTACATGTATAAAAGAAACTATGTATGTCATTTATCTAAGCACTGAAAGCAAGAAATTCATCCATATTGTAGAAGCAGTTATCCAACAAGAAACCATACAGTTCCTTACTCATTACAGTTCTACTTTTATTGGTCCCTATAAAAGTTATTATTTTATTGAAGCATTTGATACCCAAGTATTTTGGGGAATTCTAACTCACACTCAAGCGAGAGTAGGGGTGATATAAAGTATCTCCACCCTGAGTAGCGTAACTATGTATATTAGAGTTTTTTTGAATATAGCTGTTTATTATCATAGATGAATAACACTAGCTGTAATATGTAGAGGCACGGCAATGGTAAGATGCTAAATTTTTTAAATAGTGGTTTACAAGAGCTCAAATCGTTATTGACTAGAGCTCAGTTATTTGGTATCTTACTATGCTTGTGTAGACTCTTGAATGACGTATGGTGTTTGTTTCTGGGGAGGGTCAACTTCAGCACAAAATGTATTTGTTGTAGAAAAGCGAATTGTACAATGCATGGCGAATATTTCCCAAAGACATTCTTGTAGACAGTATTTGAAAACATATAATATTTCAACTCTAGCGTCAGTCTAAATACTTGAAATGTGAGTATTTATATGTTTGAAAAAATAGCCAAATTTTATATTAAAAAAGATTATTCACCGCGATAGGAGAATCAAAAATTAATTCCATATATCAATTACAAAATTAAAAGTGACTTATGCTGCGGCCAGAATACATTGGTCCAAAAATTTACAATAATCTACCTGAATATGTGGAGGCTACCATCCGAGAGTTTTTCTTTCAAATGGATAATAAGATAGCATTCCAACTATGCCGTCCATATTCTCATACTGAAGAATAGGAAGAAGGGGTTTCTGCAGAATTTGTTGCCATCTGTTTTCATACTCGGTTTCAACAACTGATCATTTGTGACAAGGTTAGACAAATGACCTTTGAAGATGTCGTGCACACTGTACTGTAGTAGCTGTGTGACGTCCTCGGACGCCATGAGCAGTGAATGGGTTAACTATATTAGAATTTTATGATTCGTAAAGATGGGTTGACAGCTGTCCTGAAATTTGACACCAAAAATTTGTCGTAGTATTCGCTTCTGAGCTGAAAACCTGTCGCTCCACCCCAGACCACAATCAAAGGAATATGCTATTGCATAATATACAGCAAGTAGAAGAGAATTATCTTAATTGGGTTTCATTTGTTGCATGCCTTGTTGATCTGGTACACTTTTCTGGTGGAGAAATTTCACATTAGTTGACTTTGATGTATTCAGTACCAACGTTTTTCCCATCTATACCAGGCTGAAAATTGATTAGCAACCGTTTCCATTTTAGAGATGAGTTTCTCTACACCGTACCCAGATATTGTCGTGGTTGTATTGTCAGCAAACACGGTTATATGAACATTTGTGATGTGCTGTGGAAGGCCACTGATATACAGCGAAAATAACAGGCCCAAGAACTGAACCTTGTGGTACACCGAGTTTCACGTTCTGGCTACCATAATTTGTACCTTGTTTGTTGCTGCTTTCAACTGCACAAAATTATATCCAAAGGATATGGTTAGCCATTATGTAGCCGAATTTTTCGTGGGCGGATGAATCCCGCTAGAGACAGCAGATTTTTCATTGCTTTTCCGCACTTCTAGTCTTTTAAATTTTTTTTTAAATATAAAACATATTATTTTGTATGACATGATTTTCTTATGTGAGTGAATAACGAATTATTAATTAAGGTATGCAATAATTAGTTGGATACTTTACACTTTGTACATAGAAGAGAGATAGCAATATAGATTTTGAGACGAATTGATGATTATTACTATTACTATCGTTTGACAGTTTAATAGCATTGAATAGTTTCTAAGGTTTCAGTTCTCTTATACCACACAATTTCACAACAAATTTACTGTCGGCATTTTTAAATTCTAACCTAAAATTGGGAATGTCTGTATAATATTCGCATACTGGAATATTTTTATGCCAGATATTTGGAACCTAGGGTTATTTTTCAGTGGGTTTTAAACATGAAAGCAATTCTCCATTAAAAGGTTAGGTTATTCGGAGCATTTGCTACCTCATTTCGTTTTAATTACTTTGTCCACTAATATCCGATGCACAAATGTATGATGCATGTATAATCTTTCAATGACTCAACTGTAGATTACTTTTTTGAATTTTATGAGGTAATATTTACATAAACATAGAAACAAGTCGAAGTTTTGAAGAACTTGAGTAATTATTGAATTGAATTTTGGATTTTCTAGTCAAAATTTGTAAATATAAGAAAAACTTTTTTTTTTTAGTTCGTTATTTTCCATGTCAATATTGATCGTTAGAAGCCTCAAAAAACTTATGTCCTCAGTAATATAGCGCAGTGAATTTTTTATGGCTAGAACTCGATAGTTGGTATTTTAGTCAATAAATCAGAATTAAACTGTCGCAAAACCCTTTAAAAGCAACTGGTTTAAATGAAAGTTCAGAGAAGCCTCTCACATACTTAACGATACAGTCGTCACCCTAACATGGATGTATGGGAATCTTTAATCATGAGGAAAGGCCATCTGGAGTTTACTGAACTGGATAAACTAACCAAAATTAGACTTGTGAATAATCTTGGATTCAAACATTCTTGGTCGTACTTTAGATCTGTCCACGATGGTTTTATTTTTCAATATATTATTTTATTAAATTTTTTTTGCAAATGTCATATGCACTAACAGCTCATGCAATTCTGCAGTCTCAATTCTAGATTCACTGACATCGATGTAATATTTTGTATCTATTTTTTGATTACTGACATTTTTCAGTTGACAATTCAAAGATCATCATTGCAAAATATAGTATACACGATTCAATTTTGAATTTTCTCTTTTAAATTTGTTTATAAGTGATTAGAGATTGTGAAATCAATTTTTACAGTGAAAGGGCTAAACGTCACTTCAGCTGAACATGTAAGAACCAGACCAAAAGCTGATGTCCATCATAAATTGATATCTGTTTAAAAAAAATCTGTTTCAAATCTGTTTTTCCGTTAATCAGCTATCGCCCCTGTTCGAACGACAACTCTCAGAAGTTGAGAAACTTGTGCGAGCTAAGGACTAACGAGGTCTTACCTTTTAACGTGTGATTCCTATTCAGATGATAATGAGCTCATCATTGGAAAATATTATATAAATGATTTAAATTTGAACTTTTTCTCATATTTATATTCATTTGAAAGCAATTGGAGATGATGACTTTGATTTTTATAGTAGAAGGGCTAAAATTTACTTCATGTAAGAACCACACCAAAGGCTGGAGTGTATTTGTAAAAAGGGCTAAAATTAACTTCAGGTGGACATGTGAGAACCAGACCAAAGGCTAAAGTTTATCTTTATTGCATCATATATTATTTTATGATAAACATGATGTATTTGAACCAAATTATCTAAAAAACAATTCGTTCAGGCTTTTCTCAAATTACCTATACTGTAGATTAATGTACTGACAACTATCAGACAACAACTACTCCCCTGGCTAATACCACGAACGGTGTTGGATTATATCTGACAGGTGTCAGCGCAGGATCTTCACCGAATTCTTCCTGCACTATTGCCTGGCGAAAACATCAATGCTGTCAGGTTTGAAAAAATAATATCAACCAAATTTTCAATAGTGGGGATGAAAAAGATACAAAAATAATAAAAGTTCAGATATATAACTTGTGTTAGAAAGAATTGATATGTTCTAGAATTTTCAACTAATCAACTCGAATCAATTCTTTATTTACTACGTTATCTATTAGGGTCATACATTACAAAGAAAAAAGTGAAGAATAAAATTAAAAAAAAGTAATACAACAAAATCAAATACGAATTTATGTCCAGCTTGTTTAGTTATCACCTTCATCCTGTATTCATGTTGTTCTGACTACATGCAACAGTGTCAACTTGTTTCTGAGATCGATTTTGATGGTTAATTCCAAAATTAACAAATGGAAGCCGATTTAAAACAAATAGATATTTGGCTTAATACACAAATTACCTTTGAATTTTGAGAGATCGTCATTTATGTTTATTGATAAAAAGCCCTCTATGACAACTTCCAAATTAGTGTTAGAACGCAACAAAAGCGAAAGGTCCACTAGCGTTCAGTTTTTAGGTGTACACATAAATGGAAACTCTTCCGTAGAATATCCAGATCGATGTCATTCGAAAAAAGCTAGCTCCAACGTTACTGCGTTAGTTACAAATAAAAGTGGTGATTTCCTACCAAGTAGTAACAGCTACATCCATCAATTTAGTAGCTCCAATCATTGGGATTCTATATAAAATAATGAACGTTTCTTTGAAGCATCTGAAGCTAATTTACTACTTATTTATTCAAAATTGCAGTATTTAATTAGTATATGGGAAACTGCTTCAAATACAACTTTAAAACTATTGAGAAGTTCACAGAATAAAGCTGTTGAATGCATTTTTCATCTACCTTTCTTTTAACCAACACTAAGCACTCTTCTCGAGGTGCCATATAATGTAGTCCAGAAGAGTGTTGCAGTTCTAGTATACAAGAGTTGTTTGTTGCACGCTAATTTTCAATTAATTTTTTTAGCAGCAGAGCATACATTTTTAAATTCAATGTGAATTCTAAGAAATGGGAATTCAGGAAAAAATGAAAATCAGGATCATGTATTCGATATTGGATTCAGACTTCCAAAGGACAAAATGAAAAGTAGAGAACAGAAAACATTTCTCTCTAAAACTTTGCGTTTTATTATTTTGCTACTTTGAGTTTCGAATTTGTTGAGTTTTCATTCAGTAAGGCACTCTGTATGGAGATATTTGATTTGTATGGGAGCCCTTTCTTTTGTTGTATTTGCAGTTTCAAGAAGTTCTTCAATTCAAGTGGTTTTCTAGAGAATGATCATGAATTTAAAAAAGCATAAATGGATTGTGTTGTTATTAAAAAACGGAGTTTGTTAACAGATTTTCAGTAGATCTACCAGTTTATCATTTGAAAAAATTCAATTATTTAATAATGAGGAATTACTTGTATAGAATATTTTTTTCTAAGTACTAGGTACGAAGGTTAGGGTATACCAATAATAAAAACTGTATGATATACAAATAGTGGTTTTCAAAACTAATGAAATATATGCACTTCGGATTTTGCTTATCTTATCCTCAATTTGGGAATGGATACTAAAATATTTGAATCGTCCAACATAGTCAATAAATTACTGAAAAACTTCATGAAACATCCAAACTCGTGTAACACGGGATAATTTTGAGTAGATTTCAAAAATGAAAGTATTTCTTTATTTAAAAGTTGTTTGAAGCAGTAACCACGACCACAAACATTTAATTCTTATGTGTACAATTTACAATATACCAAACCTATCATATGAACTTTGTAAAAATGCTAATGGAAATTATTCATGGTGATAATGAAATTCAGGGTGAACATTTTTAAATTAATATCATGGAGTTCCTTTGTTTCAACAAGGAGACTTTAAAAAAACAAAACAATAAGATATTTTCAAGTGAATATTTTGAATATTATCAATTTTTGGTCTCCGTAAAATTGCATTTACATGATTTTAAACTTTGAGCTTACAGTATAAATATTGATTTGGATTTTAAAGAATTGACCGCCTCAACTATTTATTTGTAAGAAAAAAATATATTATTAACAAACAAATAATTCTAAATATAATAATAATAATATCAAATGCTTTTATTGAAAGGTTACTCAGTACAAGAGATACTAATCTAACCTAACAAATGGCAGAATTCAACGTCTCCACATGATAAATCAAGGCAGAAATTGCTCTTCCATCCAACCAGTATATATGACGAAAAAAATAATTTAACATCCATGTACAAACCTTTAGAAATCACAATACGAAATTTGCTTCTGCTTTACAATTGGCTACCTAGTAAGTTGGTATACCTGCAAAGTAAGAATTATTAATATTTCAAGTACCATAACCAGTATAAATTTAATCATTCTGAAAGCCTAAATATACCTTTGAACTCTGCATTCAAGGATATAATTATATTTTGTTAAGGAAATATATTGAAGTCAGTTTATCGTCGTTTATTCTCGTTTTTTTTTATGAAAAATTAATATTGAAATGGTGGCTACACACACATATGGGCTTAGGCAAAAGAAAAAAATCAATTATGGAGTCCTGCATCATGGAGAGATAGTGGAGAGTAAAGCTAAAGGTAACTCCTTGAAAATATATATATATATATATATATATATATATATATATATATATATATATATATATATATATATATCAAAATAATATTATATTATTGTATTCAAATAACACACTTTACTATGTGTTATTTGAATTAATTATAATGGATTTTCATCAAATATCAGTCAGTTCTATAATATTCTCATATTATTTTCAAAAAATTAAGTTCCAGTCCTGTTGTACATAATATGCTATTATGTGCTAAAACAGACCTTCTAGTGTACTGAAGTGGTGATTTTCAGAGGTCTTACTTACTTGTAGTATATTAAGAATGCCGATTTTGTCATTCCCAATTCACATGATTAGGTCTGAAAATCTACCTGGAACTTCCACCTTGCAATTACCTACCTACTTGTTGGGATGTCTGGAAAGTAGGAAATATTGTTGCAAGTACCTGCCAGTAGTACCTGGAAAGTATGAAATATTGTTGCAAATACCTGTCCAATAGTACCTGGTTAGTCAACATCAGTTTATAACTGTATTTCCTCAAGAAAGGTTGTACCTGGCAAGTTGGTATGCCCGGAAAGTAGGAAATATTGTTATTCCTAGTACCTGTTTGGTTCCTAGTCAACGAATCAGTTTATAACTGTATTACCTAAAGAAAGGTTATACATAGTTGTACAGTCAGTTTTCAGTGATAGTAATGAAAATGAGTAGTAAAATGTTGGTCAAAAGCACATATGGGCTTAGACAAAAGAAAAGAGTTAATTATGGAGCTCTGCATCATGGAGAGATATTGGAAGCAAACTGTGAAGCTAAAGGTAACCCCGTGAACTCCCAATAGGTCAAAGAAATATGTACAAAAGTTGATATTCTTATATAAATTTTGTCTAGGGCGAAATTCAGTCCAATGCCTGAATAAGTTCAACAATCGAACTGTTCTTCAGTTGCTCACAAGTAACATGTGGTCCTGCCTTTATTTTCATTGAGGTTATAGACTTTCCAGTAACTAGAGAGAAATGATTGCACATTTTGAATATCCATCAATTTTTTAAGATTTATTTGAGAGGTAATTCATGAATCACCATTTCAGAAATATAATCTTATACAGCCCATTCAAAACTCTTCAATGTGATACAATGATTATGTGATCATATTTGACTAAAGGTGTTAGTTTCTATCCCCTGTATCGACTTTCATGTTCCAAAGGATGAATATATACCATATATTTAGAAAGTTTTAGCAAGGTTTGAATTACCGAAAAAACTACTTTCAACATGAATGTGTAGTTGTGTTTACTTACGAATATTGATATTTGTTCCATATTATTTTTCATAGAAGACGAAATTTCAACCCGAAACCAACCGACGACATTGATGATTTGCTTTTTGGATACTTAACCCATGAGATGTGGCATTTTTTTAAAGAATTGTGAAAGAACTTCATTTCATGAGCAACTTTTATAAATAATAATGTCAGTTTTTTGAATTCAAATGTGAAAAATATATTTATGATTTTTAAGTTCATGGATTTGAAGAATATTAAATATTACTGGAGTTCTTTCCCAACACCAAATCGTTATTTTTAACACCTCGACACGTGTTTTGATCATCAAGTGATTATCTTCAAAGAGGAAGGTGAGTTTTAATCTTCATCTTTGAAGATGATCACTTGGTGATCGAAACACGTGTCGAGGTGTTAAAAATAACGATTTGGTGTTGGGAAAAAACTACAGTAATATTCATTACTACACCAAAGGTTCCAAACAGTGTATCATTGAAGAATATTGTCGAGATTTTTCACATTTTTCTGTTTCAACGATTTTTTGTAGTTTTTATATTAGAAATATTGATATTCTTCATTACTAACAACGAATGGCGGCAAAAACTTTTGTTCACAACCTAATATTATTCAAAGAAACCTTTAAAAATTTACCGCATTTGATTCCTTTAGTATTAATTAATTATATTTTTTCGATTCGTCATTTTTACACTTACATCAGTAGCATTGTCAGGAGGTGTCAGTAACATCTGAAAAACCAGAATGAAGCTAAGACAGTTTATATAGTATATCATTCATTCTTTTCTGAACGGGCTGTGCTCAAACTTGTCTACGAGTTCATTTCTGTTCTCCAAAAGAGGGCAGCAAGAGTCTTGTAGGCGCCTCTTTGGAACAAACAATTTTGTAATTATACGCGATTTTCATATTAAGCTTAATACACAGTTTGCAAGAAATTTAAGATAACTTTATTTAGGTATCTTGTATTTTTTCTTCATTTTGAATTGTCATACATATCGGTACAATGTAAATTATATTTATTATTATTATTGATGAGAACTAACCATTTGAAGCACATTTTTGGCAGATGTTAAACCTCAGAATCAAACAAGTTCAACCAAACTAAATTGTGGTTATTATTTTAGGTGTGGCTGAATTGTCTACGAAACTTGTGCAGCATTGGCTGGTTATTGTTAAGGGATCCAACAATCCTTCTCCTAAACAAGCCGTAGTGGCATCTGATGTAATTGAGATTTCTAATGCCGATACTACTGTTGTCGACATGAAACCTGTGTCTGAAGAAGAAAAAGGTGTAGAACTAGAAACGGTTAGTACTGAAACATTCTACAAACCTGCAGACAAAGAAGTGAGATTGAATAATAGAAAACTTTCGGAAGAAGAACCAGAAGCGGCAGCTGAAGAACCACTAAAAACTGAGGAGGAAAAGAGTAAATCTTCGTCAAAGGGTTCTAAAAATAGTTCCAGCAGTAAGTCTGGTAGTAGCAAGGATAAGGAGAAAAGCAAAGATAGGAATAGGGACAAGAGTCAGGACAAGGGTAAAGATAGAGATGACAGAAACAGAGATAAAGATAGGAAATCAAAAAGCAGTTCTTCTAGCAAACACAGAAGCAGCAGTTCAACAGATGAGAAGGATAGGGAGAGGAGTAGTAAAGACAAAAGTGGCAGGGAGAAGGATAGAGACAAAGACAGAAGTGATAGGGATAAGCGCAAATCTAATAGCAGTTCAAAGTCCAGCGGTAGTTCCAGCAGAGAAAAGAGTAAGGACTCTAAAGATAAGGTCAAGGACAAAGATAGTGGTAAAGATAAACCCGTCGAAAAGGAAAATCAGGCGGAAAAAGACAAGGACACCTTGGAGATTATTAAACCACCTACCATTGATAAACTTGGTAGGATTCCGAAGAAACCCAGCGTCGTGGCTGCAGCCGCGGCCGCTGAAGAAGAATTGAGGGAATCTAAGAAAAAAGCTTTCTCCATAGGTGTAAGAAAAGATCGCGAAGAACGTCCTAAAACCGTTAAAATCTTCAATTCAAAAATGAGATCGACGGGTTTGGAGGAGGAGGTGAAGCCAGCTCCTGCTAGAGCAGTGAAGAAACCCACCCCTTCATTGCAGCTGCCGACGATTCCTATGAAACGCCCGTCGCCCCCAAGAGACATCAAAGACCCCATCATACCGCCAGAAAAGAAGTTGAGAATGGATAAGGTTGACATCCCCGACAGGCCAGGCGCCATCAAGCTGATCCCCCCTAAACCCAAACGTGAGTTTCTTTTAGACATACTCTTCTCACTTTTCGTTTTATTTTTCAGGTATCGACGGAAAGTGGAAGATGGTTGCCAGCCACGATCAATTGGCGGGGGACCGTTTTTCTCTGCTGACTGTCTTCGAATGGGAAGTGGCAGTGTTTCACAGTTTTGCTCGTTTATTTTTCTTTTTTCCAGTTCGGTCACGTTTGAGAATACGAGACCTGTTGTCAGTTGTAGCGTACGTATTACTTGATATTTTCAGCATACTATAAAGGCATAGTTATAAAGTGATCAGTGAAAGTTCTCGCAAAAGCCCGCTAGATGGAGCGTCGGTCACGTCTTTGTAGGCTTTTCATAAAACTAATCATATATAAAGTTTGCGTAGGTCTCCGTATGGTAAGTTGATTATGTAAATTTGACTGTACTATCATAACTGGAGGTGAATAAAACTATTTTTGATAAGGTATGTGGGATGAATCCTCTCTCTCGCCAGAAAAACTAACGTGACAATCTTAGAGCATGGTAGAATCCGTCCACTAGTACATAGCGAGGAGTCGGATCGGGTATAAGAACACTTATCCTCTCCTGGATGAACAACTGCCTGTCATGTTTCCTGTCAAGAGTGTTGGTTATGGAGTTCTCTCAGTGTTGCCAAATGACTTCAAAATAATCGGCTATGTAAAATGAAACAAGTTTGATGATATGAAATGTTATAAAGTATAGGCAATACAATATAGAAACATAGCTTACTCTATAAGAGCTGAATAAAATAGAAGGGCAATTCATATGGGTAACAAAATAATTCAAAGTTCAAGAAAAAAACAATCTATTGTGGAATAATATACGGGGACCATTCAAAAAGTAATTTATTTAGAAAATAATATTTATTCAGTTCTAATAGGCTTTTCAACCAATAATTTCCAAATACAAACGCTGGTTTTAACCTCCTTTCAACACGTGCCCACAACTTTGAAGATGGTTGGTCTTAATCCGAAACTTCAGAATTAGCTAGAAGTTCCTAGGGGTCTAAATCTTGGACCCTTGGTGGGTTCCCATTGCGATGCTGGATCTATTCCAGAATTGATTTTAATGATACTGGCTCTCCTGCCAACATGTTTTTATAGCACAGACATGCTTTGTCTGGTAAGATATCTTTCATCCAGTACCAATTATTTTGTACAAAATACTCGACATCATGAAGTAGCTGACAGCCATTTTTTTGGTAATTTGTAGTTCTTCATTTGACAATTAAAATACATAAAGAGCAATTATGGGAAAACTAATAAGATCAGGAAATCGATGCACTCATAGAAATTACCGTTATAATAATAGTATTGCTTATTTGCAAGCCAGTTGACTGAATCAGGCTCAACTAATTGAATTTGGTAACTCACAATAACATGAGTAACAATTCCTTGCTCAGTTACACCCACGATTTTTTTTATTCTATGGTATATTCAATGAAAAGTGAAGAATTCAAAGATGGCATTGTAGTTGCTGGATATTGGACTACTCGTGAGTTTTTTTTAATTTGGGAGTAGCAATTGTACGATGAGAAGAGTGATATCTAAAGACTGATTTTTTTAAAGTAATGCAAAGTCAAAACATTTGAAATAGTTCCAATACATTTCAACTCTGAGCATTCCCAGAACAGTTTGTTGTTTTAAGAGGTTTTGGAGCTGTTGCTTTACGTCAATACCAGATCAGGTCTATGCAGATTGACATATTTGCTAATCTGGTTTGTAGTCAAATATTCCTATAATAGAAGTACAAATATTGATAAATTATTACAAAAGCTCAGTACAATATGTTGGATTGTATTTGATTTGGTTGTAATCGTTTATTGTGAAGACTGTTTTGTAAAAAGTTGAAAATAAAAACTTGATAACTGATTTGTCTTTGTTTGGTTACATTATCGTCCTACAAAAACAGAAATTGCACCACAAGCTGTTGGAGAGTATAAGATGGGAATGGGGTAAAAAAAATATTCAGAAGTGGGATATTAAAAATATATGATTGTGGTCAGACAATTTATGCAAACATTACTTGTGAAATGGATTAAATTATTCTGGGGTTTGAGCTTGAATTGCAAATAATTTTGAATAAAATGGCTTCATAATACGACATTTTGATTATATATTTTTAAGGTTAAAAGCTTTCCAATGGCTTAAAAGTAATTGAAGGGGATTTTGATTTTATTCAAAACGAATTTCAGTGATTGAAACTGGATTCCATTTCAAGTTAATGATTTTAGAATCGTGGGTAACGGTTACTATTTTGAAGTTTTTTTTTGCATTGCTATGCTTTCTGAAGGAATAAGAGATTGTGTCGAGTAAACTTTGAGAACATGTTTGTTGGAGATTCACTGATTTTTGTAAGACGAGAGTTGAACCAAATTTAGACAAATGTGCAGTATTTTCTGAGAGAGCAACAACCATTTTGAAATTGTGAAACAAGAGCGTTGTCTCCTAAATGGATGGATAAGTGTTTTGCCAGAACCCCTTTCTGGCTTTATTGCAAAACCAAAAGTTGATTGATAGGAAATTTCATGTTTTATATGCAATATTGCTTGACCGAGTTTCCTAGGATCTGAAAACTTTTTTGGGAAAATGTATAGCAATGTCAGTTTTGTAAAATTGGCCGGTCAACAATTTAAAAGTACAATTTAAACATCTACGAGTTTTATTTTCTCGCATTTTGAGGTATGTTGATTGTTATTTTCCTTGACGAATTTTGACCGGTCAATTGCTTACATATATATACTTTTATATACTCTATAATTTTGAATTTTACAAAGGACGTGAATACATTGATTTTAGTGGCTGTGAGGATTTTTTCATGCAGATTATTTTTCGATATTTGAGAAATTCTGCCAAGGATTGAATTCAAGCTCTTAATTTAGAAAAGTTATTGCATGCAAATCTATTACTGACTAAACTTATGAGCTTTTTAAGTTTGCTTGGGTTAAAATTTTGGCATTTATTGATTGTTTCAGGATATGTGAGTGAATGTTCTGTATTACGATCTTCGATAATAAACCATCTGTGATAGTGAAACTTTTGCATTTTCTCACGAGGACATGTCAACCTAATTATTTGCCTTACCACTAACGAGAGAGAAAACATGATAGCTTTACAGTGTCAAAACTGGAAGGACCAAATTTTAAGAAAAAATCACAATTATTGCGTATTTAATGAAAATTGAACATACCAAAGAGTCATCTTGAAATTTCGAACATTTTATACTTGGTTTGCAGCCCAAATTTTCATTTTTGTCAAATTTATCGATAACTCGTAACAGATATATAGAACGAAAATATTCAACAATTTGATAAGAGAATTTCATAAATGATGCCGCCAGTTTTATCGTGAAAATTACCGCCTTGAGGAACTACAGTTGCTAAATTTTGAACGCTCGTTAAAACATTTAAAATTATTCCATATACCACGGCAGGATAACAATTTTTTAAAACTTCGTTTGAAGCCAGTAATTTATGTTAATCACTTTCCTTTATTTTTTTAGAAGTAACTGCTATTTATATGAATTACAGTTTGACACAATAGGTGGTGCCTATTATGATGTTGATATACAGAAAGTGAGGTTAGTGTCGCACATTATACGCTCGTCCTCTATTATAGATGACTCGTTTTGGTTGAACCCAACATTGTGGCAAAACTTTTATCAAGGGCAGTAGTTGAAAATTCAAATGATGTGTTGTCTGACAAGTTATTTCAATAACATCATTTTTTGACACTGGATTTACAGTAGCCTTTCTTGATAGATATTCATTTAAGACAATTTCAATATCGACCATTATCTTCATTAGTGATATTTTGATATATTTGAATATTTTCACGTCAAAAATGAATATAGAAATGTAGGTTTTCACGGCTGTGGCCAATGTTTTGGTTGGTTTCAGAGTTTTGCTGTGGTCTTTTTTGTCATAAGCTCCAAACTTTTCAACTGCAACTGCGGCAGTCATCTTCAGTGGCGTGATCGAAGTTTGTATCAACTGATATGTCAAGAAGAGTACTTATAACATGACACTGAAGATGACTGCCGCAGCTGTAGTTGAAACGTTTGAAGATAAGACCACGGCAAAACTGAGAAACCAACCAAAACAAAAATGATTATTTTGAATATATATATATATATATATACATAGAGAACGGTCAAATATAATCAACAATTCAGAAATTGATCATAGTAACAAGTTTATTGTTTGATAAATCGAATAATTTGAATCATTCGAAACGTCTCCCAGTTTCCCTACGCAGTAGGATTTGAAAAATGGCTGCCAGAAGACCTTGCTTTCCTGGCTAATACTACACAGATATTGTATGAGAGAAAATATTTTAGATTAATTTGAGTATTACTCCTTATTGGTGTAAACCATATCAAACCAAGACAGCATTGCTGTCTGGTATTTCCGATCCTCAAAGTTATACCGCTCATATAGTCTAGGAAGGGGTCCGAGGTCGAGATCTTGCCTTTTGCTGTACAATTAGGGGCAAGGATCGGGCGTTAGAACGACCCACTCATGCCAACCAATAGGCTACTACCCTTCTATGTGGGTATTCGATTCAAAGAGAATTTGTCGCATACTTTGCATACATTCGTTTTTGAGCATCGCATAAAACATTTGCAGTGGCCATTGAACATTGAGGACATCATATGAAATACCTACTTCCTGGTATGTGATGGTGTTGGCCAATACTGCACGAAAATACTATAACGTATTTAAGTAACGCTTTGAGATTTTCGCCAAACGGTTTACAAAACACCATATCGTGGAGCACGTGTTTCGGTTTTGTAAACTTTTTAGTCGACATGTCGCAATACTGTTGAATACATCAGTTCTTGGCTTTGTCAATGATGATGTAAAAAATAGAACTCGGCGAGCACCTAATTAGGTATTCCTAATTGTTAAGAGTGAGGAGTGGGTATCATTTTCTACGTACGTACGTCGTTTTGCTTTTGTGAACGATTTTTTTGGACTTCAGCAAAACTAGTGATACTATATCTAATCGTTCTAACTTATTTTTTAATAAATCTGAGTCATTGGAACCTAGTATATATCAGAACATAGGCGTTCACGACCGAAGTCGCGATTCAAGAGAACGAAATCCTGGCTGGTAGGCCATAGTCAAATTGAACTTTGAGGGGACCAACCGTTTCGTCTGCTACTGCGGCAGACGAATCATGTGACACACTTTTGAAATATCCTCATCGACAAACTGCCGAGAACAATTGAAAAGGTTATTAACGTAAAGAAATTTTCGATAACTTCGAAATTCCAAAATTCCTTATCAGTGATGAAATATCGATATTTCTTGTATCCTGCAGATCCGTAGGTTCAGCTCTCGATATAAAATCTTATGGTTTTATACTGAGAGGCGAAGGGTGACTGAGGAAGTTGTTGAATATGTTTCGATCTGGAAGAATCAACGATATTTGTGTGAGGAAGATGATGTGACTTCTTTTACCGATCTGTTAATTCGAAGGTTAGTTATATTTTATGAATACGAATCGAATACATGAAACGCATGTTTTTGGCCAAATGTAGTCTTCATACTGGTGAAGACTAGCTTTGAAATATGTTGAATGTATACGTGCGATTCTAATTAACTTCGTACAAATAAACGGAGAGTAGATGGTCGTGCTTTTCCACAAGACTGACTCCAACCCTGTATAAAATATCATTTTGAGGAAATACGAGCCATTACAAAACTGCCTTTAGCTTTCCGCTAATAACTTATAATTTTCTGCCTTCAACACTGCCATAAATAACTATAACATAGGGAAAGGATTATAACATTTTTATATGCCATGGTAGGTTCTGGTAAGTTTGCCAGAAAAGAACTACTTTCCCGGCTCTATTATAGTATTATTGGTACTTAGGAAGTTTCTTCCCCGCTTGGGGCTTTATTCACGAGATGGTGCTGTTACTAGTTAACAATCTGAGAAGACTAGGGTTTCATATATGCAGCGGAGCAGCCGCGTTGAAATTAATCTAGTCCCAGGCACTTTGATGTCTGGGTAAGATCTTTCCTGCATTGATGAGAGGTAATACCTCGAAACCGGCACGGTTCTGCTGCCAGGTGAACAAGAAACAACTGCGATACTAACCTTAGTAAGGTATCTTGCATAACTGTCTGTCGGATATAATCAAATATCCAGCGTAGTATTAGCCGGGGAAGTAGTCGTTTCCAGCAGGCATTTACCAGAACCTACGGTGTAGGTAGTTGGGAGAGATGAAGATTTCGAAATGTTTTCTTGTACGTATGTGTTTCTTCTCTCTCGATACTCTTCAGACACGTTTTGATCTGTACTATTTAGTTTGGATATGTCACCATTACAGGTGTTCGTATGATTTTACCTTGAACAATTAGATATAATATATACCATGTGGTACGTAAATAGGCTACTACTAACCAAGTAATGTTATCAATCGAAAATTTTTGTGTATTAATTATACTTGAGTCGTACGTTAACTGAATAACTTCTCACTCATATTTTTGTAGGATAGTGTGTGTGATTACGGTTCAGATTCATGTAAAGGAACGTCGTGATTGTTGGGTAAGCGATTATATTTATATTTTCCTACCTAAGTACTGAATTTTTCAGGATGTGGCTTCCTTTCAGGCCCGGCGTTCACATTTGATGATCGCGTCTAGTTATGGAGACGTGCAGCAAGAGAAACAGTGCAAAATTGGGTTGCACGAAATTCGTTTAAGATTTACGAAATTTGATTTTGAAATTAGGTTTTAGCCTCGAATATTGTACTATTAAAAAGATGATGAAATCGACATAAGCAGTTGCGCTGGTAAAGCTTTTGATAAATCCGGCAAAACATGAATTATTCAGTAAAATATGGAGCATAACTTTCAAAATTGCCTTGAATTCGTTTAGTATTATGCGATTTCCCCTTTTTATATTAAGAACAATCTGAAAATTCACCGAAATATACGTACCTGGGTTTAAAGCATTTGTTTTGTCTGAAATAATTGAAAAGAATCGAGAAAGAATCGTTTTGTGTTGATACTGTTCAACATTGTTTAGTGTGGTCGTTGCTATGGCGATTTTTATACTCTATCGGCGTATAGCAGAATTAAGTTTTGCAGTGATGCAATAGCCAAATCACCATCAAAACGTAAACATTGGAAAACTTTACTGTCTGGTACCAAATTAGCAAAACAATACGTTTGAATTATTTTCGCAAGAGTAAATATGGAAATATCGAAAGTGAAATATAGAACTTTAAAATTAGAAACCAACGATGAGGAAAGGTTCAATAAAATAAGATTCACGTGACATTTTGAGGCCTCTAAAAGCTTTTTTTATTTCTGTTTTTCCCTAATCCGCACTGGCAATGCAAAAATAGAGATCTTACACATATTGGGCACTTATGTAATTTTGAAATGGTAACAAACAATGCTCTGTGATATTGTACATATACAAATATTAATTCGGATATTTGAAAAACAAACGAATATGGTAGTACCGAAACAATTTCTGACTTGACAGTAAACGTTTCGCCCTAATTCAATTTTTAATCGCATTCCTATAAATAGGCCGAAGTAGTCTTGCTAGTTTTGAAACGTCTCTCAAACATTTTGAATTGGTTTGAATGGATCGCTAGTCAGATTTTTTGTAAAGTTGGACATTTTGAGAATGCCGGAAGTTTCGTGTGTTCGATTTTTGCAAATTTGAAATTCTTAATAAAATCTGCAATGCTTGGACACTTGGCAACATTGCGCCGCGATGAGTCGTCGCCAGTGACGTGGAACTAGGTTTGGCGTCGTCCTTTTATCGATTATAATGCATTCTGAAATGTAAGGTATCAGGGAATAATTATGATTTAGAATCGTTTTTCTAAATTCTCACATATTTGAGCGTATTTACAATTAACTTGCTCAATTCAACAAATCTGAGCTATTTACATTTTATTTCGGGAAATAAATCAATATGAGTAAACAACAAAATGATAATCACTTCCTTTGTTTTGGATGGTTGATTAGAAAATAAATAACTGTCTGATTATATGTTTCAAGGTTTTATCATTTGTCTTATTTAATCTGAATATAATTATTTTTTTATGGTTATTACATATTCATACGAACGTCTATGATGGTCATTTAAATTTGATAATTATAATTTGTATTACAATTTTGAAATGTTGGGGAAAGAAAATCAATGTTTATTAATTGAATGCTCAACAATTGATGAACTGAATAGCTACAAATTAATGATAGCTAGTTTCTGTTGCAAAATGCATTTTTGAAAGATTCTTACATTGATGATATGAAAATATAATAATATAAAACGCTATAATATTAACGCTATTACAAAAAAATTATTTTGTGATGTCAATATTCGACATTTATAATCTACGTTAATAATTTGCAATTCTATCCAGTAGTCGAATAGGCTCTCGTTCCATCAATATTTTTCAGTTATTTTTCACCTTTCTCCATCGAAATCCAAGCTTATAAATTTCTTTTTGCAAAGATTCCCTAATCGTAGGAACAAGTTTCTTTTTGACATGGAAATCAGTTATGCATCTGCGTGAATTTGACAAATCAACATCATCCATCACAATTTTGGAATTTTTTACACATCCTTTAGGAGTTGAAAATGTTTTATCTCACCATTTCTTATTTTTCCATCTCCAATTTTTCGTACAGTCCCCACGCAAACCCCTGTGGGTTCGGCTACCCGTTCTTGAATCTCAAAGTTGAAATACTAGATTAGTTACAATTTTACTTATTTTTACTATTACTTCTTACCTTCGCAGGGGGACTTTTGTTCTATCCAGCACTGCTTCCGCTTTCATGAATCTTGATACGTTGTTCACAATTTCTATGCTGGTAGCCTTGTTTTTCAGTTTACTGTTCGATAGCATTTTCAAAGACGATACATCACTCACAGTTTGACAAACAGAATAATTTCTCCACTTAATGTACTAACACGATGTTCACTACACGAGCCCCTCGATGTTATTGAGCAAGTATATATTGTGAAGTTTGGTAATTATCATCATGAATAGAATTTGAATGTTAGATTATTTTGCCTTCTCTAATCAGACTTGTAATAGTCCTAAGGTATTCATTGCCTTCTGCAGTTATAAATGTTTCATATCCATTTTCCCAGAAAGTTTTATTGATATATCCATTCAAAAGTCTCTTTTCAAACTCGTAATTTAATTCATTATCCAAAATTACTGCCAATACTCCATATAGTTCAAAACTACGATTTCTCAAAAACCGTATAATGTTTTTTCCGTTAACCAGCTAACGCACCCTTACG
This sequence comes from Leptinotarsa decemlineata, assembly GCF_025532065.1. NCBI lineage: Eukaryota > Metazoa > Arthropoda > Insecta > Coleoptera > Chrysomelidae > Leptinotarsa > Leptinotarsa decemlineata. The sequence continues at coordinate 14,237,306 of NW_027412537.1, read as the reverse complement.
AACGATAACCCTCAGAAGTCGAAACTTGTCGAGCTAAGGACTAACGAGGTCTAACCTTTTAACGTGTGATTCCTAACACGGGTTGGACGATAGCAAGTGAATCTCGATCGTTCAGTCTGCGGATTGAACCATCGACTCGCACATCGGCCGATTGATTGAGTGAACAAAGCACCCACGTCGAACCTTTATCAAATTGAGTAATGTCATTAATCCAATCACACTCCATATTTATAAATGATCCTGGAACACTTAATTTTATATTTTGGAATTGCATTCTATTGCGTAAAAATTTCGTTCTTGAATATAAAAACCTCTAAATTTTCAAATGGAACACAAGTACCAAAAATAACTTGTGTGTTAGGAATCACACGTTAAAAGGTAAGACCTCGTTAGTCGCGCAAGTTTCTCAACTTCTGAGAGTTGTCGTTCGTATGGGGACGACGGCTGATTAACGGAAAAACAGTTTTTTAACAGATTTGCTCACATCTATTGGCATAAAATCGGGTGACCGTGCTTGCTTTTTGAGTGACGAATTTCATTGCCATTGTTTATTCTCATGATCTAAATGAAATAATATCATTTGCAACTTGTCAGAATATTTTAACGATTGAGAAAGCTATTGTATAGCACGCGTGTTGTGGTTTGTGTTAAACCCTTTACAGTGAAAATCATACAAACAAAACTGTATTAATTAATAAGTTTTAACATGGATTTTCATCGGGTATTGACCAGTTATATCCAATTATCGAATATTTCTGTTCTAGTGTTTTTTTATAAGAATTTGAATCTGTTTTAAGGCATTGGAAATCCAAACATCATGATATTGATCAAGAAAATTTTGTGTGTTGAATTTATGAATGAAATTTTCTCGCAATAGGATGTGATTTTGAAATTTACTTATTTCACGATTTTTTATATTGAAATCAGGATCAATTTGGCAATTCCATACTGTATTTTGCAAAATCTAGTTTTGAAGTCTTCAGTCTGGTTAAGAAATGTACGGCATATTCTTAAAGACAGACCAAAATTACAGAGTGAATACGAAAAATTATAAAAAATGATCGTCCCTTCAAAAAATTAATCACTACCATAGGCAATTTCTGTGGTTTGGAGTTTTTGAAGTATATTTATTCCATTATATTTTTTACTAGTGAAGGTTCATATGGTATTTGAATTTTTTTTTTAATCCCGAACATATGGTAGTACTTTTATCGATTTGTCAGAAAATTTTACTTGTTGACTTACTTTGCATCATGTCAAATTTAGATAACGCATATGCAATTCCAAAAAACCTTTCATCATACAGGGAGGATCATGAATTTTAAATTGAATTTTCAAATTCATCATGACATATATCGTTATGATTCACTCGAATAAGAAGCCGTAGCCCTTTAACCACCCCCCCCCCCCCGAAACTACGGTTATTCACTTTTTTGGTCAAAAAGTATAAATGTTTTATTTTTCAACGTAAATTGTTATGAAAAGTTATGAAAAAAAGCAATTTAGTTGATTCTTTTGAAATAGCGGATGAGAAAATTGAGAAATTGGCAACAAATGTTAATACAAGTACTTTGGGTGCTAAAAAACCATTACTTCATACCCAAAAAATCTAAACAACTTGCCCGGATAAAATTTTTCGATGTTTGGAAATTTAAGGGTAGTTTTTGAATTGCTGATTTTTTTATTTTCCGTGTATGACGGAAAGGTTTTTTCGAATTTCATGGGTGTTATCTGGGTTTGGGATGAACATTTTGGTAACTCGTAGAGAACAATTTAGACACACTGTATAATGGAGTTTGAAGGAAATTTGAAAATTCAACCTTTAATAGATTCATCTATTTGTTAGATAGAAACTTGTATTGATGCTGACTAAAAGTTTGGTACACTGGTTCTCTCCATAAAGTATCTATCTACGCCTAAGAACTAGACGTGAGAGATGACGGTTCACCAAAGAAAGAGAAGGAAATGCCAACTGGACCTGACATTCGCATTGGGACACGAATGCCGAAAAATATTTAGTATTTTATAGTCTAGAAGCATAGGATGGGTCTTCGTTCTCGTTCCTAAAATTATTTGTATTTCTATATATTCTGAAGTTTTACTTAATTTTCATGAGTCCATGAAATAAGCAAATTGAATTTTCCAGATGTTTTGTTCTCACTTTTGAAAAGATAAGGGAATGTGGAATGGAAACCCATTCTATTTCCCTCCAAATTGATTTTATAGTTAACGTGTGTTATTTGAAAGTGTCAATTTGAACGAAAACGAATAAAGAGGTACATGGAAGGTATTTCATTTTTGTTTTATGTTTCATTTCCTCCTTTGAACATAAAAAAGTATTTATGAAATGATTTACATCGGAGGCAGTTAATAAATATCGAAATAAATAAGCATGAAATCGCTCTGATGGCCATATCAACAAAATCTGAACTGGAACATTATTACACCTTCAATGTTCACTTAAATTATATTGACCTCTCTTTCGCGTGTATACAATTTTCCAGTTCACTTATCGATATCATCGGAAAATAGGTTGATGAAATTGATTTTTCTCAGGACATCACAATTCATTTTTTTTAATTATAACAATCGAAAAACTTGGGAACAGTTGGTGATCGACTCTAACTGTTCAGGCCACCCTGTATATTATATTTTTTGGGCCACCCCAGTACATTTACTCAATGAGTCGTAGCACCAGGAAACTAATCATTTTCTAGCGTGTCCAGATTCTGGTTATTCACGTGATTTTGGGTTTTGAAACCGAACAAATAATCATAGTTCCTCGTTGCCAAATGTTACTGATATAATGTAATGTAAGAGGAGGTGGAATGCTACCGAATCGTTTCTATTGAAAATGAAATTTTTCCAAGACTTCGTTGATCAGAAAAGATTTTATACGACGCTTTCAAATCAAGTACAAAAAATCTGTTCCAAAACTCTAATAGAAGTTTTCTTGCAAGATGTAACGTCTAAATGATATTTAAACAATGCTTTTCATAATTAAAATCTGTTTATCCGTTAACCAGCTGTCGCACCCCTACGAACGACAACTCTCAAAAGTCGACATTTGTGCGAGCTAAGCACTAACGAGGTCTTACCTTTTAACGTGTGATTCCTAACACGGAAATATTAGAAAATATTTGAAACAACAAAGACAACATTAAACATCAACATCTCTGTGGTTAAACATCGAGTATGGAAAAACACTTTTTTGGAATTCCATACAAAATCGCAACGTATTTCACAAATAGGCATGTTCATATAAATTTATCACCATATTGCATCTATTGTATAATGAAATATGTCTTGATTTCCTGAATTGTAATTTACTCTTGTCAAATCAACTAATTATTATTGGCATTGAAGCAACTTTTAACGTTTTATTCGCAAGTAAAAATATCAATTCTATTATGGACCATCACAATTTTTTTTTAAAAGATTTCTGGCATATATTTTTTCAACTTCAGAAGTTATTCCTGATGGTCCACAGTTTTTGGATTTGATCATTTCGATTTTGATTTGTTTTAATCAATTTTCAATATATTTTTTCAAGTATAAAAAATAACACCGATACCTTGATGTTAATTATCATGTAAAATACTGGCAGTAGTTGAATTCTTGAGAAACTATCTGAAATTTGGTAAAAAAGCTGCATATTTCGACCAAAAATACAAATCAATTGCTGAATTTTTGAACTAAAGTTACTCTTCCCTGATCCATTTTACACGCCTGAAGAAGCTTTTGTACGGCGAAACAATTGTTGCGTATTTGTAAAGCTATACAATAAAGTGTTTCTTCATAAAGAATATTTAAATAAAATTTTATATTCCCTATAGTTCATTTTTAAACAAATAAAAAATGTTGCCGTTAAGTCAAACTGGCTGTTTGAAAATTCAGAAAAAATGTTTCCATTTGCTTGAAAAATAAGTGATCGAAATTGCTTTACAACCACTTCTTTCAAAAATAAGTATATCGATTTTCGTGATACTTGAGAATATTTTGAATTTGATTGAAAAACTATTATATCTACTGAACTGAATCCACTATTATCTAACAGTCTACTTCACAAGTTGAACATAGATAAAGTTTCTAAAAATACGAGCGATCCTGCATTGGATTAAATCCCTTTTAGAAGAATGAGTTTTTATGAATGTACGGTACAAAAATTGCAATTGTTAAAAATAAAATGAAAAAATGCGTTTGAGGTTTTGTTAATAACTCTTCAACTGTCCATACTCAAGAAATAAAAATAAAAGATTCAGAAAGAGGACATACAATGAAAACAAGTCTCGTTGAAAAAAACTTATCTTGATTTTTCTGAAGCTATACAATTGTTGAATAACAAATATAACTCTTGTATTATACCTAATAAATTTCAAGAAAAGTATTTTGCTTGCGATTTTTTGAAGTTCAAAATTATTAATGTATTGATTTGTTTTCATAAGTGTAAAACGGCGTCATTTGACGCTACTTACATTTTTTACATCATTTGTTGATTAATCAATTATAAAAAGTCAAGTTTTATATAAACAATTCCTTTGTTGCCCTTTTGTCGTCATGAAAAAATCATTTTGATTATGAGAATAAATTATTTGTTTATTTTATCTGATACTAAAAATATTTCTCAAGTACCTATTTCGTTACGAAAATTATATGTGCTGATTGTCATTGACACATATAATACTGATGATTTCTGAAACGAAATCTGTCGTTTTCAAATTTCTGCTGAAACTAAAATAACACATATTACACTAACCTGAACTAACGATAACACATTGAAAATAAGTGGATGACTCATCCTGAATATATAATTTCATATATTTGTAAAAATATTGCCTCTATGTATAAATAATAATGTAATAGAACCATTGCCGTACTAGTTTTCATTTATTCGGAACTTAACTATGCCTTTATAGTCGTAAACTGACTACAACTGACGTTTATTTTATATATATGTATGAAAATGCAGGGCCGTATTTCATATTTTTATCATTTATTATTTGAGTATCGTTTTTTACGTTATGAAATTTCGCTACATGTTGTATCTTTCTGTTACAGCTACATTAATTATTTTGCGTTTTATTTCAGGTGTTACACTGCCATTTCCTATTCTTACTGTTATGAATGTATATACTGTGACCCTCAAAGAGTTTTCATGAGGGTAGATTATTTTCATAATATTGTTTGAAGAAAACAATCATAGAAAATGGAATAGTCTCTCTTGATAACTGAAGAGACAAAAATTTGCAATTTTGTAGAAATAATGTTCCCTCATTTTGTAAGATACGGAAATAAATTTGGAATATGATTTAATTTTGGAGTCAAAATCGTCAAAGATGAAGGCTTATAAATGTCTTCGATACGTCATTGAATTTTGATATTGACTTGAATGCTATATTCAAAATGTTTAGGAGATAAAATAAGTTTATCAATAGTTTCGTTTTGCAAGTGTTTGATAAATGCTGTTTCCCGCGTTTCCATCAAGGGTGAAAAATTATCAGAAGCTTCAATTGCTTATGAAACATGCAAAAAAATTCACAGTTCCAAATGTATGTTTCTATATTTTCAAAAATGTGGGTTCTGCAATCTTGTGGAGAAAACTCTTTGGGACCCAGTGTGAACTTTTTTCCTGAAATTCGATAAAATATTGACTTTCTTCTATATTTTCAGCGGTCCTTCTGCAAGAGAGCGACCTCTTCATGGACGCCATCACAGCGGCCACAACCAAAAAAGAACCAAAGAAGAGAAAACGGAGACCCAGCGTGACTAAAGATGCCAGTCCACAATCTCCCTCTTCATCCCCATCTCGCGAGCAACCGCAAACTCCAACCTCACCTACGCAAACGGGGGCGAATACGTCACCTCTCGGCCTGAAGAACATTGCACCCATCAACTTCTACCAAGACACGCTCACCGAGGTTAAAGAAGAAGAAAAACCAGATGTCGTTGAGAATGGCGTTTCGAAAAATGCCGAGGAAAAAATGGAGACCGATGCCCAGGATAACGTAAAAGAAGAGCTATCTGGTGGTTCACCTCCAGCAACTCCCACCGACGAAATTCCGGAGGAAGCAGAATTGGGTACCAAAAGAACAAACACCGATGGCGAACTCAAGGGTGTTTTGCTTCACACTAAAAAGACGGGACCTAAGCGATCCATTTCCTGGAAGAGCGAAGCCGACCTGGTGGAGATTCGCTACTTCGAACTGGACGAAACCGAAAGAGTGAACGTCACCAAAACCTTCGGTGATATGGCCAAAATGGATATCTCCAGCGAGAGGGAAGCCCTGCAGCTCTCCCGCAAGCTCGGCGGCGAGGATACAATGGAGCCGCAGATCATGTGGAGGATCCCCTTCATTATAGATCAGGACGATCCTCTTGCCGTACCTGGAAATAAGAGTCTGGAAAAGGATATTCAGTTCGCCAGGGAGAAAAACGTCCTTCAAGCTCTATATTTTGACAAGAGGAGGATTCCGAACAGCCCCGAGGAACCCATCCCGGAGAACCACCAAATGAGTGACCCCATACATATTCCTCTGGAGGATCCTGAGAGCCAAGATATTGATCTTAGGTCGACGCCTTGGCCCGAACCGAAGGGAATGGCACCTGAACCCGTGATGCAGCCAGTGTTAATGAACATCCAGGGTCCGTTCAACCCCCAATTCAATAGTATGCCGCCTCCCTCTTTCCAAGGCATGCCGCCTAGGTTCGCCGGTCCGGGCGGGCCGATGGGACCGGGAATTCCCAACAACTTCGTCCCTCCAAACGTGATGCCTGGTGGCAATATGATGGGGCCGGGCCCCAACCATCCCAACATGGGCCGCTCAACGACATGATGATGAACCAAATGAACCCGAATATGTTCCCGCAAGGTGCGATGAATGATGGATACGGGCAGGGACCGGACTTTCCCATGTTCAACAACCCCACCGGGCCCCCCAATATGTTTCCTCCGAATAATTTCAACAACAGTCACAGACCCAACCACCGGGGCGGTGGTTTTCGACGGGGTAACGGAAACAACGGTGGCAACTGGGTGAGGATGAACAACGACCGAGGCAACTGGAGGAGAGGTGGTGGTGGTGGCCACAGGGGTGGTAGATTGTGTAAAAACGTGCAGAATCACGGATACTGTCGGAACAGGGATAATTGTCCGTTCGTACATCCATGAAGTTTTATATGTAACGACGAACAGCGTGAGATTTGTCGCGCAGATAAAATGTGATATTTGATTGCGGATGGTCGGTCTATGATAATTGTGATATTAATAATTACTGTGTATCAGTGCGAAAATGTAAATATAATGTAAATAGACTTATTCATATTGAATTGTTTTGCTTGCTAGTTGAAAGGACAACTTGTAAAGTGTGTATAGTATTTATTACGTTTTTCTATGATGTTTTCTGAAGAGTAATATTATAATTTTAAATATATTGGATATTTCTCTAGTTAATTTCCCAAAACTTCCCGAAGTGACATATCCTGAACACTACATGACGTACAATAATTATATTGAACCAAGTCCTAGCAATATGTTGAAAATACACAAGAATAACTTGGAGTTTTCTAATGTAAGCAAGTCATTAATCGAAGATGTTCATCTTTCAAGAATATCGAACAATGCCTTCGAGATATTCTTTGAATAACCCCCCTCCTTAAAGATTTAGGGGGGGATTCAATAATAGACTTTGATGGCTTGTGTGTACACTGCATACGGAAGATCCAAATATTTTTATTATTTGTTTTTTGGAAGTTACCACCTCAAAACTCGAAATTTCGAAATAAATATGGAAATTTCGCTTTTTAAGTCATTATTTCGAGATGGTAGTCGAAATTTCCACTTTTAAATTCTATTGAGACTAAAATTATGAGTGTTTAAGTTGTGATTTCCCAGAAACAAATGATTAAAATATGTGGCCATTTAAGGTCATTTAAAAATTTATTTATCACTTTGAATACTGGGTCACAAGATCCTTTTTTGGAACTTCTCTCCAAGGGCACCGAAAATTATGATCCAGGGCTCATTCGAATCGGAGTGACCTCTTGCAACTTTTTGAAGAATTTCAAGAGGGGCTCGAAAAAGTTGCAAAAGTTATAAACAATTTTTTGCAAATATCTCAGAAAATATTAAAGATGTCCAAAATTTGAAAACAGATCCTTGAAGAGGAGTAAATTCACTATAAAAAAGTCCCACCTTCCGGAACTCTATCACCAATATTTATAATTTTAATTTAGAGGCGAAAATAGCGCTAAAAGCGTGCGAAAAAAAATTAAAAATTTGTAAAAAATAGAAAAATATTTTTTCACACAAAAAGTGACACATGGTTGTTTTTTTTGGTAGTATTTAAAAAATATATCGTAAAAATTAATTTATTAAAAAAAGTTTTTTTTTCTGAATATCAAAGAGAAATAGAAATGATTTTTAAATATTTAGTAGCAAAAAAATTGTTGAGCAATCCTTAAATGCTCGAAGAAACGTTACAATCAGATAATCACCTTCTAAGCACAAAAAAATTAAGGCAAGATAAGGAAATGTTTTGCTGTTTTTTTATTTATTAGTTTGAGAGAAAGTATTATTGTATGGAAGTCAATGGAGGACAATTTGAACATTTGATTCAAATACTCAGATTTGATTTTTTTGATTGTAAGCATGATGATAACACAATTAAATTTTTCAAGAATGTAGTTTTTTGACGATTGTTCGAGTTTGTAAAAAAGGCTTAATAAAAATGGGCTTGTACATGTGAAAATAACCAAGTTATTCAAGGTGGCTCATTCTAGCTGCAAAATTGATTTTTAGCGAAAACAGTTCATCAAATTTACGTTTTTAATACACCGTTGTAAAGAAGCTTCCAAGACCTTTCAAATAAAGTATCACTCAACCCCTTTCCTCCATTCAAGTCAGAGGGGTTGAAGAGCCCCCTATTAGGGGGTTGCTCGTTCAAGCCTAAAATATACGTCAAAAGATGTCCCCCAAACAAAATCATTCGACGTGTTTCGGGAAATTTTTCCGCTCACTATGGGATAAGAAATATACGTCTGAGATGGAACACCCTGTATATTTTCACACAATTTTCCAAATAGCTGAAGACAGGGTTCATAAAGCCCAGAATGAAAAATGACAGAACATTAATCTGTTGGGAGTATTCAGTCAATAATACACTAACTACACAGTTTGGCTGCACCTTCTTTTAAGGAATTAGAAATGAAATTAACATATCTGAAAGAATTTTACTGGAGTTTTTTTTCCCAACACCAAATCGTAATTTTTAGGATTAGAATACGATATATTTGGAAAAGAAACAAGCACGTACAGGTATATTCCTGACAGTTCACCTCACTGTGGACAGCATAAACGTGCTGGGTTGAATTTTTTAGTGCATCGTCTTTTGACTTTCCCTTTAATACATGATAGGTTCAAAGAAGAAAGACGTACAATACAGGAAATAGCAGCCACTAACGGTTTCTCGAGGGGTATTGTAGATGACATAATAAGGAAGGAGAAGTTTAGGTTGAGAATGAACGAAATCTCGATTTTCAGAAAGGACAAAAACCAAGATAAATACATCTCAGTTCCATATCACCAATATACGAGGAAATTTGGAAAGATTTTCAAGGAATTATAGGTATGAAGGTGGTTTTTAAAACAAGTCATACACTACAGAGCCTTTTGGGAAGTCCAAAAGACAAAGTCGAGAATTCGAAAAAGTCTGGAATTTACGAAATTGAATGTAAGGACTGCGATGAAAAAAAATATTATGGACAGACAAAAAGATCTATTAAAGTAAGATATAAGGAACCCATAGCACACTTAAAATATGGAAGACCTGAAAAATCAGCAGTCGCCCATCATATTTTGCAACAAAACCATTCCATAGACTTCAGTTCATTAAGATTAGTTAGACAAGTTAACAACAACAGGCAACTAGATGCCTATGAGAGTGTAGAAATAAGTGACATCATATTCATATTCAATAAATGAATACATGTACCAACTATGTATTACTGGTGGATCTCTTCAAAATAATAATATTACAAATTATGTACCTACATGTTGTAAACAAACAAATAATATTACAAATAATAATTACAAATTAATAATAATACAAAATTAATAATAATATATAAATATTTATTATCCCCTTTTATATATTGGGACCTTTCACCTAAGCGCAAATGCGCTTGTGTTGTGATAGGTATCCCTTTTTTTAAAAGGAGATTTTTTATTCTGTCAGACATTTTATAAACATTTGATATTTCTGGAGAACACAATAATATTATGAAAAACGATGACGGACCTATACCAAAGAGCATACTATATAGCTTGTTAAAATAAAATAAAATAATGTTGTTGGGTTTACTGATTACTACATAAGGACACATTGCAAAAATAAATTTGGATATGCAATATTGTGAAATTAATTTTTATATAGCTGAAAATTGTTTTATATAAACTTATATTGTAAAATAATAGATAAGGCAAAATTGTAAAATTAATTTAGGTTGGTATGCCTGGATGGTTTACCTGTATAGCATAAATAGGATTAGCTCGCACTAGTCCTTAGTTTTAAACTTCCTCTTTGAAGATGATCACTTGGTGATCGAAACACGTGTCGAGGTGTTAAAAATAACGATTTGGTGTTGGGAAAACACTCCAGTAATATTCATTACTACACCAAAGGTTCCAAACAGTTCATCATAAGATATCTGAAAGAGTTTCGTTTCTGATATGGTGGTGGACAGACGTGCTAACAACTATCGTCCACAAAGAAGGTACGCGGACGCCATTGTTGGAGATATGTTTTAAAAAAATCTGTTTTTCCGTTAATCAGCTATCGCCCCCATACGAACGACGACTCTCAGAAGTTCAGAAACTTGTGCTAGCTAAGGACTAACGAGGTCTTACCTTTTAACGTGTGATTCCTAACACGGAGATGGAACTCAGATGTTTAAAGAGAAATAGCACTCTCATTCACGCCAGTTGGAGGCCGGGGTGGCAGCATGCTGCAGACTTGATTCGCTTAACAAATTAGAAACACTGTACAAAAGCAGTTATCATTTATGTGACAGCCATTTTGAAAATTATGTGATAATGAGTAGCCATAAAACCGTTATATGAATAATCAAATCTGTGAAAAAAAAACGTAAAACGTTTGCATCTGTCTAGTTGAACGACTGGGGACATGTAAAGATATTTTGGATAGAAGCTCGGGACTGATACTCAGTCCGTTGATAATTTTGAATAGAAGTATTAAATCTCTATGTTTTCCGCGATCCTCAAGAGAAGGTATGTTCAAAATGCATTTAAATGCAGTATAGTAATCTTCAAGGCATGTTGAAGGCAATATATCGCAGGAAATTGTGCTGTACGGCCTCGAGTTTAACTTTTTGTGTAACGTAATGAGGGGACCAAACTGTGGAACAATAATCGAGATGAGATCTAACGAGGGAAAAATAAGGAGATTTAATAGCAGTGATGTTTGTGAAATCACGAGTGGTTCTCTTTATAAAGCCAAGCATCTTCATAGATTTTTGAATTACAGCAGAAATGTGTGATTTATAGCTAAGTGTGGAGTCTAGGATCACACCTAGATCTTTGGTTTGTTTTTCAAACATTGTTTTTCACACAATTGAACAGGGAGACAGATGTTGGCTCAAGGTTACACTAGCGTACAAATTAAGGGACTGGATTTCATTCTATCTGATATTTTTATATTTATACTTATGTATACCAATAGAAAAATATTTTTACTTAAATTACATATATATATATATATATATATATATATATATATATATATATATATATATATATATATATATATATATATATATACGTGGCATACTTATGCATATAATGACGATTACAACTTTTACAACTTTTTGACTCGTCGTATCTCAGAAACGGTGGCTTTAAGAAAAAAAGTATCGATTTCTTATTTGTAGAGAATTCTATGATCTACAATTTTGATGTGAGATTATTTCATGATAAAACTCACCGTTTTCCTGAAAATCGCATAAAACCAATTTTTTTCGAAATTTTTGACCTTTGACCTCGAATAATTTTTTTTCCAGGCATCGCAATCATTCAGAATTTCAAAATCTTATTTTTAACCATGTTTTGAACAATTACACGCATTTGCAGCTTGTTGTAAATTTATGTACCTTCACTCTTATTTTTTAGTCTAATTTGACCGGACTACTATGGTATTCTATTCTAATAGTAAATTCGTTGAAAATACGCCTAATGAACACACGAGTATCAAATACTTAGTTGTGGATATTGTGAATATTCCATGAGATTATAAGAATAACCTAAATTTGTTCAGTTTACCAAAACTGTTTGTTTGAAGGTGGTTGACAATGTTTCGTGGTGTATTTCATCAGTTCGGACTTCCATTATCTAATATAATATAAATTGATTTGAAGTCCCTGAAAAAAAATAAAAGATTAACCGAAAATAACAATTTTATTAAAACAAAACACTGAGATTACAAGGAAATAACATACAAGCTACAACCAGCTTTTATTAATATTTTAATTTTTTATTTTCTGGTTGTAGCGTGTATGTTACTTCCTTGTTATCTCAGTTTTTTGTTTTAATAAAATTGCTACAACCAGCTTTTATTAATATTTCAATTTTTTATTTTCTGGTTGTAGCGTGTATGTTATTTCCTAGTAATCTCAGTTTTTTGTTTTAATAAAATTTTTATTTTCGGTTAATCTTTTATTTTTTTTTCAGGGATTTCAAATCAATTTATATTATACTAGACAATGGAAGTCCGAACTGATGAAATATTACCAAAACTGTATATTATATGCACCTTTCCGGAATATATTAATTTAATATTCTGAGTCCCACCCCTTATTTGCTATAAATTTAATCAACTGTGTTATAAAGTAGACATTTATCCAACACCATTGAATATATTCAAAAAAGAGATACAAACCATTATGTTTGCGAAGGAACAATTACTCATTTAAAATTTATTACTTTTTAATATAATTTTTATATTCAACACTTCCATCCCAATACTGTGTATTATGGTTTGCAAATCATCACTCTCTCACTTGAAATTTGTTATTTTGTTCTTTATTACTGATACATATGTATATAGTTTCTATATTCAACAATTTCATCCTAAAATTGTATATTGTGTCCTGTAAATGGGTCTAGTGCCTGATTGGACAACATAAAAGTTAAAGGTAAAAAGGGGTTTATCGCGATTTCTGGCAAAACTACAAGTCCTATGGAAAAAAGTTGAGAAGCAAAGTTGCAGGTTGAAACAAAGATCTAAACATTTGTATCTAATTTTTTCCCATTCTCATTATCAATGGAAAATTCTCAATTTGAAATACCTGTTTCCCATTCTATCTAAAGTTCAAGTAAACTCAAATTCATCAACATTACCTAACCAAATTCTTGATTGACACTTAAGGCGCAAAATGTACCTCAAAATTTTTACCTATTTTGAATATTGGTGCGAAATATACCTCTTATTATAGATCCCATCATTAAAAGCATAAGCTGTAGTCACTCAAGGTCATAAAGATAGGAATTTTTACCTGAAATCAAAAAATTTTAATTACTTTTCAAAATTATTTTATGACTCCTATCTATGTGAAATTATACATTAGTCAAGAAAAGTATGGACATATTAATCGAAAGAACATATTTTTGGAGTATCGAAATAGAACCTGCTGAAATGTAATAAAGAGTAAACTGAATAGTTCACTCCATCAATTTTGCCTTGAAATATCAATAAAAATAATATTTCTATATCTACTTAGTCTTCTTTGGAGGGTTAAAATATTCGAAAGTATTCTTTTTCCATTCTCAAAGTGAATTTATGAATACACTTAGTCATTAGATACAAATAACTTTACGCTTTTTCATTATTATTTCAACGACCTTGGAAAAAATAGTGTATTCAGCTTTTCCAAATCTATTTTGAAAAATAGAGATGATAGATATGGGCCTGTAATTGTCCAGGGAACATGGGTCCCATTTCTTGAAAACTGGAATTACTTTCACATATTTGAGAGCGCCAGGAAAAACACCTGTAGCGTTTCCCTGATGATACGAGCGTTCAAATTTTGGTCATCTAAAAAGTTTGAAGGTTCCAAACAATCAATCGCGCTCATAATATCCTGTTCGGTGACGGGGCCGAGAAAAAAGGAGCTACAAGGTACTGGAAATTCTTTTAAATTAATTAAATCATCCATGTCCATCTGAGGTAAAGATTTAATGATGGTATCCGCAATATTAACAAAAAAAGTAGTTGAAATCCTCGGGAGATATGTGGGTGTTTTTGAAACAGCCTTTGTTTTGTTACGTTTATAATTTATTATCCGCCAACATGCGAATAATCCAGTTTTAAAAGAAACAATAAATTCATCGTATGCCCGTTTTTTACTTAGTGTTATCCGTTGATGATATTCTTTTTTGAGTTTTTTGTACAAATTTATATCGGAAGGGTCTTTACTTGCTACGTATCTGTGATAACTTTGATACTCTTCAATGACTCTCTGAAAGATTTAAGAGAATCGTTAAACCAACACACGGGGGATGTTTGTTCATGAGCTGCAACTTTTCTCAGAGGAAATGACTTGCAAACTTGAGTAGCATAGATATCAGTTATATAAGATTATAAAATATTAACCTGTTGGTGGGCTGAAAAATTTCCCACTTCATTTCTGAGAGTGATTTTTTGAGTATTTTCAAACCTATTTGTGTGATTCTCCTTTTATATGAACTGTTTTGCCTGGCGTTGAAATCTTTATGAATTATAATATATTGGGCTTCATGGTCCGCTATTCGGGGTTATTGTTATTTAAAACTCCTATAAATTTTATGCGTGCACCAATTTTGATGAAATATTGACATTTTTACTTGTAATATTATATAACATTGGTATTTCCATTATTTATTGTAACTACTTTTAAAGGGTGTATTGGTGGGCATCAATATCTCACACTTCATCTAAAAATCTACTGCTGTCTCACAGGTACCTGACTTACAGGTACCTGTCCATTACCAATGTTGATTTGTTGAGTACCTGAGTAGCATCAAAACTTATATATAACTTTGAGCTCTGCTATCAACACATCAGTTTATGATTATATTTTGTCACAAAAGTATATAGATACTTGTAAATTAGAGAGTCACTTTGTCGTCGTAATTTTTTGACATAATGAGTGATAAAATATTGCCCCAATTCATTTTTTCGCTTCATAATGGACTGCGTTGGCAGGTGAATAATGAGGAATCCAACAATCTTCCTCCTAAACAAGCCGTAGTGACATCTGATGCAAATGAAACTTTTAATGACGATACGACTATTGTCGATATGGAACCTGTGCCTAAAGTAGAAAAAGGTGTAGAACTGGAAACGGTTAGTACTGAAACATTCCACAAACCTGCGGAAAAAGAAGTGGGATTGAATAATAGAAAACTGTCGGAAGATGAACCAGAAGCAGCAGCTGAAGAAGAACCACTAAAAGCTGAGAGGGAAAAGAGTAAATCTTCATCGAAGAGTTTTAAAAATGAATCCATCAGTGAGTCTGGTAGTAGCAAGGACGAGGAAAAAGGCAAAGATAGGAATAGTGACAAGAGTCCCTATTTTCCTGTGGGAAAGGGAATGAGTTTGAATAATAGACAACTTTCTAATGAAGAACCAGAAGCGACAGCTGAAGAAGAACCACTAAAAGCTGGGGAGGATAAAAGTAAATCTTCGTCAAGGGATTCTAAAAATAGTTCCAGCAGTAAGTCTGGTAGTAGCAAGGACAAGGAAAAAAGCAAAGATCGGAATAGGGACAGGAGTACCTATTTTCCTGCGGAGAAGAAAATGAGTTTGAAGAATAGGCAACTTTCTAATGAAAAACCAGAAGCTACAGCTGAAAAAGAACCACTAAAAGTTGAGGAGAAGCACAGGAACCTTTCGTCAAGGAACTCTAAAAGTAGTTCCAGTAGTGAGTCAAGAAATAGTGCTGACAAGGAAGAAAGCAGAAAGAGGAATACGAACGAAAGTCAGGACGAAGGGAAAGATAGAGAAAAGGCCAGAAACAGAGAAAAATATAGGGAATCTAAGAGCAGTTCTTCCAGTAAACACCGAAGCAGTAGTTCAGTAGATGAGAAAGGAAGAAATGGTAGGGATATGCGCAAATCCAATGCCAGTATAAAGTCCAGCAGTAGCTCTAGCAAAGAGATGAGTGAAAATCTTTCATTGCAGCTACGGACGGCTCCTATAAAACACCCGTCCCCCTCAGGGGACAACGACTCAATCGAACCGCCAGGAAAGAAATTGAAGATGGACAATATCGACATTCCTGAAAGGCTTCCACCTAAATTATCTGCGGTCTTTTTGCGAGAGAGCAGCCTGTTTATGAATACCATTATAGCGGCTGCCACCAAGGCACAAAAGAAGAAGAGACAACGGACACCCACTGTGACCAAGGATGGTAGTTCGACATCCTCCTCTAAGCCTACGTGGGCGAATACATCACTTCTTGGCTCCGAAAACATCGACGATGAATCTCCGGAGAAAGCAGGATTGGACACCAAAAAGATCGGTGGTGAACTCAAAGGAATTTTACTCAACGCGAAGAAAAAGGGACCCAAGCGATCCATTTCCTGGAAGAATGAAGCCGGCCTGGTGGAGATCCGCTACTTCGAAAAGAGCCCCAAGGATCCCAACATTATGAGCCCATGACCTGAACATCCCACCATTTCTAACATTACACCGCCCAACAATTACATTAATCCAAATATGTTCCCGCAAAACTCAATAAGCGATGGATCCGGTCAGCTCTCCGGCAAGTTCTGCGGCGTAGATATCATGGATGCGCAAATCATGTGAAGATGTGCATCGGCTGCCGATGTTCTGGAATCCAAACGTTTATTCATTATATCAACTAAAAAATATCCACAGCATACCGCGCATATGGCTTCATTGTTAGGAATTGCAAGAAATTTGGTAATATACTTGAACCCACTTCCACGTGTAAATTAGTTTTTTCCTTCAAAATCAGAATATGGCTCTTTGATATGGAGTCCTGTATACAAAGAACATATTCTTTTCATCGAAAGAGTCCAGGAATAGTACATGAAACTTCTATGATCGTGTCCACGAAGAGGTTCAGAATACTTCGAGCTTTGGCTCAAGTTAAATTTTATGTCACTGGTAATACATCGAAAAATTCTGTAGTGTTTTTGTATGAACTTTCAAACGCCCAGATTGATTGGGCGTTTAATTATGAATATATAAAATTATAAATATATAAAATTGACCTATAAAAATCTTCGTTCCTCAAATAACAACTAGAAAAGCCTGCAGTTTTGTATGCAATAGACCTCACACCAACTAATTATTTAAAACTCCCATGACTGTTATGTGCACTAAAAGCCGACCTGGTGGAGATCCACTACTTCGAATAGAGCCCCAAGGAACCCAATATGATGAGCCCATGCCCTAACAATCCCACCATTCCTAATATAGAACCGTCCAACAACCAAATCAACCCAAATATGTTCCCGCAGAACCCAATTAACGATGGATACGGTCATCTCTCCCGCGTAAATATAATAGAGGCGCAGATCATGTGGAGGGTCCCCTTTATCATAGAACAGGAACCCATTCAGGATAACCACGTCATAAGCGACCCGATGCAAATTCCTCTGGAGGATCCCAAGAGCCCGGTGTTGGATTTTAGTTCGACGCCTTGGCCAGAACCCAAGGGGTTTGCCCCTTTGCCGGAACCTGCGTTACCCCAGTTCAACAATAAGCCACTTCCTCTTGTCATGTCATTCCTACTAGGTTCGCCGGTCCTGGCGAATAAGTGGGACCGAGCATTCCAAACAACTTCATTCCTCCAAACATGGGGCTGTCCAAGTTTCGATGAATGACAGATACGAAGAGGGACCACACTTCCCGATGTTCAGCAACCTTGGTGGACCTCCAAATAGGTTTTCTCCGAAAAATTTCAACAACAATCTCAGATCCAACTGGGGTAAAGGCGGAGGTAGCGGCAGTTTTCGAAAGGGTAACGGTAACAACTGGGTGAGGATGAACAACGACCGAGGCAACTGGAGGAGAGGTGGTGGTGGTGGCCACATAGGTGGTAGATTGCAGAATCACGGTAACTGTCGCAACAGGGTATATGTGTGAAATACAAGCTCTCGATTTCGACAAAAGGAGGGCATAGCCTCGAAAGACCCACCTGATAATCGACCCGATGCACATTCCTCTGGAGAATCCCGAGAGATAGGTCTCAGATAGGGATGAAATCACTGTTCTAATTCGACATTTTGTATGCCTATATTATAATGTAAATTGTAAATTTTAACTTGTAAATTTAAAATGTAAAGCAAAACATGACTTGCTACAAACATATTGTCAAATAAATATTATTATTAATATTGTATTTCAATTTCTGTTAATATTGTATAATCCGGTCAATCTAGAGATTGGTGGGTACATAGATTTACAACAAGCTGCAAACGCGTGTAATTATTCGAAACATAGTTAAAAATGAGATTTTAAAATTCCGAATGATTGCAATGCCTGGAAAAAAATTATTCGAGGTCAAAGGTCAAACATCTCGAAAAAATTGATTTTTCGCGATTTTCAGGAAAACGGTAAGTTTCATCATGAAATAATTTCAAATAAAAATTGTAGATCATAAAATTCTCTACAAAAAATGTATCAATCCTTTTTTTTCTTAGAGTCACCGTTTCTGAAATACGACGAGTCAAAAAGTTGTAATCGTCATTATATGCACACGTTTCCACGCCACGTATGAGGTAGTGTACTTAGCGCGTTTTTTTTTAACGTGGTTTCCCCAGTAGGCCTATTCCACATGTCTGTTGTGATTCTGTCAAATTGAAAACTTGCATAAGAAAATATATTAGGAAGGGTTGGAAAATTAAAAGCGATTGAAATAAAAAGAAATGTAAAAATTTATTCATCTGAGTCATAACCTTCAAATACTTCTTCTTGTCGTTCTTCTTCTTGGTCTTCTTTTTACTTAAATTGCAACTTCAGAGATGTATACGTGGCATACTTATGCATATAATGACGATTACAACTTTTACAACTTTTTGACTCGTCGTATCTCAGAAACGGAGTTTACAGTCCAGTGCCGATAATTTTTGAAACAAAAAAATAGGAGTAGAATTAAACCCTTTGGAAAATGACAAAAATAAAAGGAACATTAATTCACGGGCGATCTGAGGTAGGGAAGTGGAAGGGGTCAATTTTTGAAGGTAAAAAATGGTTTATCGCGATTTCTGGCAAAACTACAAGTCCTATGGAAAGTTGAGAAGCAAAGTTGTAGGTAAAAACAAAGATCTAAACATTTGTATCTAATTTTTTTCACATTCTAATTATCAATGGAAAATTATCAAGTTGAAATACCTGTTTACCATTCTATTTAAAGTTCATGTAAACTCAAATTCATCAATATTACCTATCCAAATTCTTGATTGATACTTAAGGCGCAAAATGTACCTCAAAATTTTTACCAATTTTGAATATTGGTGCGAAATGTACCTCTTATTATAGATCCCATCATTAAAAGCATAACCTGTAGTCATCCTAGGTCAAGCAATTTTTACCTAAAATCAAGAAATTTTAATTATTTTTCAAAATTATTTTACGACTTCCATCCATGTGAAATTATACATTAGTTAAGAAAAGTATGGACATAATAATTGAAAGAACATATTTTTGGAGTATCGAAAGAGAACCTGCTGAAGTGTTATAAAGAGTAAACTGAAAAGTGCACTCCAATAATTTACTGCGGAATGTAAACCACCGAAGAGTCCAATTACTCATCAATATTGCCTTGAAATATCAATAAAAATAACAATATTTCTATATCTACTTAGTCTTCTATGGAGGGTTTAAATATTCGAAAATATTCTTTTTCCATTTTCAAAGTGAATTTTTGAATACATTTAGTCATTAGATACAAATAACTTAACGCTTTTTCATTATTATTTCAACCACCTTGGAAAAAATAGAGATGACAGGTATGGGCCTGTAATTGTCCAGGGAACATGGGTCCCATTTCTTGAAAACTGGAATTACTTTCACATATTTGAGAGCGCCAGGAAAAACACCTGTAGCGTTTCCCTGATGATACGAGCGTTCAAATTCTGGTCATCTAAAAAGTTTGAAGGTTCCAAACAATCAATCGCGCTCATAATATCCTGTTCGATGACGGGGTCGAGAAAAAAGGAGCTACAAGGTACTGGAAATTCTTTTAAATTAATTAAATCATCCATATCCATCTGAGGTAAAGATTTAATGATGGTATCTGCAATATTGACAAAAAAAATAGTTGAAATCCTCGGGAGATATGTGGGTGTTTTTGAAACAGCCTTTGTTTTGTTACGTTTATAATTTATTATCCGCCAACATGCGGATAATCCAGTTTTAAAAGAAATAATAAATTCATCGTATGCCCGTTTTTTACTTACTGTTATCCGTTGATGATATTCTTTTTTGAGTTTTTTGTACAAATTTATATCGGAAGGGTCTTTACTTGCTACGTATCTGTGATAACTTTGATACTCTTCAATGACTCTTTGAAAGATTTAAGAGAATCGTTAAACCAACACACGGAGGATGTTTGTTTATGAGCTGCAACTTTTCTCAGAGGAAGTGACTTGCAAACTTGAGTAGCATAGACATCAGTTATGTGAGATTATAAAATATTAACCTGTTGATTGAGCTGAAAAATTTCCCACTTCATTTCTGAGAGTGATTTTTTGAGTATTTTCAAACCTATTTGTGTGATTCTCCTTTTATATGAATTGTTTTGCCTGGCGTTGAAATCTTTATGAATTATAATATATTGGGCTTCATGGTCCGCTATTTGGGGTTATTGTTATTTAAAACTCCTATAAATTTTATGCGTGCACCAATTTTAATGAAATATTGACATTTTTACTTGTAATATTATATAACATTGGTATTTCCATTATATATTGTAACTACTTTTAAAGGGTGTATTGGTGGGCATCAATATCTCACACTTCATCTAAAAATCTACTGCTGTCTCACAGGTACCTGACTCACAGGTACCTGTCCATTACCAATGTTGATATGTTGAGTACCTGAGTAGCATCAAAACCTATATATAACTTTGAGCTCTACTATCAACACATCAGTTTATGATTATATTTTGTCACAAAAGTATATAGATACTTGTAAATTAGAGAGTCACTTTATCGTCGTAATTTTTTGACATAATGAGTGATGAAATATTGCCCCAATTCATTTTTTCGCTTCATACTGGACTGCGTTGGCAGGTGAATAATGAGGAATCCAACAATCTTCCTCTTAAACAAGCCGTAGTGACATCTGATGCAAATGAAACTTTTAATGACGATACGACTATTGTCGATATGAAACCTGTGCCTGAAGTAGAAAAAGGTGTAGAACTGGAATCGGTTAGTACTGAAACATTCCACAAACCTGCAGAAAAAGAAGTGGGATTGAATAATAGAAAACTTTCGGTAGAAGAAACAAAAGCAGCAGCTGAAGAAGAACCACTGAAAGCTGAGAAGGAAAAGAGTAAATCTTCATCAAAGGGTTCTAAAAATGAATCCAGCAGTAAGTCTGGTAGTAGCAAGGACAAGAAAAGAGGCAAAGATAGAAATATGGACAAGAGTCCCTATTCTCATGCGGGAAAGGAAACAAGTTTGAATAATAGACAACTTTCTAAAGGAGAACCAGAAGCGACAGTTGAAGAAGAACCACTAAAAACTGAGGAGGATAAGAGTAACTTTTCGTCAAAGGGTTCTAAAACTAGTTCCAGCAGTAAGTCTGGTAGTAGCAAGGACAAGGAAAAAAGCAAAGATTGGAATAGGGACAGGAGTACCTATTTTCCTGCGGAAAAGAAAATGAGTTTGAAAAATAGACAAATTTCTAAAGAAGAACCAGAAGCTACAGCTAAAAAAGAACCACTAAAAGTTGAGGAGAAACACAGGAACCTTTCGTCAAGGAACTCCAAAAGTAGTTCCAGTAGTGAGTCAAGAAATAGTGCTGACAAGAACGAAAGCAGAAAGAGGAATAGGAACGAAAGTCAGGACGAAGATAGAGAAAAGGACAGAAACAGAGAAAAATATAGGAAATCTAAGAGCAGTAGTTCGATAGATGAGAAAGAAAGAAATGGTAGGGATATGCGCAAATCCAATGCCAGTATAAAGTCCAGCAGTAGCTCTAGCAAAGAGAAGAGTGAAAATCTGTCATTGCAGCTGTGTACGGTCCCTATAAAACGCCCGTCTCCCTCAGGGGACAACGACTCAATCGAACCGCCAGGAAAGAAATTGAAGATGGACAATATCGACATTCCTGATAGGCTTCCATCTGAATTATCTGCGGTCTTTTTGCGAGAGAGCACCCTGTTTATGGATACAATTACAGCGACTGCAACGAAGAAGAGACAACAGACGCCCCCTACGCCGATGTGGGCGAATACATCACTTCTTGGCTCCGAAAACATTGCACCTTCAGCATTTTCTGCCGAAGAATCTCCGGAGAAAGCAGAATTGGACACCAAAAAGATCGATAGTAAGCTGAAAGGTATTTTGCTCAACGCGAGGAAGAAGGGACCCAAGCGATCCATTTCCTGGAAGAATGAAGCCGACCTGGTGGAGATCCGCTACTTCGAAAAGAGCCCCAAGGAGCCCAACATTATGAGCCCATGCCCTAAACATCCCACCATTTCTAACATGACACCGTCCAACAACCGCATTAACCCAATTATGTTCCAGCAAAACTCGATAAGCGAAGGATCCGGTCAGCTCTCCGGCAAGCTCTGCGGCGTAGATATCATGAAGGCGCAAATCATGTGGAGGGTCCCCACCATTATAGAGCAGAATGATCCTCTTGGCAAACCGGGCAATGAAAGTTTGAAGAAAGATATCCAGTTGGCCAGGGAGAAGAGTGTCCTTCAGACTCTCTATTTCAAAAAAAGTGAGATTCCAGAGGAACCAGAGGAACCCATTCAGGAGAGCCGTGTCTTGAGCGACCCGGTGCACATTCCTCTGGAGGATCCCGAGAGCCCGGTGTTAGATTTTAGTTCGACCCCTTGGCCCGAACCGAAGGGAATGGCACCTGAACCTGTGATGCAGCCGGTGTTGATGAACATCCAGGTTCCATTCAACCCCCAATTCAATAGGAGGCCGCCTCCCCCTTTTCAAGGCACGTCCCCTAGGTTCGTTGGTCCAGGCGGGCCGATGGGACCGGGAATTCCCTACAATTTCGTTCCTCCACATGTGATGCCTGGTGGCAATATGATGGAACCGGGCCCCAACCATCCCAACGTGGGACCGCCCAACGACATGATGATAAAGAACCAAATGAACCCAAATGTGTTCCCGCAAGGTGCGATGTTTCCTCACAGACCCAATCACAGGGGCGGTGGTTTACGAGGGGGTAACGGAAAAAACGGTGGCAACTGGGTGAGGGTGAACAACACCCGAGGCAACTGGAGGAGAGGTGGTGGTGGTGGCTACCACAGGGGTGGTAGGTTGTGTAAAAACGTGCAGAATCACGGATACTGTCGGAACAGGCATAATTGTCGGTTCGTACATCCGTGAAGTTTTATACGTAACGACGAACAGCGTGAGATTTGTCGCGCAGATAAAATTTGATATTTGATTGCGGATGGTCTGTCCACGATAATTGTGATATTAATAATTACTGTGTATCAGTGCTAATTGAAAGGACAACTTGTAAAGTGTGTATAGTATTTATTACGTTTTTCTACCATGTTTTCTGACGAGTAATATTATAATTTTGAATATATTGGATGTTTTCCTAGTTTATTTCCTAGAAGTCCTAGTAATGTGTTGAAAATACACGAGAATATTTTATTTATTTTCTCAGCCACATTACAGAATATTAAACTATTTGTGGAGGCCCAGGACATAAAATAATATATATATATATATATATATATATATATATATATATATATATATATATATATATATATATATATATATATATTTTCTAACTGGAACCACAAATGTGCGGTTGGCTTCTGTTGTTGACTCCGTGCATATGTGTTGTTTCCTGCTTTCGGCAAACAAGTGTTGCCCATCTTAACACCGCGCCGATGAGGCCAATAGCCAGAAACACGTGTCCGCGGTTTGCCCCACTTTTGGAGTCTTGTGTCCACTAATTGTTTCATTTTTGATTTTTATATCATACCCACTCGATAAAATCTCTCTTTGTATATATATATATATATATATATATATATATATATATATTTATATATATATATATATATATATATATATATATATATATATATATATATATATGTTCAATTTTAAATTGTTACTTTATTTCATTGTAATTTCAGTTTTTTTTTTTACTTAATGTAATTCAAATTTCAATTAGACAATGAAAGTGCCTGAAACATTGTCAACCACCTTCAAACAAACGGGTAAATGCCATACGTACCTATAAAATAGTAGATCTCACCTGGCAGGCTGGGGTTTGCTATTTTCACCAAAAAACACATAAGCACCTTTCCGGAATATATTCGTTTGATATTCTGACTCCCACCCCTTATTTGCTATAAATTCAGTCAACTGTGTCAGAAAGTAGACATTTATTCAACACCATTGAATATTTTCGAAAAAGAGATAAAAACCATTCTGTTTGAGAAGCAACAAATAATCATTTAATTTTTTTTTTCAATGAAGGTATAATTTTTACGATATATGTATGCCTAATAATAATATTTTCAACACTTTCATCCCAAAACTGTGTATTATGTTCTGCAAATCATTACTCACTTACTTGATATTGTAATATTTTTTTCTCTACTACTGATATAATATGTATATATTTTCTATATTCAACACTTTCATCCTAAAATTGTATATTGTGTGCTGTAATTGAGTCTAGTGCCTGTTTGGACAATAAAAGCTGAAAAAAAAATGTGTGGAATTGCTTCCGGATATTGTCTGCAGATGGCGCAGTTATACATCCTACCGAATCAACTGCAACAAAAAAATAGTAGTAGAATGAAACCCTTTGAAAATTAACAAAAATAAAAGGAAGTCACTTGAACACCTCCCGAGAAAGTATCTATGATTGTGCCAAGACATATTGGTGTCCATTTTAACCCCCCAACAAACATATCGAAGCAGAAAGTGAAATAATCTGTCTTAACATTATTATATCCGGTTCAGAAACATTCGTATTCCTGGAGAAAACCGATGACTGGGTTTTCGTGGCATTGAATTGAATAGAATAGAGTATTTATTTACCAATATTTGATACAACAGTGTACATTTGGCACATCAGTTAAATACAATAGAATCATGTAAGAAAATAAATGATGAAAAGACAGATTCAAAACTAAATCATCACATTTGTACACAAAAAAAATATTTTAAAAATATGATTGTATAATATAACTTATACTTGTAAAATTCACATAAAAAACAGGTGTATATGGGACAAAACAAAATATTTACATTGCACAATAAGTTTACACAATGAGGAAATAATTATGATTCCTCATTTCTCCTATTTTCAATTTGACAGGTCATTTATTTCTACTTATAAACTCATGTATACTATAAAAAGCATTGAGCATCAAATAATATTATATTTTATTTTTAAATGAAGTAAACTTCATTTCTTTGATAAGCAAAGGAACACAAATAAATAAAATAATAGTTATAGTATAGAGAGTTTTTAAATGCAGTTGTTTTATGCCCACAATAATTTTTTATGGTGTGTATGGTACATGTGCCTTTCCGCAGAAGTATTGAAAGAAAGTATATTAATTTTCGCGTACACCAGACATTTATAGATTTAAATACTAGGTACCGTAAAAATATTATTTATAAAAATTTCTTTACAGCTACCTAAGCGATTTATATTGAAAATTAGTCTCAGGAATCTTTTCTGAGCAACAAAGACGCGCTGTAAATGATTAGATCGTCCCCAGGTTAATATATTCAATGAAATATGTGAATAAGCTAATGCATAGTACACACTTAAAAAAACCTGTTTGGCAATTGTGTCTTTAAGCCGTAGCAGCTTGCAGATGTGGTCAATGTGTGGTTCTCATGTTAACTTGCCGTCTACGAAGGTGCCAAGGAACTTAGTTGTTTCGAATAAAACAAAATTACAGCCGGGTGTGAATGATCTCCCAAGGTTAAAATTCATAACAAGCGTTTTCCCATGGTTTAAGTTAAGTTAATTTCTTTGACACCACGCATATTTTTCGTCAAGCATTATCTGAGTTTTGTGGTAAAGTTCCTCCTCAGTAACACCCGACACAGTAACAGTGGTATCGTCAGCATAAAAATTAATGGCACCATATCAAATATGATTTGATAAATCATTGAACCCGATATTTTGGTTTTCTATTTTTATCTTCTATAATTTTTTTTACCACATTAGGTGAAAACTTACTATTTCATGTCCCAAATATAGTATAATTTTTTGGAATTCAAGTATTTATTTTTCCCCTAATTTTAATTTAATATCGAAAAAGCACTCAAATTTTCAGTCGAAAATTTTCAAGTAGAAGTACCTGTTTCCCATTCTATCTAAACTTTCAGTAAACTGAAATTCATCAACATTACCTATCGGGTTGTTGATCGATACTTGAGGCGCAAAATGAGCCTCAAAACTTTTATCTGTTTTGAATATTGGTGCGAAATGTACCTCTTATTATAGATCCCATCATTAAAAGCATAAGCTGTAGTCACCCAAGGTCATGAAAATAGGAATTTTTACCTGAAATCAAGAAATTTTAATTACTTTTCAAAATTAATTTATGATTTATGCGAATTTATAGATCAGCGGCTGCAACCAAGAAAAAAACGAAGAAGAGAAAACGAACACCCACTGTGATTAAATACGGTATTTCAACATCCTCCCCTACGCCAACGTGGGCGAATATATCACCTCTTGTTTCAGAGCACATCGCACTCGCAGTTTCCAATCATGCCGAGGAAAAACCGGAGACCGATGTTGAGGGTAAGGGAAAAGAAGAACTATCTGGTAGTTCACCTTCAGCAACTCACACCAATGAAACTCCGGAAAAAGCAGCATTGCACACCGAAAAGATTGGTGGTGAACTCAAAGGTATTTTGCTAAACGCGAAGAAGAAGGAACCCAAGCGATCCATGTCCTGGAAGAACGAGGCCGACCTGGTGGAGATCCGCTACTTCGAAGAGAGTTCCAAGGAACCCAATATGATGAGCCCATGCCCTAACAATCCCACCATTCCTGACATGAGACCGTCCAACAACCAAATGAACCCAAATATGTTTACGCAGAACCCAGTTAACGATGGATACGGTCCGCTCCCGCGCGAAGACATATTGGAGGCGCAGATCATGTGGAGGGTCCCCTCTATAATAGAGCACGATGATCCTCTCGTCGTACCGGGCAATGAAAGTTTGGAGAAAGACATCCTGTTGGCCAGAGAGAAGAGTGTCCTTCAAACTCTCTATTTCATCACAAGTAAGATTCCAGATAGCTCAGAGGAACCCATTCAGGAGAACCACGTCATAAGCGACCTGAAGCACATTCCTTCGGAGGATCCCGAGAGCCCGGTGTTGGATTTTAGGTCGACGCCTTGGCCCGAACCGAAGGGGTTTGCCCCTTTGCCGGAACATGTGTTTCCCCAGTTTAACAATATGCCACCATCCTCTTGCCTAGGTTTCCCCACTTCAACAATATGCCACAATAGATAGGGACAGGGACCGCACTTCCCGATGTTCAGCAACCTTGTTGGTCCCCCAAATAGGTTTCTTTCGAAAAACTTCAACAACAATCTCAGGGTAGAGGCGAAGGTAGCGGTGGTTTTCGACGGGGTGACGGTAACAACTGGGTGAGAATGAACAACGATCGAGGCAACTGGAGGAAAAGTGGTGGTGGTGGCCACATGGGTAGTAGATTGCAGAATCACGGTAACTGAAATAAAGAAATTTTAATTAATTTTCAAAATTAATTTATGATTTCTATCAATGTAAAATTATACATTAGTCAGGAAAAGTATGGACATATCAATTGAAAGAACATATTTCTGGAGTATCGAAATATAACCTGCTGAAGTGTAATAAAGAGTAAACTGATTAGTTCACTCCAAAAATTTACTGCGGAATCCAATCATTCATCAATTTTGCCTTGAAATATCAATAAAAATAATAATATTTCTAAATCTACTTAGTCTTCTTTGGAGGGTAAAATTTTCGAAAATATTCTTTTTCCATTCTCAAGGCGAATTTTTGAATACATTTAGTCATTAGATACAAATAACTTTACGCTTTTTCATTATTATTTCAACCACCTTGGAAAAAATAGATATTATAGATATGGGCCTGTAATTGTCCAGGGAACATGAGTACCAGTTCCCTGATGATACGAGAGTTCAAATTTTGGTAATCTATAAGTTTGAAGGTTCCAAACAATCAATCGCGCTCATAATATCCTTTTCGGTGACGGGGCCGAGAAAAAAGGAGCTACAAGGTAATGGAAATTCTTTCAAATTAATTAAATCATCCATGTCCATCTGAGGTGAATATTTAATGATGGTATCCGCAATATTGACAAAAAAAATTGTTGAAATCCTCGGGAGATATGTGGGGTGTTTTTGAAACAGCCTTTGTTTTGTTACGTTCATAATTTATTATCCGCCAACATGCGGATGATCTATTTTTAGAAGAAATAATAAATTCATCGTATGCCCGTTTTTCACTCAGTGTTATCCATGGATGATACTCTTTTTTGAGTTTTTTGTATAAATTTATATCGGAAGGGTCTTTACTTGCTACGTATCTGTGATAACTTTGATACTCTTCAATGACTCTCTGAAAGATTCAAGAGAATCGTTAAACAAACACACGGGGGATGTTTGTTTATGAGCTGCAACTTTTCTCAAAGGAAATGACTTGCAAACTTGAGTAGCATAGACATCAGTTATGTAAGATGCTAATACATTAACCTGTTGATTGTGCTGAAAAATTTCCCACTTATGTGAAATACAAGCTCTCTATTTCGACAAGGGGAGGGATAGGCCTGATAATCGACCCGATGCACATTCCCAATACCAAGAGATAGATCTGAGATAGGGATGAAATCACTGTTCTAATTCGACATTTTGTATGCCTACATTGAAATGTATTTTAATTTTTGTTAATATTGTATATTTTCTAGAAATAGATTTCTGACTCACACTCAAGCGAGAGTAGGGGTGGTATAAAGTATGTTCACCCCGAGTAGCGTAATTATGTATATCAGAGTTTTTTGGATATAGGTGTTTATTATCACAGATAAATAACACTAGCTGTAATATGTATAGGCACGGCAATGGTAGAATGTTAAATTTTTTAAACAATGGTTTACAAGAGTCCAGTGGACGAGACTTGTCCATACAGCGAATGACTTTTTTCTGAACCTTAAAAATGCGGTCAGTATATGTATAGTTACCCCAGAAGATCAACCATACTGTATCCTTGATTGTACCAGTCCACGATACATGAGTTTTATAACTTCTGTAGAGACAGTGTCTCGCAGATTCCGAATTGCGTAGTTTACACTGCCAACCTTTACACATAAACTGTCGATATGTGCCTCCCACGTTAGCTTTTGATCCAAGAGTATTCCTAAAAATCTAACTACCTGACAGTATTCCAGAGTTTCACCACACATATTGATGTTGTTCATTAGATCTGGATTCGAGGTACTGTTCTTGGGTAAGAAATTGATAAACATAGTTTTCCTTATATTGCAGACAAGGTCATTGTCGCTACAGTATTTACTAAATTCATCACATGCATAATTACCCAAGTTTACCAGACTTCCCAAGTTTTTATGGGCTAAGAGATTTGTGTCATCAGTATTTGGTGTGGTACAGGTATCGTAGATGTCATTTGAAAATATTATAAAAAGTTTTGGTCCCAATATAGACCTCTGGTGCACTCCTAACTCAGCACTCTTACAGTCAGATTTGCCATTATTTATTATTGTCACTTGAGAACAATTTGTCGAATTTGTTGAAGATCTGGATCCCCAGGAAATTGAAAAAGCAACCACAAGTCGCATACAAAAAACATTTTGAAGTGTTCAGATTAAAATGGACATTTCCAGCATTTATTGTGAAAATGTGATATTTTGTTTACAATTTTGTTATTTTGAATCATCCTATTCTGTTATTGTCTGTACTTTCACATGTTTTAGCCCACAAAATCTTACTTTTTACCTAGAAATAACTGATTTTTGGTACAGTTGTTCCCTGGAAACTTTGAGCCATAGTTAAGGAAATTATTTTGTAATCTTACAAACTTCCTTTCGTTCATTGGTGTTAATTCAGGATACATTTGGTTGAATTTTTTACACGTTCTGACAATGATTTGATCACTTTTTTCATGTGTATAATAAATAATTTCATAAGAACTTCGTTTGAATAATCGATATTTGCATTCACTTTGGTAGATGATCCGAACACCGTCGATAACTCTTTGTAAATTACTTATAAAAGTAACCGAACTGCTATAAGCTTGATAATTCCACTGCTACCTAAATCCAAATTCTTAAAAAAAATGTTTCTAGAAGAAGCGACTTTATTGAGAAAACGACGATTTAGGTATAGGGACATGATATATCATCTTGAAGCATTTTTTACCATCTTTCAATTTACCGAGTAATATACGGGGGTTTCATTTGAAAAAATGAACTTTCGACTACTTTTATGCACAATGGAAATAATAGTAATTTTAGCACACCCTGTATGATATGGAGTCGATTTCTTGGTGTTAGTTGAATATTTCGAGTTTGTCCAAACTATCATCAAAATATCAACTTTTCATGAATTGAGAGTAATGATGTACTTAATTTCAATTAAGGCTATGTTTTGGACCATATTTAGCACAATTTATTTTTTATCTCGAAAACAGATAGAGATAGGTATAGGACATTATCAACAAAAAAGTATTAAAATACCAGAGCAATTCCAAAAATGTATTAATATACGGGGTGTTCCATTTAAAAAAATTAAGTTGCTAGGACTTTTTGATGGAAGTGCCAACGCCGCAATGCTGAAAATATTTTAGATCGACAGAACAGGTAAGGAAATGTGAGAGGTGAAATTTTCAGAAAAATAATGCTTTACGTTTTCCAGAAACGTCTAACCTACCATCGACCGTGAGTCACGCTGTATTCTATTCTAATAGTAGAATTTAATTAATAAAAAACTCACATGAAAACATTGTACTTGATCATTAATGCCGTTTTTACTGAGAATTCAGCCTATTCCATTTAATGATCGAATGTGACAAGGGTAGGAATCGTTCCAACTCGTAACCAAAATCTATATAAGGGAGCGCTCATTTAAAATTTTGCTGAAAACTAAAAATCTTTTGGTTGGATCCCCTCGTATAATAGAGAAAATAACCCTCGATATCTTCATTATAAGTCATGTGTTTTCGAAGTATTATCAAGGCCACGTTTATTTTTGTTTGATTAGCAAATAAAAGATCAAACCATTAATCGGGTGAATCCCAATTTCCAGTTTGTTTTAAATTCACACACATTGCAAGTCGCCTCAGAGGTCACGGACAAGGTTCTTGGGGAAATGACTTGGGTACGCTATCATTATATGCATTTCATAGAACACTATGGAGGGATACGTGAGAGTGGCAGTAGTGGTTAATTTGTTTATATTTGTGTCCACTGTGCCTGCAGGTAAGTGAACCGATTTTTCTTATCTCTTGTTTTGAAAAGTATAATGTGATAAACCATAAAAAGCAGACTAAGGTCAACGATTTTTGCATTAAATAAAAATGTTGGCTGAGGCTAATTCTAGATATTTTAAATTCAGACAACTCCAGAAATGCCTATAAAATTAATTAAAACCTATACTAATTCAGTGTCATATACCAATTAGGGAGTTATATAGGGAGTTATATTAAAAACCTGACTCTTCCTGATAACGCTAAATTAATATAATTTTTTTTCCAGAAATGTCTCTTAAAACGGAAATTCTGAATTGGCTTGAAAAATAATGCCCTTTGCTAACTGAAATTTTCACGGATAACCTTGAAAATAATATCTATCACGTTTCGAAACTCAATCTTCTGGAATACTTATTAATTAGTAGATTCAATAATTAGGAACAATAACCAAATAGAATTGATTAATTATCCTATGTTTGAATTTCACTAGTTCGGACTTCCATTGTCTACTATATAAAATGATTTGAAATCCCTGAAACAACTAAAAAAGAAGAATTGAAAAAGAATAGTTGAAAATAACAATTATATTAAGCAACAATAAACCTGAAATGAAATGATAGTGAAATAACCTACAAGTAAAAATATAATAATTGAATAAATAAATATTAAAGGAATGAAAAAAGAGAGTTCAGGAGAAAATTTAAGGAAGCCGCATACATGTTGTCCAACAACGTATTCAGCCAGGCCAGCGTAGATATACGAAACATATGGAAACCCATCATCAAACGAAAAATGACCAACTCCCGCCAAAACGGTCACCTCTCACGGAATCAGTGAAGCGGAAAATGGAAAGTAGAGAAAGTGAAAGTATTTCAACGACCTATAAAATAGTCATCTCTCGGAGGAATCAGTCCAGTCATCACCCGAAGACGATTGTAGATACCAACAATCGAAACGTCGTGAACTAACGTGACTTCGAATCTCTAAACTTTTTTTTTTTTTTTTTTTTTTTTATTTTTTTTTTTATTATTTTCTTTTTTCATTCCTTTAATATTTATTTATTCAATTATTATAGTTTTACTTGTAGGTTATTTCACTATCATTTCATTTCAGGTTTATTGTTGCTTAATATAATTGTTATTTTCAACTATTCTTTTTTAATTATTCTTTTTTACTTGTTTCAGGGATTTCAAATCATTTTATATAGTAGACAATGGAAGTCCGAACTAATGAAATTCATCACGAAACATTGTCAATCACCTTCAAACAAATATCCTATGTTTAATTTGTTTTCTAATGTTGAAATTAGTAGGTAATTAACAGAATGTTAACAATAAGGATGATATGTGATAGATATTTTGATAGACAATTAATTTAATCATTTTCTAGAATGTGTTGATTGAGAAGGTAATGAAAATCCCTATATAATTAAAATCTATGTAGGTATATACAGGGTGGGCCATTGAAAATTTGACATGGAGGTTTTGGGTACTAATCTTGCAAATCCTAAAAAACGCTCAGACAGGTCAATTTTTATTGTGAGGGGGGCCGTTTTTTTCTCATTTACAGCATCGTCCCTTCAACCCCGGAGCAGAGGGTTGAACAACCCTTAGATTTTTAATAGGATATCATAATAAATTTAGAGTTGAAGTTACTCACTTTATTCTCATGTTAGATGCTCAAAATGGGCACCTCCAGCTCCCATGCAATAATAGATATTCTGCTGGAAACGTTCTCGAACATTGTGGAACATTTCTGGAGTGATTTGACGACATTCATTTGTGATTCGTTGCCATAAATCTTCAAGTGATGCAGGAGGAGTACAGCCAATTCCGCTTTTCAAATGACCCCACAGAAAGAAATCTAACGGCGAAAGGTCTGGTGATCGTGGTGGCCATTCGATAGTGCCCCGCCTCCCAATCCAGTGATCCGGAAAAGTCTGATCTAAATACTGCCGAACAGGCAGAGCATTATGCGGAGGAGCCCCATCTTGTTGAAATATTAACAGATCCTCCCGATAATTGTGGTCATTTTCAATAATATCAGTGAGAAGGGGATTAATAATATCTTCTAGAAGCTCAAGATACATTTGTCCGGTTGAATTGATTTCTAAAAACAATGGGCCAACAATACATTCACTAAAGTTCCAGCCCATAACATTTCATTATTGTGGACCTTGAGTGTGCACTTCATGAAAAATGTGAGGATTTGAATCAGCCCCATAGAGACAATTATGGCGATTAACTGTGCCATTTGGAAAAAAAGAACATTCATCACTGATGCAAATGTTGAAAACAAAATGTGAATTTTCCACCGCTCGTTCACTAACCAACTCGCAAAATTGCAAGCGTCGATCGAAATAATCTTCATTCAGTTCTTGCGTTAATTTAATCTTGTAAGGATGCATTTTGTGGGTTTTTAAAATACGCCGAATGCTAGTTCGTGACACCCCGGAAACAAAGTCTTACTTTCTTGTGCTCAAAGTATGGTCAAGCTCGACGTGGCCCAGAATTGCCAATTGTGTCGCCTCATTTGTTACTGGTGGTTTGATTTGCCGTTTTGGTAAATTTTCGTTATGCGGACCCCCGGCGATTTTGAAAAAATTTTTGACTGTACTTACGTATTTTGATGCGTAGATTACGAATCCGAAAGAAAAAAGCGGCGCTCTCCCTTATTTAAAAAGTTACGGTCCTTCAAAGTTCAGAAAAGGGCAACTTTTCAGCCTTCTTTTTCACTAAATAAACTATTTAAAAACACAAGCATTTATTCACTAGGTCACCTTTACACCTTATTCCTCCTTCTTTAACACTTTTCACTTCAATAATCAACATTTTTCTTATAAAAAACTTAATTTAAAAGCGAATGTTTCTCCTGGTGACATTATTCTATTTTTAGGTTATTTACTAGTGACATTTCAGAAAAAAGGGGTTGGTATTTGCCGTCGCCTACTATTTCAAATTCGTAATACACCACCAAAAACCAATTTACGATCTAAAAAATGAAGGTAAAACTTCAGGAATATGGACTGCATCAGTCGTACCAACCATATCATTAACCTTAAAAACGTAAAATACAGTGATATGTAACCAAAAAGCAGCTCCGTACATTTTTTAACATTTTTATAAGAAAAATGTTGATTATTGAAATGAAAAGTGTTAAAGAAGGAGAAATAAGGTGTAAAGGTGACCTAGTGAATAATTGCTTGTGTTTTTAAATAGTTTATTTAGTGAAAAAGAAGGCTGAACAGTTGCCCTTTTCTGAACTTTGAAGGGCCGTAACTTTTTAAATAAGGGAGAGCGCCGCTTTTTTCTTTCGGATTCGTAATCTACGCATCAAAATACGTAAGTACAGTCAAAAATTTTTTCAAAATCGCCGGGTGTCCAGATAACGAAAATTTACCGCCGTTTTTTATTTGCTACACATCCCTCCAAAACATACTGTCGCGACACATTCTTACCATGTTGTTGATTGTATAGTTCAGCGGCTCTCGCAGCACCTATAGACGTTGTGTAAACCATTGTTTCTTTAGCAACACTTTACGGCACTCACTACTAGTAATAATGAAGATATACTTTCAACAAAAAAATGAGAAATAGAAACAGCATTTTTAACCATTTTTCAATTGTAATAGTCCTCTTATCAGAGAAGAACTAAAATATTTACAAAAAAGTAGCGTAAGAAACAAATGAAAGAGTTTCAAATACATTCCAACTGAGCAGTGGCGTACAACAATTTGTTGCTATTAACAATATTGAAAAAGTTAATTATATGAAAGAACTCTTTTAAATACGTTCAAATTTAGAAAAATGTACACCATTGTTTAGAGAATTCCAAGATCTTTCAAACGATGTGCGACTCGCCCCCTATTCCCTATTAGAATTCCAAAGGTTGTTCACCCCTCTGCTCCGGGGTTGAAGTGACGACGCTATAAATGGAGGAAAAAACTGTCCCCCCCCCCAATAAAACTCGACCTGTCTGAGCGTTTTTTCGGATTTGCAAGATTAGTACCCAAAACCTCCATGTTATGTTTTCGATGGCCCACCCTGTATAAGCATCAGCTAGGTAGAAACTAAATAGTTTATGCGTTAAATATATTGTACCCTACTTACTCCACTTTATATTTATGTTGTGGTAAATATATAATCATGGATTTTCATCCATATATATCCAATACTCAATACTCATTCATTTAGGAAAAATGTTTCTTTCGTGATAACTAAAAGTGCCACACATAACACTGACTAGATCTTCACTGAAATCATGTCAGCGTATAAAAAAGAATAATGGAATATTTGAAGCCAAAGATATGAAATTTTTGTGTCGTAAAAGAGGCAAAAAGAGAAAAATTCAACATTGTTTTGCATTAAAATTGAAAGAAATTGGGAAATTGTATTATTCAATTACTTATTATTTATTTAATCACGCGGCGTTTAAAGCTCTTGGCTCTTACTGAGCAGCGTCTAAATTGGTAGCAAATTGCTAAAAACGTCTCTCCTCAATTAGAGAGACTAAAAAAGGGGTTCACCTTACAAAAGGTGGGGTGGAAGATTTTATTTTTATATTTCGTTTTGATGAGTTTATAAGAGTAAAATATAAAAAATGTGACTGAATCTGGGCCCGGCACAACTTTTGGTAGCCGAAAAACCTCTAAATTTTCGGACATTTTTTGTTTTTTTCGCAATATCTCGAAAAGGAGTGATTCTAGCGAAAAACAGTCCCCATATAAAATTGTAGAGAATTAAATTCCCTACAAATTTTATTCACATTTTTATATTCTTTGACCAATAGGGAGCGAGCTACAGCATCTCAAAGATGGACCATTTTCCTCAAAATGGTAAAAAAGCCAAATAGCGCCTCCTTTTGTGTGTGTTATTGCGACCTTTGCATTTTTGGTTGTAATTTCGAATTACATTTTGGTCCGATAAGTTTCTCCAGACCACCCCCCCTTATACAAACCCCCCCCACCACCCAATTTGACAACTCATGAGGAATGAGTAGGTATATCAAAACCCTCACAGTCCAATCCAACTTGATCTTTGACAAAAC
Organism: Leptinotarsa decemlineata; assembly: GCF_025532065.1. Classification (NCBI taxonomy): domain Eukaryota; kingdom Metazoa; phylum Arthropoda; class Insecta; order Coleoptera; family Chrysomelidae; genus Leptinotarsa; species Leptinotarsa decemlineata. The sequence goes on along the minus strand of NW_027412537.1, from coordinate 14,200,534 downwards.
CATAATCAACGCAGTTACTCAAGACAAGTTTCTGTCGAACGCCAACAACAAGATCTGGTTAATTGAGCTACTCAAAACAGAGTTCGAAGATTGTAGAATTCAAGTCAATCAGGCACATGAGGATGCTGACAGACTCATAGTTTTCTCACTCACTTGTCTCCTTTATTCCTTTAGTTGGTGATTAATTTTGTAATGGGGGGCTCTCAGAAAATGTCTAGATCATTCTACTTCATTTTCATAACAATAACGCCCATTTCGAATTTTCTGCTAAGCACTATTTTGTGGAAAGAAAACTCTTTTTATTTCATTCACCATAGTTTTGTTTCATTGTATTGATTTTAGGCCCTGATGAAGCTTTAAAACAATGCGAAAGCTAGACGAATAGGTTGAAGTGCTTTTTCTCACATTGCATTGGACTGTGAAGGTTTCGATATGCTTACTATACTAAAACCAATAATGATTGAGAGTAGAAGTAAGCCCAGTTGACAGCAAATCGGGGGCGTGCTTATTAATTTTTGAGAGGGTTGAGAATGAAAGAAAAATTCTTAGTACAATTAGTTAAAATATTCATGCAGATTTTTTATTTATTTCATTAAAACTTTGCAATATCGTAATTTACCTAATCGTTGTAGTCATTAGGTGGGGCTTATGAAAACGGAGTAATAATCGTGGTAATTATAGTAGATACCAAATAAATTAACAATATTAATAAAAAACACAATATATAACTTTTTTCACTATTGGGTTGCAGCAATTGATAAGTGAACTCTTTATAACTATTCTCAAGCTTTCGAGTAACTTAAACTCATCGTCAGGGGTACTAGAAAATACAAATTATAAATTTTTGATAATAGAATATAATATAAATGTAAATGTACAAATTTTCGTCTAATCTTCAACCTCAGATTCGTCACTGTTGCTACCGCTATCATCAAAGTGAATTATGATTGGTTCAATATTTTGTTCAATACGGTTGTCTACGTCCCACATTTTTTGCTCTTCTTTTAAAACATGCTGCATGCATTTCTTCCAGTCTTCTGCAGAAACAGTTCAAATAGCTTCTTGTAGGTGATGTTGCACGTCCACTAATTTAAATGTTCTGTTTTCTCGTGCCACATATCCTTTTACTTGCGCCCAGATTAATTCTATTGGGTTTAATTCGCAGTGGTATGGTGGTAACCTTAAAACTGTAATTCCACGACTTAACGTCATTTCATCCACTGCGAATTTTTTATATTTGTCTGATTGTTTCTGTAATGGTTCTAAATGTCGACTATGGTATGGGGCATTGTCCATGACGGTGACAGACCCAGGTTCCACAAGTTGAATGATGCCTTCAAACCATTTTTCAAACACCTCCGCATTCATCTCTTCATGATAGTCGCCTGTTTTCTTAGATTTAAATATTAATTCACCATTTGGTAAAAATCCACTGTCGCTTCCTATATGCGTAACTATCAGACGACTACCTTTTCCAGATGGCTGTTTTAACCCAACTGACAAACCTTCAATAAAGGCTTGTCGTGCACTTGTTATATTACCATCCTGCCATACTTCTTTGACCGTATGTCCTTGGTTAACCCATGTCTCGTCCATGAAGTACAATTTTTTTTTGAGCTTCCGAAATTCGTCAATTTTTCTTAGATAGTTTCTTCTCCTTGCTATTATTTCTTGACTTTCAATGAGAATGCTTTTCCTGTCAACTTTTCCGTACGTAAATTTCATTTCGTGTACAAGTTTCCTAAAAGTTTCTTTATCCATTTTTGGGACCAATTCATGATCGCTAAGTGCCTCCAGAACTGTTTGTAGTGTGGGCAGCTCATTTCCGAAAAAGAAACTGTGAATAGTTCTGCGTATACTGGTTTTGGCTTCTTCATCAACTGTGATTTTTTTTCGTCTGCTACTAGTTTTTGGCGTTTGTACGTCCCCATGAATTTCTGCTTCTCTTAGTATTTTGTAAATCGATGATTTTGGTACACCGGTATAATCAGAGCACATATCAACTAATTTATCTTTTGTGATTGTGGAACTTAATGATGTAGAAATGCCCGGTTGGTTATTCGGAGGTACACACGTAGAATTACAGCACATATGCACAAAGTCATCTTTTGGTGGCTGATGATCTCTTTCAAGACAGTGAAATACTCGCAGTACAATTTGTTTTTCTCTTACTGATCGAGACTCCGACCGTTTTACCTTTTTCGACGTGGAAGGCCCGACCATGTCTCCCATTTTTTGAGTAGTTTGAGAACGGTGTAGAAATATAATTATGTAACGCTTAAACACTTATTAGCACTATTATTTTCACCAATTGTTATCACAACACGTCGATTGCTGACCAATAATACGCTCATGGCTGCAAGTACATTAGTGAGGACTGCAACGATGAGATGGAAGTTACGGTAAAGTGACAAAGACAGAAATATCGTTGCGTACAGCGTTGCCACTAGTTGAAATAAATATCTAACAATATACAGAAAATAATGAATTTTAACTGATCAGTAATCAGGAAATGTATAAGTATTACTCATTACAAGCTCATTACTGATTTTTGTCATAAATAATACCTTTTAATCGTACTAGTATTGTGTATTGTCTATAATTTGCCACAACTTACAACTCTACTGTTTACTATATTTTGATTCTGCTATAAACTGGTAACGTAAAATTTAGATATGACAACGCGCTTTACTCTCAATCATTATTGGTTTTACTATAAATGCACTACTGTTATCAATTAGAGGGGGGGGTTGGTGATAGGGGGGTCTGGAGAACCTTATCGGATCAAAATATAATTCGAAAATACAACCAAAGAATGCATGGGTAGCAATAACACACACAAAAGAAGGCGCTATTTGACTTTTTTACTATTTTGAGAAAAATGGTCCATCTTTGAGATGCTGTAGCTCATTCCCTATTGGTCGCAGAAGAAAAAATTATATATGAAATTTGTAGGGAATTTAATGTTCTTCAACTTTGTATAGAAACTGTTTTTTGCTAGAACAACTCCTTTTCGAGATATTGCAAAAAACGAAATAAAAAAAATTAAATCTTGTACCTCACCTTTTGTAAGGTGAAATCCCCAGGGAACTGGACTGATATTAGAAGACCAACGGGGAAACCCCGATTGGGAGACCCTTGAGAATAATGAAAAACTAGATAACTGAACAAGATTAGTTAACAATACCTAAAATGAAAATAATGGAAAATAAATACTGAAAATTTAAGAATCACAATTCACTTGAAAATATAATGTTAGGATAGCAAGATCTTGAGACCGTATATATAATAATAAACATCAATAATTTCAAAAAATGGACTGATGTAATGAAAACTCATTTAGATTGGCCAAGCTCCTGTAAAGAAATCATATCCAGGGAAAGATGGGGCGGCAGAATGCCAGTTGCGGTAGACTACGCAATCATGCCTGTCAAGTTTGCCATTATACACCACACAGTGACACCGGAATGCAATTCTGAGGAATCCTGCTCTAAAATTATGAGGAGCATTCAAAATTTCCATATGGATACGTTGGAGTTCCACAACGTGGGGTACAAGTAAGTTTTCCATCACAGTACTGAAGAAAATCAATTTGAATTTAGTCGACATTGTTTCTTGCTGAACAGACCGTTGTAAAACTTACACACTTGTTTTTAATATCAGGCATACTGCGCCTCAGAGCATAACATTTCTAGGACACACCATTGATCCCACTTTAAATTGGAAACTTCATGTATAGGGTCTTCCATTAAGCGCTTCCTATCTTTAAATTTAAATAAAACAAAGCGTGTGTGACATATCATATGAATTTTGTATTTGTTAAAAAGACCTATCGATGCCATTATGTGTAGAACATAACATATGGAGCGACAGATTTCTTGAAAAATCTTAAAACACCAGTTAACTCCTTCGTATTGTTCCCCACGACCCCGAGGGAAGTAATGGAAAGTATCCAGTCTCTCAAGAACTCCAATTGTTCGGACTTTTTTGAGCTTAACAGTGGGATCATCAAAAGTATTGCTAATATGATTGCATACCCATTATCCCTATCAATAAATGAATGTTTTTCTCATGGGGTTTTTCCTGCAATATTGAAAAAATCTGTAGTCCTACCTCTTTTTAAAAGGAAACCCCTCATATTATTGACAACTTTCGACCTATTTCAATAATACCTATACTTGGAAAAGTTATCGAGGTAATTGTCAAAAGCAGATTAATAGCATACTTAGAAGCTAATTCTCTTTTCTGCCCTGGACAATTTGCATATAGAAAGGGTAAGTCCACAATCGATGCTCTTTTGAATATCATATCCAGTATAGTGATAGGTTTTGAGGAGGGCAGACATTCATTCATAACGTTGTGCGATCTATCGAAGGCATTTGATTGTGTTTCGCATAATATTCTGCTTAAGAAACTTTCCTGTTATGGTATCCGTGGACTGTCCCTTAAATTCTTCGAATCCTATTTGCACGATAGATCACAGTGTGAATCATTACATGGGATTAAATCGAATGTGAAATCTGTCAAACATGGTGTACCCCAGGTTCTGTTCTGGGACCAATCTTGTTTATACTATATATGTATAAATGACCTATACTACCATATTCTTCCTAAAAAATGTTTTTTTTGCGGATGATACCACTTTGGTGGACTGTCACGAAAGTGTTAATGATTTGAGTGTTTCTGCCAACGCCACCATGAAGTCTGCAAGTAACTGGTTTGTTTCAAATAGTTATAAGTACGTCTAATATCTAATGCCAACTTTAAAGATCATTGTCGCCCACTTTTTATTCATCTCAAAATTATGCCGCTTCCTACAGCTTTTGTGTATGAAACATTGATTGAAATTCATAAAAATAAATCAAAATACATTTTACAATCGCAACAACATGAATATCCTACAAGATCACGAAATCTGATAAGAACTGAGAGATTCAGACTGAGCACCTCACAAAATACTTCATTGAATTTGAAATTCTATAATAAGTTACCATGTCACATAAAACAACTCAGTTTCTACTGTTTCAAGCAAAAACTTAATAATTTTTTTGAATCACTGTTTTTATTCTACAGATGAATACATGTTATACAACATTTATAATTCATGTGACTTTGATTGAGTAACAATTGTTCTCATTTTTAACATTAGTTGATTGATTGTTTTTATTATTATGTACACTGTTCTGTTATACAAGCACTGTGATAGTTTTATTTGTATATATGACGTAATATTATACATTTTTGTGTTTTGACTTGTTACAAATATTTGTACAAATGTATCACGTAGCCAATAAACTATTCTATTCTATTCATTGTTCAAATATTCGCCACCGCTTCTCTGGGTGGAACGCATCCGAAACGTCCATGACTTTGGCGCCTAAATCAGGCTGAATTTGACAGATGGCATGGGTTATATTGGCTTTCATAACCGCTGTGATTTGTGGGTTATTCGCATACACCTGCGACTTGAGAAAACCACACAAGAAAAAGTCTATTGGGTTCAAGTCGCACGATCTAGGTGGCCAGTTCACATCACGTCCACGTGAGATGATTAGGCCCTCAAATCGCTCGATTCAATTCAAATTCAATTCAAAATATACTTTATTGTCTGACGAATAAATTGTTATTGACAAACCCAAAAAAGAAATGGTAACATGAACTGAAAAGAGACATGTTAACAACGTGATAAAACCGATCAGAATGTAAGAACATGGTCAATAAAATAAAATAAATGAATTTAAATTAAATAAAATCAATAAAATACCGTAGATATTACAGTTAGTCATACTCAATTAAAATTATCATCATAGAATTCTGCTGAGCTATATTAAGGTCCCACAGAAAGCAAGTCTTTCAACTCTTTTCAAGAACGCTAAGGCTATTTATGGTTTTTATAGCTTGTGGAAGATAATTGAACATTTTGAGACCTTTGTAAATAATGGAATCTTCAACTAGGGTCGATAAATTGAAGCTGGATCATTGCCTGGTTTTATACACTGGCTCGTCCAAGTTGTTAAACAAGTTCCTATTTTCAAAGGGAAAGCAGATCGTTTCATACATAAATGAGGAGACCACAGCTAGGATTCTGTTAGAGAAGAAAAGAGGCCGACAAGAGTCCCTAGGCTTCGCTTTACATATGCATCGTATTGCACGTTTTTGATTGAAGGCATGTGGTAGAACACACACCCCAAAAGCAAATACCATAACGAAGATGGGATTGAAAAAGGGAATCATAAACCATTCTAGCTACTGTAGATCCGAGCTCTAATGCAGTTACTCGTATTGCATAACATCCAGAGGAGAGCTTGGATTTCAAACTATTTACATGTTTGTTGAATTTTAAATTATTGTCAATGAATATGCCAAAGAATTTAGAAGTTGTTACATTGTCAATTTGAATATTATTTAAATGTACAGCTGGAATCTGGCAACGATAGGACACTACTTTTTGATAAATTTAAGCTCGAAAGATTTGAGTCAAACCAGTCTTTCACTTTCGTGATGTCACTCTCAATAACTTCATGCAACGTATGGCTGTTAGGGGCATGCAATATAATAATTATGGTAGCATCAGCAAATAAAGTAAATACTGCCCGTGCAGAATATCCAATGTGGCATGTAGCGCCATCTTGTTGGTGTCCAGATCATCCATTCATCAATTCCGGCCAAAATAAGTTGGTAATCATCGACCTGTAGTGCTCGCCGTTGACTGATGGCCTGGCCAAAGAAATGTGGACTGATGACGTCGCTGGCCTATAATCCACACCAAGAAGTGATTTTTTCGAGATGCATAGGACGCTCTGGAATGTCATGTGGATTGGTATCGTTCCAAATTCGACAATTTTGTTTGTTCACATACCTATTCATCCAGAAACAATGCTCTGCCTATTATGACATCTCTGAATTTAGATTTCCTCAATGTTAGTCAATAAACTGTGTGTAAATTGAACCCATTTTAACAAACATGTAAATAAATTTTATAAATTTTGAAATTAGGAATCCAAAAAAAATAGTGACGTGAAAATGTATAATTATTATTGTGAAAACCAATATGTATATTTTATTCATAAACAAATGTTATTTAGTTTTAGGATTAGGTGTAGTCAATGACTTGTCAAAACACTATGTCGTGTATTGCTGACCCGTGAGGGTCAGCTGAGAATTTTTTTGTACATTTTCTTTCATTTTCAGCTTCCTTGTTGGAGGTGATGGAAAAATTTACGAGGGCTCAGGATGGCATAAAGTAGGGGCTCATACAAGAGGATATAACAGCCGATCACTTGGACTGGCCTTCATCGGAGATTTTTCGAGTAAGAGGACTTTGTGTTAATCATTTCAAAAACAAACAAAAAAATATATAAGGCTGCCATATCTGTTGCCATTCCATTTACTTCCATCCTTGCATTGGCGATAATTTGACAATTATAAATGATCTCTAGGGAAAAATATAGTTGAAGGAAAACAATTCGTATTTGGGTAATTTCACCTTGCAGACCGAATGTTCTAATCAAAAAATTGATGAAAAACGAATTTTCGTAACAAAAAATTACTGTACTGTATTGAATACAAATGGGTTTTTTTTGAAAAGTTGTGAATCTATAGACCTATTAATTATTTTATTTAGCATAAGCTAATATACAATATGTTTGATCCTAACTATCAATTACAATCCTAACAATAAATTACAAATATATACATATATATGACTGACAACGATTGAAAGTTGTGATGTACAGGTAATATCGGTAGTTTCATCAGTTTCCCAAGCAAACAAGAAACACTTTCAATCTCCTTGCTTATATTTTCCTTGATAATATATGCCACACTGTCTATAAGCTCATTTTGGATGGTTTTTGAGGTGCCCAAAAAAACACTACCGTTCAAAAAAGTGCCAAATTGTGAATCATATTTGCCCCATAACACGAGGTAATTTTTTTAAATCGGAGTATCCTATTTTAGACCACGTTTGGTATTCGGTTTGTACGAATAAAACATAGGGCTAACAAAAAAGTTTTTCTCGTTTAACGGAGACGGTTAATCAATCGCATTTATCGTACCAACTAGTATTAAATCCACGATTTTGTCGATTATCTGACGATTTAATTGAAATTAAATTTGGTTGAGGCCTTCCCAGAGTTTTAATAATGTAAAATCTATTATCATAAGATAAAGACTTAAAATTATTTGTCAGCCACCAATCGACTATATCGTTAGATTTTTTAATTTCGTCCAACTTATCCATAATAAATGAAAAAAAAACTTACCAAAAAGTGAAAACCTGAAAACACCTCAAAATTGAAAGGAAACACCACATTAAAAATATTACCAAAAAGCACTGCTATAATATAATACTGCCACTAAAACGATTTACCGGAATATTTTTCAGTCCCGGTCCGTCACGGTATCCCGTCCGAATAATTAAATAAAAAACAAACACATTCGTACATAACGGAGACCAACTGGAGGCAAGCCTCCTCTGACGCTATAATTTCTGCAACTGAAATTACAAATCGGGACGTATGTCGCTGGTTGGATCGGTCTCGTGGAGCCTGTGTTTTTTAAAGCGGTCGGAGGCTTGGCTCCCTTGCAACGTATGGCATTTATTATTTCGGGTTGATAGTTCATTCGTTATTCGTTCATGGGCGGTGCATTTGAGTTTTGTTGATGCAGGATACAGTGTGGTACGTACTACGTAGTGAGTTATAGTGTTTTTTTCAGGCATATTATGTATTTATATTGAAAATTAATGGTAAAGCAATGATACCCAAGCATTTTTAGAAAAAAATAATCATAATTATTTGTCAATATCTTTAATTTATTGCGATGAATAGTTTCAAATTTTATGGGGAGGCTAAGCCTTCCTTGCCCCCTCTGACGAGCCGCCGCTGTTGAGAATGCCAATCAAAGTGGTAATATTTGTGTTTGATGCAAGATACAATAACAAGATACGTCACTTGATATCAGTCGATAATCCGGAAAGCAATAGCTGAATAGCCAGATATACTTTCGTCAACAATTCATTCATTCAGTCGTCTTGTAAATTGCATAAATATTTTTGATTGCATCAACTTGACATAGTCTCGGTGGCGAAAATGTTGAGAAAAGGATACTTGAGAAACATATCTACATAATTTTTCTAATTTCAAACGAATCATTAATCAACGCTTTCTCTGCAAACATCAGTCAGTTAGTTGATTCAGTTTCATATCTAGTGGGAAATGAACAGAAGTATTTTGATCTTTTTTCAGATAAAAAACCACCAAGTATCCAGATACAGGCGGCGAAGGACTTCTTGAAGTGTGCCCTAGACTTGGGAGAACTTGACAAAGACTATAAATTATTTGGAGCAAGACAAGTCAGCGCTACAGCCAGTCCAGGAATATACATTTTCAACGATATGAAGAACTGGCCACATTTCACGACGTCCCCGTGAGAGGTCGTTACTTACAAATATCTGTTTCCAATTCTCAGCCTTGAATATGTCAGATACCTCAGCTATGCCTACAGACAATTGCATAGTTTTGGCTTGGATTCTTTTGTATTTTCATCAGTCACTTCCACATATTGAATGTTGGTAGCTATAAGTGTGATCCCGTTTTTAAGAAACTTAAAAAACGGATATGGACGTTTTCATCTGTTGCAATAATGCTTTAGTTTTGCATTTTTTGATTTGTAACTAAACAATTAATAAAAAACAAATCCGAAATGTGAAAGACTGTACTATTTTTTCATCAATATAATTTGTGTTCCCATTTTTTTCAATTTCAAATAGACTCGCTTGCGACTAGTTTTGTTTTCAAAAACAGAAAAACTTGTTTTAGTTTCGAAAACAAACTTGAAACTCGAATTTCACCAAGTAGTTTTTCCAATAATAGTCTTTTTGTTCTGAAGTTATACTTCCTAGAGAGAAAGCAGCTTTATTTTGAATAATTCAAATTCATTTTGGCCTTTATATCATAGAGTACCACACGGATTTGTAATACAATCAAAAGTCAAAACTTTTTGATTGATTTACTAGCAACTATCTATGGTTGCTAGTTGAACTCATTTAACTATTCCCCAACCTCTGGAAATGAAATAAAAGAAATCCTCTCTAGCATGAAAAAAAACTCTTCAGGATGGGACGATCTCTCACTTAAAATTTTCCTCAGACTGCCAAACACTGTATTAGATATCTTAACAGAAGCTATAAATAAATCTCTCATTAATGATATTTTTCCAGATTGCCTGAAAACTGCTGAAGTTATCGCATTACTTCAAGGAGGTGATTTTAATATATCCGCGAACTTCAGACCTATTTCTTTACTGCCAACTCTATCTGAAATCGTGGAAAAAGTTAATGAAAAAGAGAATCTTGAATTTTCTTCACAAAAATCATATTCTTCACTCCAATCAGTATGGCTTTCAAGCCTCTAAGAGAACAAATTCTGCAATTTTGTGATCTGACAAAAGCATTGACTGTGTTGATCACAAAATATTGCTTCAAAAACTTGAAATCTACGGATTTAGAGGAAACATCTTGTTGTGGTTTGAGTCATATCTATGAGATCGTGAATTTCAAAAGTTTATCTTCAGATAAAATGAGAATTAAATGCGGGGTACCTCAGGGATCTGGCCTCGGACCTTTGCTGTTTTTATTATATATAGATGATCTGGCATATATATGTATATATATATATATATATATATATATATATATATATATATATATATATATATATATATATATATATATATATATATATCGATTGAAGGTAAATTCACAAGTTTTGCTGACGACACGTCTATACTTTGGCATGGAAGAAGCACTGATGCACTAAAAATTAGGGTAGATCATGATATAGGCATAGTTAAACAATGGTGTGATGCCATTTTATCATCTTTCAATATATCACAGACTAATATAATGTCCTTTAAATGTAACCTGGACCATATAATTCTTGAAGAACACATCATTGATCATAAACTAGAGAACAAATTTTCAGGCCTCAACATAGAAAACAAGTTAAAATTTGGAACGTATATCAGTATACTATGCAAAAAATATCCTCTAGTTGTTATGCGATAAGGTCTATCTCTAACTCTTTGGACTATCACTCTGTTATAAAAGCATACTTTGCACTTTTCGAATCCCACTTGTGGTAAGAAATTTGTTTCTGGGGGAGCATCAGTCAAAACTTAATGAGTCAAGTTTTCACAATACAAAAAAGAGCAGTGAGATTTATTACCAGAGCTAGAGTCTAAGATTCCTGTAAGCCCTTTTTTTTAACTCATCTCATCTTAACAGTCTACTGCCTCTTTATTTTAGAAACAGTCTGCCTAATGCACAAAGATAATATCTCGAAATCCACTCAAAGTTATGCCACTCGTCTCACATTCAATATCACTTTTCCTATCCCGTCAACAGCATAAATTAAAAATTCGATTCTTTATAATGGCAAAAAATATTAAAATCATCTTCCCCTTTCAATCAGAAAGTTAACATGCTACAAACAGTTTCGAAAAAGAGTAAAAAAAACTTCTGCCAGATAAAGCTTATTATATAGTATAATACAGGGTTACATTGCTGACAGACTGGGAATGGCACCCCAGGTGGCTCGGGAAGTTATTAACATTGCCTACCCAGAACACGAGGCTAATAACTAAAGAAGTTAATGCCGTTGACACGAAAAAATATATGGTTTGTGTTTGTGAAGTTCTAATTTAGATTCTTGTTTTTTGTAATTAGGTCAAGTTTCTTATGACTATGACTGAAGATCATTCAGTCAGAAATAAAAATCGTGTGGCACAATTGTACTTTTTATATTTTTTACAACAAAATAAAAATACAAACTTTTTGAAAATTAATATTTTAAAAACATTATAGCGGTATATAAAAGTAATGGCATTATTAGTTTTATATTGATGAAGTATATAAAATTGCATGGTCAGTTTAACCACCATTAAAAATGAACTGTATATTAAAAAAAAAAGGATCAGTTTCTTAAAAAAATATCAAATAAACCAATAGAATTTCCTGGATTGCTAGTTTTAAAATAATTAAAACAGTGTGATTAAGTTTGAAAAATAAATAATTGCAGCTATATACATATAAACTACAGAAAATTCACAGTGAACACCACAAAGAGATTGCATTGAAACTTGAAAAGTACGTTGAAGGGATTTTCATGTTTCTTGAAGTTCCATTTTTATCAATTCCTTTGAGATATTGCTTTTTTGAAGTGGATATTGGTTACTGCAGACTTTAATTTATGAGAGTGTTTATGATCAAAAGATTCTCATAAAAGCTGGTCCCCAAAAAAGCATACCATTTGAATTTTATTCAAAATAAACTTCTTACACAAGCTAATTGTGGCACACACTGTACAATGGCACAATGTTCATCCCACATCATGTAATAAAAATGAACTTTGCATTAGTAAATCCTTGAATTCAAAACATTAAAAGCGTAACACAAAAAAATTTTCACAAAATGTATGGCAATTCATTATCATAATCAAACACTTATGACTGAAGTGATGTGGTTCAATACAGCTTATTGGGTGGTCTGCAAAATGTCCAGACCTAATCTCATGTGAGATCGAAATTTAGAGAAATGCTGGATTTTTATTATAAGAGCTCTTAGAGATTGGAGTTCTGGAACATGCTGAATAAGGAGTGAATATCTTAAAACCTTACTATTTCCTCAACAACACAGACAGGGGGGGATACTGGGAAATTTAGAGAATGATTTTGATGAATGAAAAGTTAGGTATATATTTCTTGCAGTGTCTTCATAGAAATAGAATTTTTTATTGTGGATTTGGCCAAAATGTAAGGTTTTAGCTGGACCAGATAAAAAAAAACAAAGTTGCTTCCGGAACAATCTTCATGTAAAAAAGTTGCAGTGAAAATCACTGAATTTATGATATTATGAACACTAATGAAAACGAATCTTGATTAAGTTTCAATTGTACAGTGTTTGAAATACAAATATTCTGACGATTTACTTGATTCAAATTTTAGTGTTGAAAAAACTCGTGTTAAAATTTCGCAATGAAACTTTCTGGTTTCAAAAATTACAAATATACAGAGAGTTAGTTAGAATTTTTGTTCCATAACTTGTCTAGATAGAATTTTGTTAATCAATTCTAACTTTTATAAATGGCGTTCAAGATTATTTTTCTTTATCAGAAAAAGTCTTCCACTGTTTTATAAGTGAGGCTGAATTTATTCAACTGATTCTTGAATAAAATCCAGAATATAAATGATTGAATAGTTTTAATTGTTCATCATTTTAGGTGCCAAATTGAAGATACTTCTTATAGAAAGATAACATAAAAAAAACCTTTTCAGATTGTGTCTTCGATTATTTTGAAAATCATCCGTGAATTTTGTTGGTTTTTCAATATTTTGTAGATAACTTTTACTTTAAAAGGTACATTCAGTATGAGCAACGGTGTTGATATACCAAATATATAAATTAAATATTCAAAAATTTCAATAATATTAATGTGCCAGAAAAATTAACTGGGTTTTTCGATAAATGTAAAATTAAAACCAGGTTATTCAGATTTGATCATGGTAAATTTTCATTAGAACATCATGAACTGCATAATATCGAAAATTCTGCAATTATCACTGAAACTTTTTTACATAAAACAAATTTTGATAAACATAGAAAAACTATTCTGAAATGAGACTGGGATAATTGATTACAGAAATTGTTTAAATGAGGAGAGAATGGAAAATGTTGATACTGCTGATTGGTTAATTAAAAAAGGCGCCCATACTTATATATTTTAAAATAATTTTTCCACACCTGATAAGCACAAGTAATCAGAAAGCAGGCTTAAAAAAGTTCCCAAGGCCCTGGTAACTATTTTCATCAACCGCACATTTTCCTTAGAAGTCTAAGTACGTCACAATTCGCTAGGAACCAAAACAAACTGCATAATCTTATGCAAAGCCTAAGCAACAAACTATCAAAACTATCACATATCAAAAGTAACAGTTTTATGACTACTATCCTTAACGCTACTCAAAAGCGCGGCCTCAAATTTCTGCAAGGACTTGTTAACCTTAGCAAACAAGAGATTCAGCTCGTTATCGCTATCGTGAGGCTGCAGAGTAGCCAACGCTTCATAAACTTGATTCATGGATAACATCACTTCCTTCTTGCTCAAAATTTTAACAGTTTTCTTCACTTTGGTCCACGTCAAACTATTTACAAAGTCACTTACATTCTCGAAACCGGCCATGCCGGCCTGGTCGAACAAAACAATCGCCTGTTTCTGCTCCACAGGGTCCTTGATTATCATCGAATTAGAACTGAATGTGCAGATGAGTCCGTTATTGCAACACCAGTTCTTGATTACGTCCAACTGGTCCATGTCGCATAATCTATCAGAACTTTCCATCAAAACTCCCTCCAGCTCTTCCAAGAAGTTCGTTCTGTAAGGCTCCAGCTCGACGTTTGTATCCACCGTGTTCATCACACGTACTTTCGACTCCAGCTCAGCCTTGTATTTCTCCGCATCGGCGAGTTCCTTGAGCTGGGCTCGCTTCGCTTCCAGAAATTTCTTATCCCAAAATTTCTGAGCTTCGTATAGTCTTTCTTCGGTGCTCGAGAGCTTGCTCCTGAGTTCCTCCAATTCTTCGTTGTGGCTGTCGTCTGTCAACACAGAGGAGGAGGAAGACACGCCACTGATCTCGTGGACCTGTTTTAGGGCTCTCAAGCGTTCGACTTCGCTTCTCAAATCTCGAATCAGACGGTCATGGGGGTTTTCGTTGATTCTGGCCCGATTGACTATGGAGCGGGCTTGGCAGGCGTACCGTAACGTTGCTAGGGTTTCCTCCAGGTGGGTATTGGCCGGGGAAATAGTAGCCAGCATAGACGTCAAGGAGTTTCCTCCTAAACTTTCCTGCAATATACAAACAACGAGTGAATTTGGTAACAGATTGGTGTAATGTAAATTTTTGAAAACGATGACTCTTGTTTTGGAGCGAGGTGTATACAACATAATGATGAATTTTGAGATAAATTTAAATTAAAATTTTATTTGGTTCATAACAAAGCTACAGCTTTAGAACATGTCACAAAATACGATAAAATTAACATATGCTCAAAAAGTAAAATATAAAATCTTCAGAAGATACTTAACTGTGCAATAAAAATAATAATATAGTACATACATACAATCGTGCAAGGCATCTTTGTTTTATGGTACAGGGAATGAATGGAAAAAGTCATTAATACCATGTAGGGGATTTTCCGTAAGTAATGTCTTTAAATATTTTTTGAATTTAGTAAAGTTTAGAGAACGTACTGTGAGAGGTAGGGCATTTTACATTTCAATATCAATAGTATCATCCTTTCTTTGTAACCTGGTTTGAGGTACAATCAAATTATCTTCATTTCTAGTATTGTGACCGTATATATCGGACACACCAGAGTAACTATCAATGTTTTGTTTGACATATAGTAACTTTACAAGAATTATCAGAGTGAAGTGTCATTATTCTCAACGTTTTAAAGATTGGTTTGCAGGAGTCTTCAAAATTAGCTCCTATAATAGATCTTACAGCCCTCTTCTGAATGACGACTATAACATTTAAATGAAACTGAGCTGCCGAGTTCTAGATAGACAAGCCATATCTAATAATGGATTTGAACAGTGCATAATAAGTAGTTATTGGAGTGGATTGGTTAATAAGTTGTTTAACTTTTCCTAAAGCAAATACTGCACTATTTAGTCTATTGCAAATTATATATATATATATATATATATATATATATATATATATATATATATATATATATATATATACCGGGTGTCCCACATTTTATGTGACAGGCAATATCTGGTTTGTTGAAGGAGATACACAAAAATGTTTCATACAAAAGTTTTTGGAGTTCATGAGAGCTATATTTTGATATAATTTTTGAATATACAGGGTGTTTGGTGTAGGTGCTACAGACCAAAATTCCATTTTTTAAAATAGAACGCCCTGTATATCATTACATATTCAGATGCTACGTTAAATTCTGATATCATTTCATGTTTGGTTTTTGAAATTCGGTTACGGCGTTGTTGAGTTATTGTAAAGTCTTGAGAACGACTATTATTTTTTAAAATATCTCATACAATTATTCTCTCTGCATCAGATCACATGAAAATTAGTCAAAATTTTGGGTGTTCGAAGTAATGGTTTCAATTTTGAGTTGTGGAATTCAGTCAGGAATCATTTTGAATATGAAACAATTGCAAAATTGAAAAAGGTGTATTCGAAAACAAATCTTTAATTAATAACAATGTTTAAAAAATATCTGTTTAAAATATGTTTTTCCGTTATTCAGCTGCCGCCCCCATACGAACGACAACTCTCAGAAGTTGAGAAACTTGTGCGAGCTAAGGACTAACGAGGTCTTACCTTTTAACGTGTGATTCCTAACACGGTTGCAGAATCATTCCAGCTTCAACCAGATAAATTCTCTCGAGAAAAATATCTGGTCGAGGCGGGAATCGAACACACGACCTTCCGATCGTGAGTCGGACGCACTACCACCGCGGCCAATTCCACAACGTAAATAATTCCACAATTCCACAATGTAAATAATATAACTTAATAAATCATTTCATAAGAATGGTAGGTACCTAGAAATAAGTCATAAAAATTGTTCAAAGTGATGCCCATTAGATATTATACAGGCTTCGAAACGTCGAATCACTTCTCTCGTACAAGTCGCTCTTATAATATCAGGCGTAATATCACTGCACGCTAGTCGAATTTTCATTTTCAGATCATCCACATTCAAAGGGGGAGTAGTGAAAACAATATCTTTTAAATAACCCCATAGGAAAAAATCAAGCGGTGATAAATCTGGGGAACGAGCCGGCCACCGAATTGGACCCTTATTACCAATCCATTTATTTGGGTACGTTCTATTCAGATATTCAGTAACAACCTGTGAATTGTGAGGAGGAGCACCATCTTGTTGCCACCAAATTCCTTGTCGTTCTGCTATGGGAATATCTTCCATCAACTGGATCAAATCATTTTCTAGAAAATGTAAATATCGCAATCCATTGAGATTTTCATTGAAAAAGTAAGGTCCTATGATGCGGCCATTGAACAATCCACACCATACATTAATACCCCAAGTAGTTTGAAAATTACTTTCGCGGACCCAGTGGGGATTTTCTTGAGACCAATAGTGACTGTTATGTCGATTCACAACTCCATTATTGTGGAATCGCGATTCATCGCTCCACAAAATTTGACTGAATATGTTAGGACTTTCATGTAATATTACCTGAATACAAGCAATGAATTCAAGTCGTCGTTCAAAGTCCGTGGGTTTCAAACCTTGTACCAACTGAATTTTGAATGGGTGGTATTTATTTTCTTTCAGAATTCTCTGTACATTAGATTTACTCACACCGACTTCTTCTGCAAGAGTACGGATAGAAACATGTGAATGAATAATAATATAAGCCAACACATTGATCTCTAAATCTTCAGTTCTAACAGATCTCTTATGATGACGATGCTTTATAGTAGAAGGAAATGACCCAGTTCGCAATTTTTCTACAACTCTCGAAAAAGTCATTCGTGACGGAATGGGTCTGTCTGGAAAACGTTCTTGGTATAGACGTTGTGCTTGATGGCAGTTTTTCTGACATTCCCCAAAAATTAATAACATATCAATGCAATCACTTGGACTAAACGCAAAAGGCATACTGGAGTTTTCGCACAAAGAACACAGTTACTGTTTTGCAAAGAATCACTGAATCGAACTGACAAGTAGATACAATTCAACAACATTTGTTACTATGGCATCAACAAGCATAAGCTACTTGATGAAATTGTGCAATATAAAGCAATTCACCCTCAAATTAGTCACATTCTCAAGAATTTCAATATTATATTCAACTGATATCGATATCGTATCGTAGAGGTGAGAATAATGGTTTGTATTCAGTAGTAGTCTAGTTCAATTTAATAAAAGATACAGACTGGATTCGTGTACGAGTAAATAAGTTTTTTTGAAACTTTATATTTAAGGAAAAGTGCAATAACTCAACAACGCCGTAACCGAATTTCAAAAACCAAACATGAAATGATATCAGAATTTAACGTAGCATCTAAATATGTAATGATATACAGGACGTTCTATTTAAAAAAATGGAATTTTGGTCTGTAGCACCTACACCAAACACCCTGCATATTTAAAAATTATATCAAAATATAGCTCTCATGAACTCCTAAAACTTTTGTATGAAACATTTTTGTGTATCTCCTTCAACAAACCAGATATTGCCTGTCACATAAAATGTGGGACACCCGATATATATATATATATATATATATATATATATATATATATATGTATGTTCCATAATAGCCTGACATCTATATCTACAGCCAGAAATTTAGTGCAGCATGTCTAGGTCGTTTTCTACATTGTAGGATATTCTGGATTCGAAAATGAGACTTTTTTTTTTTCATTGAGTATGAGCTTCTTTGTCAAGACCAGGTTTTTGCTTGTTCCATAACTTCCCCACGGATTGTAGCCGGACACTCCCTTTTATTGATACTGATGCCATATGTGGTGTCATCAGCATACATAATTGTCTCGATATTTGAGGTGAACATATTTGGCAAACCGTTAATATAAATAATAAAAAGAAGGGGGGCCAATATTGATCCCTGAGAAACTCCTGATCAACTATTTAATTTGTTGATTACCAATTAGATAAGGGCCTTTACATAGTATTGTTGAGGCTTGATTTATCGAAGGCATTTGACAGTCTGGATATAAATTTACTCTGGAAAAGCTTATTGTACTAGCATGAGAGGAATTCTTTTTGATTGGATCAAATATTATTTACAAAATAGAGTGAAATCAGTTAAAATCAAAAACAGATTATAAGACAGGCAGTTAAAATTGAAAATGGTTTATAAGACAGGCAATGTGCCCTTGGAGATCCACAAGGTTCTGTCTTGAGACCGTTGATTCTTCTGTTGTTTTTAAATATTCTTCCTGGATAAATCAGCACATCACTGTTTCAGGAGAGACCTAGAGAACAATTACCATACTTCAGGACTGGCTTTCTGTCAAGAATATAATATTTTACTTCATGATTTTGGCATTAAAAATACTGTCTGAATTAGCACCTCCTTATTTCAACCTTATTCAATTGAATCCACACTATCCCACAAGAAGAAATCAATAATTATACATTTCGCATAGTAATGACTTCTGAATAATAAAAGTTTCGCCAAGCAAGTTGATATCACTAGTGAAGGTGGAATTTGAACATACTAGCTGTATTAATTTTAGCCAAAAAAATGTTGAATCTTTACAACACACAACTTTGAATATCCTTGTCTAAGTCCTAAGTCTTAGTCTTTAAATTGTGACCTTGAAAGTTTCTGAATTTTAGGATTATGACTGAGACAAGACAACGAATGTCCTACAACTACGAATAACAGTTGATGAGTTGATTGAATTCAGTTGATTGTCAACAGCTGATGATTGATTGTTTTGTTTTAAATGTGGTTTTTATGAGGCCATCTCGATTGGTGTTTGGTATCATAAGCGGTTGACTTAAAACTGAGGGCAACTTGTGAAGTGGTTGTTTTTTACAATGAGCGATATGTCCATCAGCAGAATGTTCTTTTCAATAACTATCTTCATCGTTAAGGCCAATTTAGACTTCCTAGTTCTTGTCTCAGCCTTTACCTCAATGACTCTGTCTCCATTTATACAGCACAATTTTGTTTCTGAGAATCAGGACGAGTGACATGTGACATATAGTGTTACTAATCCGAACGCAATGGCGATGTTTGACCAATTTCAACAAATATGGCTGTTATAGCCTCATTTTGTTTAGTAATAAACTCTGCTACTATAAGAATAACATTTTTTCTAACCATCATCTGTTCAAATTAATTCAATTAACCCATAAACCGATATTTGTAGATGAGGACATGAAACTTATAAATGTTTTATGGAACTTGTTTCTTGAACTTGTTTCTTGAGACTAAATTTGCGTCAGAGACAAGGACTAAGATGTATACTTTGGCTCTAAGTTGACCAGGTGTAAATTTCTCCTCAATACAATGACTGAGACTAAAATTGAGACAGAGACAAGTACTATGACGAATTCTTCAAAAAGCTTTCAATTTATTCAATTATCTCTGGCAGGTGATGTTTATAAGATTCTGTTAATAGAGAAAACTTAAAATCCGATATTTTTTTTAAATTCTGACTCTCACCAATAACAAAATTATTGAAAAATCTTTATGTTAATAAAAATATCAACTGCAAAGAATTTAATACGATAATGTTTCATGCCAATCCTAATGAAATATTTTCTGAAATGAATTTTTGAAGTACATATTCTGGGGCCCAATAAAAAAATGTTTCTTGCAAAAACATACTTTTACTTACCTGGTACTCTACAGTTGAAGTCATTTTCGATCACACTGTCAAACAACAAGTAACTATTCCAGTTGTTCAGTCAATTTATATGAAAGCAACTGATTTTATTGCACTCAACTATCAATAGGTAAACATCTTCAAATGATAACCACCATTTTAGTAAATTTTTGAAATTACTTGTAGTTTGTTAGATTATAATTGAGGTATTTATTTTTTCATTCACTGATATTGTAATTTGAGATTTTCTATTGACAATCTTTACATCCTTTTGAAAAGTTTACCTGACCACAAGGATGAATGAGTTATCAGAGTGACCATTGTGATAAGGAAATTTGAAACCAATAAAAACATTCTGTTATCTGGTGATTCAAAAATCAAAACAGATTTACCTGATTGGATTCATAGTTGTACTGGGTGAGGTAAAGATTGTCTTTGATTATACATAAAAAAAAGGAAATATGAACAATTCAAAAAGTTTCAACAAAATTTCATTTTTATTATATCTAATATACAGGGCGATCCAAAGAAAATTTGACCCCCCCGTAAGACAGATACGGACGTGTAATCGAATATTTCAAAGAACACGTCAATTTTCATTTCTGGGGGGGACTAATTTTGATGTGAAAATCATACCCGAAACTTCACCCCCCTGTGGTCAGCAACTGTCCCCTATTTTTTTTCAATGGTGTGTGGGTTCAAGTGATACATCATTTAAAAGGTATTTTGTTCCTCTATTACTTCTGTAATTTTTTTCGAAATTGGTTAATTCGTTATTTAGAAATTAAATGTTGAACGTTTTATAAAAAAAAAACAAAAAATTCGCTGTTGCTCATTTTATTGAGGAAATCAACAAAAGTAATATTCATAGCAACACAATCAACGGATAAAGTGTTCAAAATGACCTCCATCTAGTTCCATACAATAGTACAGTCTACTTTCAGAAATCGGCATTCCCAAACAATTCTCTGTCGCGGGTCTTCTAGATTTGTAGAATTCATGTAATATGAAGTAAACATTTTTAAATGGACGACACTGTTAGGTTTTTCTGCACTGATAGTTTTTGTTGAATCAAATTGTCGCAGAACACAAAGTAGATAGCTGGCCACTGTTGCTTCTTCACAAATTAATATTCAGTCATCCTTGTTCACTGTGTTCCAACATGGTTTATTTTACTGCAGAGAGAATAGAAATTGTTGCAATCTATTATCGAAATAATGAATTTGCTAAAGCTGCTGCAAGAATTTATAATACGAATCATCCAAATCACAACGTGAGCCATGAATATGTTAAACAGTTAATGGATAAGTTCTGAACTGTGGGTTCTGTTCACAACAGAAAAAATGAAGTATCTCGTCCTGTCAGAAATGACGGAGTTAAAGTTGCAGTTTTAGGACATGTACAAATGGATAATCGACAATCTATCAGACAAGTAGCTAGAGCATCAGATGTATCAACTACTAGTGCTTTTCGGCTAGTTCAGGAATTAAACGAAAATGATCCTGATTGTCGACTTTAGTTTTGTTAGGTGTTCAGCGAAAATTGACCAATAACCCAAACCTATTATACAATACATGTTTTTTAGACGAAAGTTCTTTCATGTTGAATTGTGAAGTGAATAGACATAATTGTCGT
The DNA here is from genome assembly GCF_025532065.1 of Leptinotarsa decemlineata. Taxonomy (NCBI): domain Eukaryota; kingdom Metazoa; phylum Arthropoda; class Insecta; order Coleoptera; family Chrysomelidae; genus Leptinotarsa; species Leptinotarsa decemlineata. The sequence continues at coordinate 14,178,471 of NW_027412537.1, read as the reverse complement.
TACTAGAGCGATGTGAATGCTCATTTGGTGATAGAAACACATTAAAAAACTCCACAAAAATTAAATGTCTGGGCTGGCATCCTTGGTAATCATATTGTTGGATCATTCTTCATTGAAGGTAATCTCAATGAAGACACATACTTAAATCTATTACAAGACTGTGTAGATCCTATGATTACACAAATTTTAGAAAATGATGACAATTTAGTAGAAAATGAAATAACATTCCAGCACAATGGTGCACACCAACATTTTGATGTTCAGGTGAGACAATTTTTGGGGTCCAGTAGAGTGGCCAGCTAGATCACCTGATCTCACACCGATGAACTTCTTTCTGTGGGGACACCTGAAGTCGAAAGTGTACTCTACTAAGCCTACAAATCTAGAAGACCTGCAACAGAGAATTGTTCGGAAATGTCGAGAGTAGACTGTATTATTGTATGGAACTAGTTGGAGGTCATTTTGAACAATTCATCCGTTGATTTCGTTTCTACTGATATTATTTGTTGTTGATTTTTTCATTAAAGTGAACGACAGCGAATTTTTTGTCTTTTTTAAATAAAATGTTCAACATTTGATTTCTCCATAACGAATGAACAAATTTCGAAAAAAAAAATACAGGGGTAATAGAGGGACAATAGACCTTTCAAATGATGCTGACCGCAGGGGGGTGAAGTTTTGGGTATGATTTTCATATCAGAATTAGTCCCCCTAGAAATAAAAATTGACGTGTTCTTTGAAATTTTCGATTACATGTCCGTTTTTGACTTATAGGGGAGGTTGAGTTTATGCCGGAACGCCCTGTATAAAATTCTTGTGTCACAGTGTTAGTTGCCATACTCCTCGGTAACGGTTTAACCAATTTTCATGTATATGTATATTCGGTAGGTCTGAGAACAGAATTTAATCTATTTTTCATACCCCTAAGTGATAAGGGTGTTCCACCCCAAAATTTTTCAAAAATATTTTTGTAAAAATTTTTTGTTTGAATTTTTTTATGACGTGGCATTAAAAATACATATAGCCCTCAATTTTTACTCTTGTATCACCAACCCCCATTTTCTAATAGCCATTTTGGTAATTTAATCATTTTTAACCCTGATCATAGATCAGTTATTTCTTCCAGTCATCTACCGGTGTCACTTCTCACTCAATAAACAGAAACCTAACCAACTATTATTTCAAAAGAGCTAATTTTTTATCCTTGTATAATGAACTACTATCAATAATTTAAATACTTTTAGAAATATTTTGATTTCAGAAAATTGGGCTGAAGTTTACGACTCTAATTTACTAGATAAGAAATTTGATGCTTTTTATGAATTAGTGTTGTATTATTTCAATATAGCATTTCTATAGTTTAAAACCACTAAAAACGAGTTGATTAACAATAGATATAAACAATTGAAACAAACATATAGGCAGATGGTGGAACACTCTAAAACTAATTATAATAATGAAAGAATTTGTATAACAGGTGACGTATCGAAAGAAAGTTGGAAAATCATAAACGAGATGAGAAGCAGTGGATCCAGAGATGAGATTAGTAAAATTGTTATAGACAGTCAGATCATCACAAATCAAACAGTAATATGTGACGAATTTCTGAAAGTTTTTATGAATATACAAAGTATTGACCCCAATTTCAATAAGATAAAATTAGAACATTTCTCAAGCATTACTTTCTTCATGACTCCAATAACTCCACTTGAGATAAAAGAGACAATACATAAAGTGTGTTCTAAAGAAGCCGCTGGAATTGATGAGATAAATGGTAAGTGCTTGAGAGCTGTTAGTGACGCAGTATGTTATCCTTTGTGTCACATAATCAATGAATCATTCAGTACAGAAAAATATCCTGAAAAAATGAAAGTTTCAAAGTCAGAACCGATATATAAGAGGAAAGGTTCCAAGGAAGACATCAACAACTACAGGAATGTATGCTTACAAAGTCAACTAGCAAAAATAATCGATCATTGCTTCAATTTCCGTCTAAGAAATTTCTTGGAAAATAATTTATTGAAAGGATGTCAACATGGATTTCGGGCTGGAAAATCTACAGAATCAGCTATGAACGAATTATGTAATATAATTTATTCTAGCTTGAATACTAAGGAATATCCTATTACACTATATTTTGATCTCAGTAGAGCATTTGAGCTTCTATTTCAAAAATTAAACCGTATTGGAGTAGCGAATAGATGGGTTTCTTCCTATTTACAAAATAGAAGTCAGATTGTCATGATGAATTCATTCAAATCAAAGTCAACCAATGTTTCTATGGGTGTATCACAAGGCTCAATACTTGGTCCACTTGGTCATATTTACTAATGACATGATTTTGTCATGTGGTTCCCCGCAAAAAACCATAATTTATGCTGTCGATACAAATCATATGATATCACAAGATAATCTGGACAAAAACATTCATCTGAGCAATGTATGCGTTGAAGAATTCTCTCAATGGTGCCTGAATATGGATTGATTTTAAATGCTTCCAAAACATTCTTCATGGTTTTTCGACAAAAAAAATTCAGCAGTGACGCCAGCCCTCTTGTTAAAATAAATCATAAGTCAATTGAGCAAGTATCAAACATAAAATTTCTGGGTGTAACAATTGATGAGAAACTGACATGGAGAACTCATATCGAAAATCTGGTAGGGAAATTGAGTAGTATCAATTTTATCATCAGACAACTGAAGGACACTGTATCTATAGAGGTTCTCAGAATGGCATATCATGGTCTAGTGTCGTCGGCACTCACATATGGCTTGATCTTCTGGGGTAATTCAACACATATTGATAAAGTATTCATTGCTCAGAAGAAAATCATAATATGCATGATGGGAGTTCAAAATAATGTATCTTGTAAAGCTTATTTCAAGTCACTGTCAATTCTAACTTTACCATCACTTTATATTTATCTTCTAATTATGAATATTAAAAAGAGCAAGATACCTACATGAAAAGTAGTGAAATTCACCAACACCAAACAGGGAATCAAAATGACATTCGCTTACATTCTCTAGGCTTAGTGTGGGACAGAATTCTCCAAAATACCAAGGAATTCTATATTATAACTGTTTCAATAGGATTTTGATGCGATAAAAAATTTTAATACCTTCAAAACAACATTATTCAATTACCTTAATGAAAATACTTTTTATACAATAGAGGAGTACCTCACTGTTTGATGCACTGTCTGAGTTTTTTATATTTTCTTGTGAGCTCTATAATGCTTTTATGAGTTTTAATACTATATGTTTTGACTAGTCTGATAAGTTTTGTACCATTGTGTAAAAAACTTCAATGATGAATGAATTATCTGTATCTGTATCTGTTAAAGATATGATAAATTTTACGTGCACCAATTTTAATGAAATATGTGACTATTGTGACAAATTGTTCGGTAAATGTGTTAACTGTTGTGCAATAAAAGCTACATTAGTATTAATAAACATAAATAAAGCCATCACATAAAAAATATTGTGAATAGGACTGATATAAGTTACAAACCGATAACATTTATAATAATAGCTGTAATTCGTGTTTACTTACTCTCAGTAACCAAGTTAAAACAGACTCTCTGTATGGTACAAATTGGTTCCTCTTCTGATCAGCCAAGGCTGAAATAACTTTGCCCAAAGTCAATAACGATTTATTTATGTAAACCCCCTCTCGTATCTTCTCTTCAGAATTGAAGGAGTTTGTCAGACGTTCACTGCCCGCCAGGTCCACCAAGCTAACTCTACTTTTCCTACTTCTACCGTCTTCCTTCAGACCTTCAGATAAACACAATTCTATGGAGAAAATACTGTGGGACCTAGAAGACTTCTCATTCATCGATGTAGCTGCGGTTGCTCTGTTATTATTCCCAATCAGCAACCAATTCCTAAGTTCCTTGTAGTTTTTCACAGTTTGGACACTCAGGTCTACTACATATGGCCCCAACTCTGGGTGCTCACGTACTTTAAGGGGGGTGCGATTAGCTGTGGCTGAATTGGCAAGTAGATCATGAATTTTCTCGTTGTATATTTCGAAAAAACTGACTTCAACCGTGGCAATGCAATCCTCGTCCAACATGGAAATTCGTTCGAAAAGTTTTCGGCAAAACCTTGGGGTGATACCAGATAGCTCAGAATCGATATCGACAGAGTTGCCAACAGCCTTACCTGTTGAAAATAAATAGTTAATTTCACCTGTACTTATATCGGTTATTTTTCTTTGAAGTTATAAAAAATTTTGTCAAATGATGAATAAACTATATTATCTTTTGGGAAAGAAAACTTGGATTTTCACTTCTCCATCTTTATACAAGAAAATGTGGGAGTCTTTTGGATGATAAATGCCAAAATATACTTTTCCATTATCGACAATGACATTGAACAAAGAAAAAACTTGAGAACAATTCAATTATGAGAATTCAATAAGAATTTAAGAAAAAGCTTTTTGGTTTTCTACTCACTCATCATTATATACAAAAAATGTGAAAAAAACGCCATAGCAAGTTGGAGTTGAATAAATTTAAAGATATGTTTAAAACTGGACGGAATTCTGGAGTCAATTCATGAAGACAAGTATATAGATTTGGATAACAAGTTCCTGTATTTACTCTGGGGTGACTAATGGTTTATATATTTATCTTCCAACAGAAAATGTATGCAAAGAGGTATTTATTTAGCTAGTGTTTTTTGCCAGACTGAGTTTTTTCAAGTCAATTATCTAAACCTATAAACAGAAAAAGGTTTTTTCGAATATTACCCATCATGCTGAAGCTCTTGCCAGAACCGGTTTGCCCGTAGGCAAATAAGCAAGCGTTGTAGCCCTGAAAGGCACTGTCGAGAAGGGGTTCACCTAGAGCCCTGAACACATCTTCCTGGGAGGTAAATGCTGGATTTAATTCGTTACTGGACCAGAACACGTGATCATACTGAAAAATATGATCAGTGCTCATACCTGTGGTGCCCAACATTTGTGTTCGGATTGTCAACTCCTTATTAAGAACTCGAACTACATCTGTGGCTCCAACACAAGCCAGTTCCCTGCTATTCATTGGCCTTATTCTCACAGCTACTATTAAATTACTGACTTCATCAAACTTTTCTTTGCTTCTTCGGTGTGCGATAGGGGTTTCAACAGTGACAGGGTTGAAGCAATCTGGGGTATTTTGGACACCCTCGACTCTTCTTGATTTCGGAGTGGCATAATTTATTTTAGGGGTTGAAAATTGAGGTTTAGGAGTCTTCGGTATATTCCGATTCGTTTTATCTTTTAAAATTCCTGTTTTTTTAACTGCCCCTAAATAGTTCCTGGGTGTCCCAGGAGCTGATAGAGCCATTATTAGAAAATACTTTCAACCATAAAGTTTCTATACTGTCACATGTCGATACATAAGATTTTAAAAGCTTTTTCTATCAATAATAAGCTGAGTAAACGGTTGTTATTTTAAATTGAAAAATTTAAACGTTCGACATTGGCACTGACAGTTGACACTGTTGACATTCGATTGATAGCTAAGTGCGTCTACTAGAAAAATCCCGCTTGATGGGACACTGGATGTGTCTACCAGAATTCACATGATCAAACTGCTTTGAAAAAACTTCAAAAAGAACATTCTAGCTAGGGTTCTTGAAGTCCCCCGCATTCTAGCTATAGCGGATAATATTTTGAAATCCAATAGTTATTCATCATTTGAATCATTTGATGAATTATTCCTGGCATAAGTTAATATTTCATTAAAACAACGATAAAAATAAAATAAAAAAAATAATAAAAATTAATTGGCGCTCCGGGGCGACTTCATTGATTCCAGTGGCGCATTTGCTCTTTCAGCTGCAGGAAAACCCGGAAAAACCTGCAGATCTTGCACATCTGAAGATCTTGATCTAACAATGTCCTCTCTCTTATAAAACAAAATGTAGGGTGTCTTCAGAGGCTCCAATAAATTTAATGCATCACCAGAACATTTCGTGACACGACTATCGTCAAACTTAAACCAATCCGTTTCTTCTTTGACCAAGGCGTAATAATGACCAAATTGAACGCCAGAATCACAGTGAACAATGACTGCATGAATATTTGATAAATTGAGTCTGGTGAATTTGTAAGGAGTCTTATTCGATTTTTTTAGGATAATTTACATTATATCCAGAATCCAATTACATTCACTTTAACGTATTTCGAAGAGAGAAGGGGTGTATTATGGAATCTTGAATAGGAATAATTGATGAATACAATTTCGGTACTATAATGCAGCTTTATTTTTCAACTCTGTTGGCCAACAAACAAGATTTCTTTTTATTGTTTCTAGTTTGCATCGCTAGACGATAGATGTCGGGTCTATCGTTATTAGAGTTTAGTTCCATATTTGGCTGTTATTTTGTATGTTCAAAACTTTTTTCCGCCACATTATTACTTATAAGGCGAATAAACTGGAATATTAGATTCGCAAATAATGATTCCTTATAGATTTATTTACCAGATAGAATTTAGCTTGACTATAGCGGCTGAAGATCATTGAAAAACTAGCTCAGTACCCAGTTTCTCTGAAATAAAAACTGTAATTGTACAGATTAGTGATGAAAAGGTGAATTTAAATTTTTTGAAAAATGTTGCATTTCATAAATGAGTTATAATGCAGATATAGGGTGGACAATCGAAATCGTACCACAGGTAGGGAAAATCCGAAAACAAGGGGGAGAAGATTTAACTCATACAGAACTGATGGTTCGATAACATTTCAGAGAACATCCAGCAGAACCTAAAAACAATTCATAAAAGTGCTTCTCGAGTTAAGTTGAAAACTATGGAGATTTATGTAGTCAATCTGAATTGCGAAACATGCTATACTGTTGTGTTACTAAAATACAATTCCATAATAGTAGGCACTAAATTCCCAGAAATATTATTGTTTTAAAACGGAAACATTGTTTCATCATAATTTTTCTCTGTTTAATATAATCAGTGTATGTCACTGCAAGAGACAGCTTAAGGCAAAAACGTCACTGTAATTTCTGAGAATTTAGTGCCTACTATTTTGAATTTATAGTTTATCGTATAGAAATCTATCATGGGATTTTAAAAATGTTATAATCAATAAACTAAACGATTTTTGTCGAAAAAATCCACCTTAACGAAATTATAATCGTCAAATCACTAATTCTCTAGACAATAAATTGCAAAGCCATTGATAGAGTGAACCACAAATTGTTAGTGGTAAAGATTGAAGCATCCGAAATTGGAAAAAATTTATTGGGATATGTAGGTAGGCAGGTAGAATCCAAAAAATGCTTTAGTATGCCTCGTATGTCTTGTAGGTGCTTGTATGTCATGTATATGTGTCGTAAGTGGAATCCCATATGTGGAATTCGGAAATTCTGCTTCTGAGCCAGTCAGAGTACCATCGGGTGTGCCTCAAGGATATCATACAGATCCGTTATCATTCAATCTCTTTGCAAATGACCTCAATGTTCGCCGATGGTGTTGATGAAAGTGCGAAGAATCTCTGACTGAGATTCTCCAGTTCGATTTAAATAATTTCAAAATAAGTGATGTAATATCAATTCGCTGAAACCAAATCTAGGTTAATTTTATGAATATCGTCTTTATGTTGTAATTATTCTGTTGAGCTTCAAGACTCACATAAAAGAAACTTCATCAAGATCTCATCGTTAAATTTTAGGTTTTACGCTTCGAATAGCTATAAAAGTTTATAAACATTCTGTTAAGAAAAACAAGCCAGACAAAGTATTATTCAATTTATGAAAGTAAAAACTGTATCATCACATACCTTACGAAATTAGGAAGGAAAAAAGCTATAAAAAGTTCAGAAATCTTGTTGAAGATGTCCCTGCAACTAAAGCGTACTACAATCTTGATGAATATTACAATGGAACTTTGCTGTGATTCAATAAAGGTGTTTTTTGTTGTTTATATTGACACCTATACTTTGAATTATATTTTATACTGGGATATATCTTATTTTATTGCCATGACATGTGAACTTATGTTCAAATTGTGTATATTTGTTATTTACATCTTTTGAAAGGATCTATACATACTATTTTGTCTACAAACTGTGTTAAAAGATATGTGAACTTATAGTTTTGCTCAAATTGTGTTTCTGGGTATTTGTGTTTTTGAATTGTTTCTTTTCTATTATTCTTTGAAGTGCTATATATCAAATTTTTTAACAAGCTTTGTTAATGTATTTTCTTGAACAAAAAAGTATACCTATGTCTTTATATCTATTCCTTTGAAAATTAGTGAATGGTAACATTATTGAATCCCCTGAAAATGACTGTTTGATTCAACTTTGCAGTTTTTATTCAAGGCTTTTGTGTGAATTACCTATAATTTATGTTCAGTGTTAATAATGTCTGAGCCTATGTCAAGTGTTGAAGGCTTGACATTATTTTGAAATTTAGCTAAAAGTTCTTCACCTGGCACTTTTGGTATTTCCAATAACCCACTATGAATATAGTGCGCATATCTGGTTCTAGTAGTACTTATGTAATTGGAAACAAATAGATCATAACCTGTTGCTTTAGTGATTGCCCTACAAAACACTGCTAATTTTTTTGGAAACATTAATACAGTATTTATAGAAATCTTGAACTGTAATGGCCCTATTCCTCCAGGAATGCCATATGTAACCGTCATTGGAAATTATAGAATGATAATTTGAACGAATTTTCAATTATGATGAACGCCAATTCATTTCCCACGGGATCTCAACAATCTGGAACACCTTCTGACAGAGCTAATTGAATTATTTTCGTTCGAAGAGCTCTGAAACTATATCTCAAGTACTCCATCTGGTATGTAATCCGACACTAATAGATCACATGTGGTCATTTAAAAACGAGTCTAAGTGGTTGTCCTTCGACAAAATATCCTGCTATTTTTTATGATAGCTCCAATAAAAATATTATCCCCACTCGAGGAGGCGCGTGACCGACGCTATCTCTGTCACGGCGCGTGCTGACGCGTGGCGTCGTTTATTTAGAGGCGATGATATTTGTAGCTTGTGGCGCGATTAGGCCATAATGTTATTAGTATCCGTTTCGATAGCGATTTCGAGTGGGCAATTTGAATTTTTTGCTGCTCGTTAAAAAATATGTGACATCGCTCGACAATCTGCTCCAAGAGGCTGGGAACTAGATTTGCTCAAAAAATAATTGTTACTTTTCGGGGATTATACTTACAGAGTTTACCAGTTGATTCTCTAGAATCTTCTGAAAAATATAAAAAGTTGCCAACGTCCCAACTCGTTTTCTCTGACATAATGATAATAATAGCTTTATTGTCCAACAGTTACCCATTTACAGGACAATATAACATTTTATTCACAATACTTAACCATAAACGAAAAATAAAATAAACAAAAAGAAGAAACCAATTATTCTAATTACCTACTTCAAGTACACGTTAGCAATTCTAATAATGTTTTGAAGTATAGTGAAGAATAAATCATCATGGGCACAAATGCTAATGAAATTTGTGCACATAACATATATTGGGGAATTGAGCATAATGTTAGTTCTTGCTCTAAGAGGTCTAAAAATGGATTGAAATTGTGAAGCTGGCTGTGGTACATTGAAGTTAATTTGTTCAAGAATTTTAGGACAGTCAACTCTCTCATTCACTAACTTGAATAAAAATATGAGCGACGCACATTTTCTGCGATGCTCTAAACTAAAAAGTTCCAAACGTTCATATATGACATCATTATACTGGTACCTCTCTCAGGGTAAGAACCATCTATTCTGAAAATTAGAAATTTACAAAACTTTCTTTGAACTCTTTCAATGGCTATGTTATGAATCTCATAGAATGGACTCCAGAATGATACTTGCATATTCTATCTCGAATGTACGTAGGTGAAATACAACAGTTTCATGGCTTTGATATTATGAAAGTTTCTGCAATTTCTAACAATGAAACCATAAGCTCTGAGAGATTTTGAAACTGACATGAACAAAGAAAAAAAAAGAATATGTTACTCATGTCAATTGGGTGAAAATGTGATTATTTTTCAATTAGTTTAGAGGGAGTGGCAACAAAAATACTTAAAATATTTCTATATTGCATAATTTTCTAGATCATTTTATAGAAATGATAAAAGAAGTCTTGATATAGGTATCAATGCCACTCCTGCGTTAGATACTTTTTCAATAACAACATTTTGTATCAACGACCATCTTCATTCTTATTAATGAAGTAAACGAAAAAAAAAAAATGGAAAGTGAAAATTTCTTCTATAAAGCAGCTGAAACGAAAGTGTTGGTGATGATGTGAAAGCAAACCAAGTAAGTATTTTTTCAATCCAACTCACTAAAATGATTTTTCAATATCGAAATGTAACAAAAGTATGTGGAATTTTTAAGAAATTTCGTGATTTTGAGAATGTATGAAATGAAAACAGAAATGCTGTTTCAATGGTGCTAGAAAATCCAAATTCAATCAAAGATTAAAAAACAATTTTGTTGAAGCTGAGGAATATATCCATGAAAATATTTTCTCATTCAATAATATAAAAATATTTTGAAATAAAAATATAAAAATGATAGAAAATAAGATTTTTTAGGGCGCTTTGAAAATAATTTAAAGAATTTCAACCATCGAAAACTTTAAAAAGGGTTTTATTACAATCGTGAAATTTGTTGTGCATTGATATAGGAGTCAGGACTCCATTCAACCATTTCTGCGTCGAAATTATTTTTTTGCAGCTGTAAAAAATGCGAACATGGTGAAAAAGTTGCTCTGTTGGCAGGAGGAAAAGTTCCAGAATATCTGAAATGTTATATTTTTGCACACTTTCTGACAATCGTATAATATAATAAAATATCGAACGATCTCTACAATCAGGCTTGACGAAAAATGAATTTCTGACAAAGACATTATTTGCACCCCAAATTTCACAACAAATCGATAACAAACCGTGAAATAACCTATAAATATTCTTCGAAGTTACCTCCAAAGGGTTAGGAAACCAATACAAATATTTGAAAGACATTCGACACGATGCGAAATTTAATGTTTCGAAAAAAATCGAGATGGTTTCTTACTCTTTTTTCAGAACGGCAGCAGATGTTAAAACATATTTCAAGTTATTGCGGAAGGGTAAAATCATGTAGGATATTTGACGGTTAATCGATAAAAAAGATGTCTTTTACTTGGTTCCAAAAATGTTTCTATTGTTCATATAGTCATCTATTTTTGCAACTTCGTTGATCGTTTAGAGAGATAACTTAATGTCATTTTTTTAAAATAACCTATAACTGTAGAATCAAATGGCCAGTGGGAGTATATAAACTAATTGTGATAATTAACGACAAAGAAGACATGTTGCTTGTGAAAATATCAGATTCCAAAACACATATTCAGAAAACTTTTATTATGATTGGGCAAGAAAACCTGCTGTTGCGTAGGCAATATTTATCTTCACGTCCATTCCAAACTCCACAAAACAGATTATTGTGAATTATAAAAGAAAAGAAAATTTTCGTTACACCTTGTTGTTATCCACAGTTTTGGGAATCTAGGATTGAGAATCGGAGTATTTTTGATTTAAAAAATTGCACAGGCCATAGTATTCGTCGAACTTCAACGACGTTATTAGTTGAAGAGATACGGTGGCTGGAAGTATACCAATGTTGCTGAAGGATATATAGACAATTCACTTACATGGATATTACTGGAGTTTTTTCGACACACTATAGTAATATTCATTACTACACCAAAGGTTCCAAACAGTGCATCATAAGTAATTCACTTACAAACAAAATTAAAAAAATTATTAGATGAAAACCGTTTTGAATAATTGAAAAGTGAAGTGGCGTGAGTTGTGACTTGTGAAAAAAAACTCGTTTTTTTTCTTAGGCCCGGGACTATTCAGCTGAGGTGTCAAATACTACATTTTTTCCTATTTAACCGTCTAAATTATGTACGCCTATGTAACAGCCACTTGAAAATTATTTTTTGCTCCGCTGCTTAAGGAAGTGAACTTATAGCAATGAAATTATCTGGTCCTCTTTATTAACTAAGAAAAAGTGTGTATACATACCGTATTGTATATAAATGAAATCATCTGAATTAGAATAGAGTAGAATGGAATGGAATGGAATGGAATGGAATGGAATGGAATGGAATATAATGGAATGGAATGTAATGGAATGGAATGGAATGGAATGGAATGGAATAGAATAGAATAGAATAGTATAGAACAGAATAGAATAGAACAGAATAGAATAGAATAGAATAGAATAGAATAGAATAGAATAGAATAGAATAGAATAGAATAGAATAGAATAGAATAGAATAGAATAGAATAGAATAGAATAGAATAGAATAGAATAGAATAGAATAGAATAGAATAGAATAGAATAGAATAGAATAGAATAGAATAGAATAGAATAGAATAGAATAGAAGAGAATAGAATAGAATAGAATAGAATAGAATAGAATAGAATAGAATAGAATAGAATAGAATAGAATAGAATAGAATAGAATAGAATAGAATAGAATAGAATAGAATAGAATAGAATAGAATAGAATAGAATAGAATAGAATGGAATAGAATAGAATAGAATAGAATAGAATAGAATAGAATAGAATAGAATTTATTACTGCAATGCATACATAAACAGTATTCGCATACATCAATGGGATAAATAGTATATAAATTAAAATCAATGTAACACAATACAGTCAAATAAATACAGTATTATTGTTGTATAAAAATATATTCATTATTAGACACCCAACAAATTTGTTGATGAGTCGAAATTGTAAAATTATTCTTGGAATGTGTAAAAGGGATTCTGTAAAAGAATATTCTTAATTTTCACTTTAAAAAGTGTTCATACTCATGTCGAAAGTCTGAAACTTATATGGTAACACGTTGAAAAATTTCAAAGATATATTTAAATAAGAGTTTTGCGATTTACCTAATCTATATTTGGGTAGCTTTACATTTGTTTTGGCCCTGGTATCATGGTAGTGTATGTCCTCCTGCTTAGTCAATTAATTTTCACCTATTAAATTTTCAACATAACACAGACATTCATATATGGAGCAAGATCGCAGAGTTAATATACGGAGATTTTTGAAAAGAGGTTCACAATGATCGTCTTATTTACCCTGTGCCATAATTCTTACAACTTTTTTTGTAGTTTAAATATTATATCTAGATGACATGATGAACCCCAAACTATTAGTTCGTATGTCATTATGCTGTAAAAAAATGGCGAAATAAGCTACTCTCAAACAATTCGTTGTTATTATGTTGCTAAGTTGTCTAATCATGAATATCATGAATATGTGAAAAGAAATTCAGAGATGAGTCAAAATACACACACAAAATACACTGGTTCATTATTTTTTATATTATTCTTAGTAAATAATTTAATTTTTTATAATTGTTATTAAGTTTTTCAACCGCCAAAGAAGTGATCAAAGAGGGCGGACCTTCTTGTCTCTAATTATCGACGCTTAAGCGCCTACTGGAGCTCATAGAGGGTGTCCCGCTGTTGTTACTCCAGCCACAATCGACCCTTCGCTGCCTGAACGGTGGAGGGGCCTACGCATAGGGCCTCTAGGTACACGCATATAAAATCGTCCACCCTCGGCAGAATACGCAGTTTGCAAAAATCATATGAAGGTCCGGGTGTGCGAGACTAGTTTTTGAGTTAGTGTTAACGTGATTCATTCAATTTATTGGATATAAAAAAGTAAAGTGAGTAGAAGTTACACTTCTCATAATTTCATTTAAATCCAGACTAGTATAAGTCTAGTTGCCATGACCAGTATGGTTTTATCAGAAAATAATGTTTTTCCTTCGCACTTTTTTTGTCTGAAGATGGTATGTTTACTTGTCAGAAATTGTGTTTTCCACTAATTCGTTACTCTTTGTAGCTGTAGCTTTGTATTTTCCAAATCATAATAAAATAGTTTGAATATTTTTGAAAGTTTATTCAGAAGAAAAAAAGATTTATTCTCGAAGAACTGTTCTGATAAATTCACATCTCGTCTTAACTCTACACGCATCTATCAAACTTTAAAGTTGAAAAACAAGTGACTGTCAGAGTATTTTTTCTTGATTGGTGAAAATAATGAGATGTTATCTTAATAATAATGTATGTTGTATCGTAGCAATGAGTTTATACATATACAATGAGAATGAACAGTTGTGACACAAAGTCAACATTATGCTTGTGGCAAAACTGAAAATTGATTGATATAGGCTGGCGTCAATGTTTTGGTTGGTTTCCGGGTTTTGTCGTCGTCTTTTTTGGTTACAATCTTCAAATATTTCTACTGCAACTGCGGCATCATCTTCAGTGCCGTGGTCGAAGTACTCTTCTTGACGTTTCAGTTCAAGAAGTAAAAATATTTATCTGAGTTTGAGAATAAATCAATTAACATCAACATAAAAAAGAGAAAGTGTGCAAACTCATTTAAATACACAGGTGACGAATAAAACTATCTAACCATATGTATCAGTTAATTGCCAGTTTTTACATTTGGAAAACTCTTCAGCAACGGGGAGTTATTTAATTCAGCATTCAGTAAATGACCCAAATTCCTAAATCTATTTCTGAATATTCTGACTTTCAAACTTTTCTCTTCTAAATGTAACATGTCATAGTCGTGATTAAACTCATGTCCTTCTGATGAAAGATAATTTGCAAATGTGGAATTGATCTTTCCATTCAAAAAACTACTTCTAGCCTCTTTAATTCTTCGGTAAATACTTCTATTCGTTTGGCCAATATATAGTCAACTTATATACTCCTGATCAATCCGATACTGAAGACTTGTCCTCATTGTTTTTAATAAATTTGTTAAAATTATTATTTGTATAGCGAAACACGTGTCGCGGTTTTTGTAAAACCATACAATAAAGTGTATTAGTTAGTTTTAATATGGATTTTCATCAAGTATCGGCCAGTTCTATTCAATTATTAAACCTGGTTACACCCCAATTCGGAATGACCTCTAGATCCTCATCAAGATATGCAACTTGCTGCTGCCGGTTAAGATGTGCATTTGCGGCCGATGTCCTGGAATCCAACTGGAAAGACAAGTGTGCTGTCGTCAGCAAAACAATACAGGGTGTAATATAAGTACGTTAAAATATTCAAGTGACGTATTCCTAAGACAATTTTAAGAAAAAAAGTCTATATGAACTTGTGTCCGAAAATACTTCGTTTCGCAGATACGGGGTGTTGAAATTGAATTTTTTTGTTGGCTTTTTGAAAATAATTCTTGCAAAAAATAAGTTATTTGCACGAAGTTCGTTACCCGGGGTTTTTTCGACGTGGGAAATCATAATTTCGTATTAATTTTTATGTAACATCTAGAGGGCGCTGCGTACGCTGTCATTATTTATTTCGAATTGCCCAAACTTTTTTGACAGTGAACTTTTGGTACTTTTCATGAAAAAACCTAATTCCCACACCTTTGTCAAGTAAAAAAAGGTACACCTTTGATTTTTCGTTACCATGCCCGACTTTACGAATGCTGAAATGGCTGATATGGTTTTTGCATATGGCTTGGCTGACGGAAATTCAAGCGAGGTCAGACGCATCTACCAGGAAAGGTATCCCCAACGCATGACTCCTTGTGCAGCGAAATTTGCGAATATATTCCGGCGACTTTCAGAATCTGGAAGCTTTGATACAAATTCTGCAGTAGGACGGCCACTGATTTCAAGAACTGTAGAATTGGAGGAGGCGGTTCTCGAAGAAATTAGTGAACATCCAGAGACAAGTACAAGAAAAATTTGTCAAACTTTAAATGTGAGTCACAATTCAGTTTACAGAATTTTAAAGGAACAGCAATTATAACCCTTTATCATATTCAGCATGTCCAGGCACTAACGCTACGTGATTTCCAACCACGTATCGAATTTGCTCAACGGCTTCAAAGAAAAGTCGAACAACATTCGCACATTTTATCGAAAATCCTCTTCACATATGAGGTTAATTTTTCAAGAAATGGTATAAACTTCCATAACAACCACATCTGGGCGGAAGATAATCCACATGCGATAACGCAAACTCATTTCCAAGACAGATTCTCTCTTAATGTATGGGTAGGCATAATTGGGGATTATTTAATTGGGCCCCATTTTCTCCCCTGACATTTAAATGGAGATGCTTACCTACATTTTTTGGAACACGATCTTCCACAATTTTTGGAAGATGGTCCCACTGGTCTCCGAAATCACTCTTGGTTTATGCACGATGGAGCTCCTGCTCCATGCAAGAAATATTTTAGACGTAGCATATCCCCAACGATGGATAGGAAGAGGAGTTACTGAGCATTGGCCCCCGAGGTCACCGGACCTCAATCCCGTCGATTTTTTCTTTTGGGGAAACCTAAAATCACTAGTTTATGCTAGCTCCATTGAAAACGAGGAAATGTTTAGGGATCGCATCATAGCTTGCTGCGAAACGATAAGAAACACTCTGGGCATTTTTCAACGTGTTCAATGAAAAAGTTGTTTATCTCAACAAAATTCACCATATACTTAGTTTTTGTAATGTTCTCAGCAACTTCACTTAGCGCCCTAGGAGCTAAGTAATATGCATCGATATAGAAAATTGTAAATATCTCGAAAACGATCACCTCCAGCGTTGTCTAGGAGGTGTACCTTTTTTATTTGGAAAAGGTGTGGGAATCAGGTTTTTTCATGAAAAGTACCAAAAGTTGACTATAAAAAAAGTTAGGGCAATTTGAAATAAATAATGACAGCGTACGGAGCGCCCTCTAGATGTTCATGAAAATCAATACGAAATTATGATTTCCCAAGTCAAAAAAACCCCGGGTGCAAATAACTTTATTTTTTGCAAGAGTTATTTTGAAAAAGCGAACAAAAAAATTCAATTTCAACACCCCGTATCTCCGAAACGAAGCATTTTCGGACACAAGTTCGTATAGACTTTTTTTCTCAAAATTATCTCACGAATACGTCACTTGAATATGTTACACCCTGTATGAAAATAACTTTTTTCCGCAACTTCGTTTGCGTGAGCTGCAGAAGAAAAATGAAGGGAAAGGAGTTGAAAATCCTCGTAAATTGAAACATGTTTTCCCTCTAATTCTTGAGAAGCAACTAGAAGAAAACTGATCTTGGCCTCTTTACAGTAAACAAGAAAATTACATGCGGCGGGAATAAATACCGAGATTATTTCAAAAAGAGATTTGACAATTTTATTTAACGATTGAATTTAATTTTTCCTACAAAGCTTTTTGACAATGAAATTTCTCAACCTACTGTCATGTTCTGATGTAAATAATTCTCAACAACTTATCTCAATTTCTGATACAATCTATGATGTATTTTATTTTATTTATTTATTGATTATCCGTTTGACATATAAGTATGTATAGGATTTGTACAGCAATAAAGACGCAGTGTCCGTATCAATATAAAAACACTCTAAAATTAAAACATAATATAAAATACAATACAAAAGAAAATTATTTTATGATATAACAAATTCGTCTAGGTTATGAAAACAACTATCAATTAAATACTTTTTCAGATTTCGGGTAAATTCTTTAATTATATTAAGCTCCTTAATATCATTTGGAAACTTATTAAAGACATTTGGGCCCATCACATAAGGTGATATTTACAATGTGGAAGTTATATTTTTGACGAGTATTCCTACTATGTATGAGATTTCATTGGTGATAAATTTATGTTTGTTTTTAAAGACAACAATTGACAAATTGAATATATACATGCTGACAAGAGTTAAAATGTTAAATTGTCTAAATGAACTTCTGCAAGCGGCCCTTTTTGAGGCTTTGGCCATTATTCTCAAAATATACTTCTGCGCAACGAATACATTTGATATCGAAGTCTAGTTACCCCACAAACACATGCCATGTCTCAGTCTGGAAGCTACTTGAGCATGGTATAGTGCCAAAAGTTGCTGATCTGTCAAGATATCTGTTAGGTTACTGAAGAGATAACTTAATGAGTTAATTTTACTCGTTAAATTCGAACAGTGTTGTTTCCATATCAAACATGCATCAATGGTAGTTCCCAAAAAATGTGTCTCTTCTTTTCCCAGAATTGACATGTTCTTAACTTGAAATTGAATAGGCACGCAATGTTTTTGTCGATTGTGAAATCTAACCAATTGGTTTTGTTTGCATTGAGATAGAGAGAACTAGCTCCGCACCAGTTCATAACAGATTGCAAAGTATATTTACATTTATCTAAAAGTGAGTTTTCATCCATGTCAGATACTATTAAAGAGGTATCGTCGGCATACATTGTTAAAGAAGTTTTCCTAATATGTGATTCCAAATCATTTGTATATAAAAGGAACAATATAGGCCCTAATACCGATCCTTGCGGAACACCCATTGAAATATTTAACAAACTTGAATTACATTTATCATAAGTACTCGTACTGTGGTTACTAATTGTAACATATCGTTGCCTAATTTCTAAAAATGATAAAATCCAGGAATGTACTACGCTACGAATGCCGTATGAGTAGGTATAACTTTGACAACAAAGCATTATGATTGACGCAGTCGAATGCCCTGCTGAGATCACAAAAAATCCCAACAGGACACTCGCCTGCCTCCAAATATTCAAACAGTGTATCGAAAAAAGAAATAACTGCATTATTGATAGATCTATTGATTCGAAAACCGTCTTGATGATCTGTCAAGAGTTTGAACCTATTTAAGAAATCCAAAAGTCTATCAAGATATGCGTGATCAAAAAATTTTGAAAAACCCGATGTGATGATGACTGGTCTATGATTTTCTAATTTATATCTATTAATTTTCTTATGAATGGGAATTACTCTTCCAATTTTGGGAGACTTCGGAAATGACATCATTGATAGACTCTATTGATACCTCTAGATCTGTTAGATCGAAAGAGAAATATATTCGAGAATGCCCGTATACGTTCATATTTTCTCATACCATATACAGTGTCAGACAAAATTTTTGTAAAAAGGAATAATTTTTAGTACTCTTTGATGGAAAAGCCAATAGTGGGTCTTGTGACATTTCGTATGACCTTCACTTTTTTGAATTTCAATAAACGGTTGTAGAGTTATTGATAATTGAATTACTAACATCTTTTGAAACATATAAGAATCGATTTCAAGGACATGAAATGTTATCTCATAAATAAAAATCATTTGAGCAAATGTTCTAAATGCTCTCATTGAACTTCCTGATAAACTTGACTTCATACAAAAACTTTTTTCTATAAATATAATTTTCTTCCAGAATGTCCCTTTTCGAGACTATGAAGTACAACGACCTCTCCTACGACGACAGCTGCGATTCTGGCTTCGAAGTATCCTTCAAGTCTGAGTCATCAGAGTTCACAGACGACAGAAGCGACTACTTCGACCTGGACAATGACACCACTCCCAAGAAACAAGCCAATCCGGAACATTTCAACCAAGAACTATACGACAAATTCAACACTGCCTTCTACACCACCTTGGAAGAGCGAGTGGGAGCGCCCCCTGCACCCACCACCTGGGGAGGAAACCACTGCAGACGGAACCTCTTCGACAACAAAGAGGAGCTGGAGTTCTTCTACCCCCTGAAGCAGGACGAGTCGAAAACATCGACTCCTGTCAAGGAGAAGCCTAAGAGAAGATACGCCACTGGTCGTAACAGGGTGACGAGGGCGAAAAGCCCTTCGCAAGTGATGAAAATCAAGCGCGTGAGGAGGCTGAAGGCCAACGACAGGGAGAGGAATAGGATGCACATGCTGAACGAGGCGTTGGAAAGGCTACGATGCGTTCTTCCCACTTTTCCTGAAGATACAAAGTTGACGAAGATCGAGACGTTGCGGTTCGCCCACAACTACATATACGCCCTGTCAGAGGCTGTGAACGACATCGAGAAGTACTCTACTGCCGACGATAATGTTACCGTGAATGTTGGCAACGTCACTGTATCCATCAGCAAGCACGGTAACAGCATCACCAGTAAAAATTTCGAGCAGAAGTTTGGGAATGCTGTTGTAACGAGTGGGAGCATCACCAACGCCAGCTTCATGGCCGATTATAACTCTAGTGTAGTTTCTAGCCCGGAAAGTTATGCTGACTGTCAAAGACTCGGTTATGGTAATGAGATGGTGCCTTATACTGCTCCTTCTTATGAGCAGTTTGGTGTTGGTGGTAATTTTGGACAGTATAGTAGTTATGACTTAGGTTATGAATATAATCCTTACATGAAGGGATGATGGTTTTCAGGGGGTCGATTTGGAACTGTTGCCTAACGGATCATATCAACCTATGTGAGTTATATGACGAGGTTTCATCGAGAAATTCCTGGCATTTTTTCGGAAAAATAAATATCGAAAACCTTTTTATAGAAATGATTCCATTTAGCAGGCCAAAACAAATTTTTTAAAGAACAGAACAATTCTTAAATTGTATCTTTTCAAAGCAACATTCTGCAATTGTTTCATATAATCATCTCAAAGTCTTCTGAATATAAAGTGTTGAAATAAAATGTTTGACCAGTATTTTTCTATCTGCAAATCTGTAAATTCCTTTTTTCCAGTAGGTACATAATTTTTTACACAGAAAAGATTGATCTTCTTAGGGAATCTGGATAATTTATGGGAAGCAACACAAAATATTCATTCATTTTCAATATGCAATTTCCATAAATGTACATTCTACTTGTTGATGATCTTTTCGATTTTTTTTCTTATCTCCCTACCTATCTTTCGTACCGAACTTTGCAGCATGTTTTTGCTTGATATTTCTCAATTTTTTGGAGTTTGTTTGTCCATAGAATGTTATAACTTCATTTACCTTATTCGATGTTTATTTTGTGGATTCTCGTTCAATATCAATTCTAACTTCAACTTTATCATCTGCTTCAAATATGTTCAACCTCCAATTTTTTGTTATGCAAATTGCCTTCTTCAGATTCATTAGTTTATTTCTATTTTTTTCAAATTAATCTTTTTCTATCTACAGTATCTTCAGTCAATAACAAATGACTGTGACCAAACCGTTATTTCAACACCTCGACACGTGTTTTGAACACCAAGTCATCATCTTCGAGAGGAAGTTTAATCTTTCTCTTGAAGATGATCTTCTTGACATGAAATTTTCACTTGTGATGCACTTTTGGGAACTTTTGGTGTAGTAATGAATATTACTGGAGTTTTTTCCAATTACCAAACCGTTATTTTGACACCTCGACACGTGTTTCGATCACTAAGTGACCATCTTCAAGAGGAAGATCAAGCAGTTTGATTTTCCTCTTGGAGATGATCACTTGGTGATCGAAACACATGTCGAGGTGTCAAAATAACGGTTTCTTCCTCTTGGAGATGATCACTTGGTGATCGAAACACATGTCGAGGTGTTAAAATAACGGTTTGGTGTTTGGAAAAAACTCTAGTTTGATCTTCCTATTGAAGATGATCACTTGGTGATCGAAACAAGTGTCGAGGCGTTAAAATAACGGTTTGTTGTTCGGAAAAAACTCCAGTAATATTAATTACTACACCAAAGGTTCCAAACAGGGCATCACAAGTATACCTTTGGTGTCTAACCATTCATTTTTCAAATAATTGAAAAGGTCTGCTTTATTTTTTCTTATTCCGCCCCGATTTTTTAACTAATTTCTGCAGTATCAAACTAAAATATTGCCTTCCAACTTGCCTCTATTCAGTTCCTTTGCCAACTTCGTCTTTTCTTTTTTTTTCAATGATGTTTCGTTTCAATGTATATTTTTTTTGTTTGACGTTTATACAGTACTTTTACAAAAAAATTCTTCTATGTTGTACTCCATCAGATCTTTCAACTTCGTCTCTTTTCATGTTTTCCTCAATGTTATCTTGTTCGTCCCAGATTCCTTCACTGGTTTAACTATTTTATTTCACCATACAATTGAAACTTTTTTTTGTTTTTCGAAAATGTGTGAAATTCTTTATCATATTTATAAAAATAAAGTTTTCGATATAATCGGATATTCTGTAAGTTCATTTGAAAATAAAGACATTCAAAAAGTTGTGGGATTATTCGAACTTAAATAAAATATTGTTGAAGCAATTTGAAATTTTCAGTTGTTTTTTGTTCACTAAAATGGAAGAAATACTGAAAGTACGGTTCAAAAGTTTTAGAAACCTATTCTTTTCGAATTCCTCTGGAATTGTTAGAACTATTACAAGTGTTTAAAAACGTTTTTTATTCTAGTCAATGAAGTGTACTTCCTTACTAAGCTAGTCTTTGAAATGTGATTTAAATATAAGATAATGTTTATTGAATTGTAAACTTGCATATATTTTCAATAAATTTATATATATATATATATATATATATATATACCTAGAATGAGACTTTCATTGTTGAATTGGTTTTTGTAATGAATGGAAATTATTCCACATGTAGAAATCAAAGTTTCGTGACCGTTCCTTCCTTAGTATGATTTTTGGTGAAAATGGTACAGGGTGTCATCAAAGTAATTCACTCCAAGGAAGATCTGATTCATAAAAGTGTGGAAAAATTAATGAGATACTCATATAGGTTTTTGATAAATTATTTTAACCACCTGCTCTTTATTCAAGAATGTGTGTTCTATGTGAAGAAGCCCTTTTACACACCACATTCGACAAAAAATAGGAGAAAATTGATAAAACATGTAAGAAAAGCACAAATTTGCGATAATTTAGAATTCACTGGTACGGTAATAATATAAGAACACCAACAAAACCTGGTCTAGTAGGACGTAGTTGAAAGGAACTTGTAACTCTTCACAAATATGTGTAGATCATGCAAAAAGTTATTCAGATTGGTGCTGAAGAGGCCATAAGACCTGTGTCTTATTTCGAAACATCGGATGACAGTATACCATGTAAGTGAAAGTTTACCTCTTTTATATATTATATTGTGTAGCAATCCTATGAATGACATCTGATCCAATTCCATAACGAACAGTTACAAACTGAACAGGAAAATTTTTTTTCTGTATAATTCAATGTTTACATTGAGGTAGTTGTTTCCAGATGGCTTTTCTTTCAGTTTGTGTCTGGAAGTTACTTCTTTGCATGGTCTACGCATCTTTGAAAATAGATTATTTTGAAAATTATTTCTTTCTCCTTTTTTTCAACTGGTTAACGAAAAACAGATTTTTTTAAACAGATTTATATAACGATGGATAAGTAGAAAGACGAAACCATTATTTCATGGAAAGTAGTCTTTCCTGAAAATATAACCCCTTCAATGGGGAATGTTCCTCTTGACTAAAATCCAGTAGTTTTCATAAAAAAGCTCTAAAACAACGCATTTTAAACTTATCATTTCAACCTTTTTCTTTAAAAAATTATTTAAATACCTAAAAAAGAGGAATGAAATAATGCATTCAACATTTAAAGGGATTCGTTTCTATTTCACCATTTGGCAACATCAGTTATAGCTAATGAAGGACAATGAATCTGTTACACGTATGAGACAAACAAAGATTACACTTTATTTTGTTCAATCTTGCATTTGTTGTAACAACCCGAATTGAAGAACATTCTCCATTAGAAGTTGTAAAGTTTTGTCTGCCACTGCGGCAGACAGCCGCATAATTTAACATTTTATGTTTGTTAGAAAAAATCATTGCAAACACCGTGTCACATTAGTTTCCATTTCGGCACGTTAGGAATGGTTTTCTTTAAAAATAATTTTAAAAATATTCAATATTAATTTTTATTGTTGTATTTATTTTATTTTTATCGTTGTTTTAACACATTGTAATAATTTTTTATGACTAAACAAAAATATTTACATTTGGTGCAAATATCTTCTTATTGTGATGTTCATGTTCATGTCCACTCTAGAGTGGTTTTTACTAAAGTTGTTGTACTTTAAGACTACAGGATCTTTTTGTATATACTTGACGAGTAAGTAATTCTACAATATTAAAATAATTTAAAGTTCAATCTAAAATTGAAATAAATATCATTAAATATTACTTACTTGCAGGTATCGCACTGATGATGGCGTAACAGCCGAAAGCGCTTTGCAATTTACAAATAAAAATGTTTACACGAAATAATAATAATGATAATAATAATTTTATTTCCAAAGTCACATTTACATTTATCTGCTATTTACAATAGTTTGAAACAGAAATAAAGGAAGAAAGAAGGAAAAGCCCTACTGAAATCAATTCTCAGATTCGTGCGTAGGGATTTTACATTTCTCTACTAAATTTAATTTATGGTAACCAAGGTATTCTAAATGGAAAATGAATAATATTTATTAGCGAAATGGATACAATTTGTTAGAGATTATTGAAGTTCCAATTTTGTCTATTGGACGAAAGTGAAGTATAGAATTATAATAGAACAGTATCAAACTAAAAAATAAAAACAAAAACATTATCAAGGAACAGTTGGTAGGTAACGCTGTAATTATTGATTTATTTTATTACTTTTGTTCTATTTAAACATATGCACATATACACGTATATAAATATAAATATGAACTATTATTTTTGGAGACGTGAAATTCATCGTGTAACTTGTGATTAGCTTATGTTGTGTCTAATAATGAATTAATGATACTTTCACTATTTTGCGGATTTCTGAGCCAGGATTTAATTTGTTTCTTGAATAGATGAATGTTATGACTCATTTTTATATTTGTAGGTAGACAACAGTATAAGTGTGACGCAATATAATTGAAGGACCTTTGCCCCAATCTTTTCTGTGCTCGATGTGTTTTGGTGAATTATACATTGTTACAGCATGATACGTGAAGGATCGTTCATAGATAGTGCTGTTATGATTCGGAATATCAAAATTATTGTTAAATCTGAGCTTTTTTGAGTATATCTGATGTCTGGGAAGGAGTTTATTTACCAAATAAGTGGGTTGTTGAGTTTTTATCAGTTTGTGAATGAAACAAGCGAAATACAATTCTCTTCTGTTTTGCATTTTTAACCAATTGAGTTGATTGATGGAAGGGGTCACATTCAAGTTGAATATTAGTCTAATGCAGGCGTTCTGTACTTTCTGAATTCTTGCAGAAGTTATGGAATCGATACAAGGCCATAGACGACATCGCAATAATTAAACATAGATAGAATCAATACGTCTGAAAGGGTAATTTTGAGAGACCTACTAATATAGTGTCTGTTTGAATACAGATGTTTCAGAGTACCGTACGACCTTTGAATGATAGTATTGACTTGATGAACACATCTGAGGTTGTAGTCTATATGAAGTCCAAAACATTTTATTTTGTCAGTCAATTCCACAGAATGTCCATCAATATACAAATCGATATTATCTATGGCCCTTCCACGATCTTTGTCTTTTCCAAAAATTATTACAGATGATTTACTAGGATTAAGGTTTAGACAGTGTTGCTGCGAAATCTGAATAAGATTTTTTATATCATTATTGAGCGATGTTTCGTTATCAATAAGCTGATTTACTTCATCGGAGTAGTTTAATATAGTGTCGTCTGCATATGTATGAATTTTGAATAATTTAAGGACCTTGGAGAAGTCAGATGTGTAGATAATAAAGAGTAGCGGGGCGAGAATGGAACCTTGCGGGGCTGCATGACATACACTCATATTATCAGACTGACTACCCTTTATCACAACACGTTGCTTTCTATTTTTCAAAAATGAACTAATAAAGTCACATGCTTCCATACTGAAACCAGAAAAACCAAGTTTAGCGCACATCAGATCGTGATTCATGGTGGCGAAAGCCTTACTGTGATCGAGAGACAAGATATTAGTGATCTTTTCATTATCGGTGGCTGAAAAAATATCGTCGACCATTTCTAACAGAGCACTAGATGTACTGTGAATTTTCCGAAAACCAGATTGGAACACCAATATCTCAGATTAGATTCCACCAGAGAAAAATAAACAGTGTTAGCTGCTGTTAAATCAAGTTCATTTCCGACTACTCTGACTGTATAACAACCAGACGACACTATTACACAAGGCATAAATATGATCTTCAAATTTTAGTTTTCTATATTTTCAGTTGTTTGGTTCAAGTGCACAGGAAGCTGCATGCAGAGTTGAAAAAAATCGAAAATTGAGTGAGTAATGAAGTTTCATTACGGCCGAAACGAAGCTTTGTGGTTATACGAAATATCCAAGTCAGATACCTCAAACCATCTAATGGACATCTCTGGACATGAATCGGATATCTTATGGATATACGGAATATCCAAGTCAGATACCTCAGAACATCTTATGTATATCCATAAAACATCCTTTGTACATGACACGGTCCTTGCAGGAGTCGTGGAAAAGACACAAAAGCTTAAATAGCTCGAAATGAAGTGCAAAAGTCCAAACAGCACGCCGTATCAAATGATACGCGTTAAAATCTCTCCGTTAAATCACGATTTGTTTAACAGGTGCGTACGGTGGTGGTTGCTCGCCCCTTTGGCACATAAACACGGCCATTCACGAACCACCCTCTTACTTTTCCGACGGGGCGGTGCAGTTTGACTCTCCGGCACTACAGAATATTACATCTGAAGTATTCGTTGTTCGCGTGCGCTCAACCCTGCTCTCCCCGTACTTGGCGGCTATTGTTAGGAATGGCACATATAAATACGAGCACGATTAGGAGCACGCAGGGACGTATTTTGGGGCCCCGAGGATGCAATGTAGTTCACGCACCCAAGCGGCAGTTTGAAGACAGTTCAAGGAGAAAGACATAATGTAATAAACACAAGGATATCCAATGAATATACAATGAATATTTCACTTGGATATTCCATCTATTCATAAGATGACCGTTTCATATACAAAGGATGTTCTATGGATATCAATAAGATGTCATGAGGTATCTGACTTGGATATTCCGTATATCCATAAGATATCCGATTCATGTCCATAGGATGTTATATGGTTATCCATAGGATGTTATGAGGTGTCTGACTTGGATGTTCCGTATATCCATAAGATATCCGATTCATGCCTACAGGATGTTTTATGGATATCCATAGGATGTTATGAGGTGTCTGACTTGGATGTTCTGCATATCCATAAGATATCCGATTCATACCCACAGGATGTTCTATGGATATCCATAGAATGTTCTGAGGTATCTATCTTGGATATTTTGTATGTCCATAAGATATCCGATTAATGTCCGAATGATGTTCTATGGATATCCATAGGGATGTTCTTAGGTATCTGAGTTGGACACCCAGAGAATATTGATCATAGAATGTTCCTTAATGGCAAGCACATGGTATCCTCATGGTATGAAACGAAATGCTCATTGATTCAGTACTCTATCAGTGAAAATAAATAAAAGGAGATAATAATGCCTTCGTGAACATATCTATATAACACACAATAATAAGAAACAAAATAAAATTAAACATATTGCAAATTCATCAAAAACAATGTCTTTTCATTAATTTTTTTGATTCTGCTGCGTGATGCTCATCTCAATCATTTTTGATCGCTTGTAGCATTCAATTTGAAAGATTCAACCTACATGAGATGGGAAACGACAAATGCAGACGAACTACTGACGATACTTATGAATTGTACTAACAATATGGTTGAAAATAAGAAAAGCAACTACGGAAGTACACCTTTTTAAATGGAAAGGGTTATATTTTTAGTAGAAAGCCAAAAACTTTCTTTCCTAGAAGTATACCTAATACATAAAAGGGAATAATGGAGTTGCAAATGTGTAAATTCTTCTTATTTTTGAATTTACTTTCGCAGAAAACCAAGCTGAAGTGAGAAATTAATTGAACCTTGAATCATTCAGAACTTATTATATTTACCTTTTATGATTCACCTTCAACAGCTCCTATTAAATTATTTTTTTATTCATGGTTGCTCCATGCATTTCGTGCATTCCTGATTGTTCTGCTACAAGACGAGACAGTTTCTTATTCTTCCTTGAAGATATATACAGTGCAGCACAGAGTTGAATCTCTGTCAGATAAGTCAGTAACAGATATTTTAATCATAAACAACTTCTCACCAATACCAATTCGGATTCACCAAATCTTGAAAACATTTAATACCTTCAGTGTCTCCACTTTCTGTATTATTTTCATTGTAGAGAACTTCAAATTTTTTAAACTTTTTCAACGCCTTCATCTTGAGGTAAGTTCTTGAAGAAAAGTTTTAAGAGAACAAAAATAATGGAGAAATGTCTGAGATATTATTTTAATATTTGGATTCAAGAGCTCTTCAATGATTTCAATGTATACACGAGGTAAACAAACATAACATTTCAAGGACAGTGTTAGTGAGAATACCAGCGAGGTGATCAATTTTTTCAATGACAGTCATGAGGAAGAGGTGCCCCTTCCAGAACCGAGTTATCTTCAGTTTCGGTGTTACAGCCTCAGTAGCAGCAACTCTCATTGATCAGCAAACCTCCACTATGCGGTTCCTAGAATTCAAATCCATGAGCTGCTCAGCTTGCTTTTGGTATAGACAATCAATCTTTCTGCTTTTCCTTGTTCTGTAACATTTTCCCTGTATCTTCTTCCTCAACAAGGGCACCAGATTGCTCATTGCTTCAAGACCAACCTCTTTGTCTATCTAGAAAGCCTAAATGTACCATAACAACAAAGTAGTTTAAGCAGTGAACCCTCTGATAGCTATCCTATCTAGCCGTTACAATATCTGATGACTTATGAAGAATTTTAGTGTGGTAATATAAATAATCTTCAGAATCCACCTATTTTAATTGATTACATGTTGGATATCGTTACTATTGTACTTGGTGAAAGATTCACCAATCTCCAGAGCTACCATGGAATATAGAAATTGTCTAAGTGGGTCTCAAACAGATGACCAGTTGCAATATTTGAATTTTGAGTTGCCCCAATGTTTGTTCCATTTTTTTACTGCCACAAAAAGCATGACGTTTCTATTGGCCTGTAATGATTTTTGATTCCAAACTTTGGAGCTGAAGAAAATTCTGCTGGAAGTCTTTTTGCCTATACAATCTTTCTCTATTGTTTTGAAAGAGTAAAGTGGAATTTGTTTATGAGATCGCCCGTTTAACGATTATATACTTACAGATACAGAAAACTAAACGGTTCTGAATGAAATACAATCTGAAGAAATGCCAAGGTCGATGAAGAAACTCCCTGAGTTTTGAAACTGACTAGTTTTCTCACAATAGTTATTGATGAAGAAGTTCAATTCGTTAGCAAATCATAGTATATTTAATTTTTTTTAATAAACAAATGGCACTGTGTAAGATCATTAATCCATCGATATTTGGGGATTGGGTCTCCTATCAAACCGATAGATGGCGTTTTCGTAGGGGGAGCTGTCATCACCTTTACCCCTTGGACAAAATGTAGCGAATAAAAAGTAATTTTCAAACAAATCAAATCAATTTTATTTCTTTGCGACAATATAAAATTGTATAAGAACAGTCAGGTAGATAAGATACAATGAAATATATACAGAGTGGTCCAACGAAAAGTATGCACCTTGCTTTTCTCCTTTTTTTGTAAGCAAAAATGCTCGGACAGGTCAATTTTGCTTTTGAGAGGGACACATTTTAGATGTATTTTTCTACCTGTGCCTTCAACCCCCTAGCGAGGGTGAGTAACAACCCTAAAATTTTAAATGGAAAGTGAGGTCGATATATCATTTGAAAGGACATAAAATTATTTTTCCAATGATACCCAATTTTTTGTATTTCACTCAAACATGTAGGTATTATGAAGAAAAACAACTACAACCCAGTACTTTTAAATGTGTAATTGACTTAGTAGAATTCTACTTCAGCAAGTGCTGAAAATGTGACCCATTTGCTTCCATACAATAATACAGATTTTGTTCAAATCTATTCCTAACATTCTGTAGCATATCAGGTGTTATACTTATTCTGCACTCTGCTGTAATTCGTTGGCGAAGATCTTCTATGGACTCGGGCTGCGTAGCAAAACATTTATTTTTCAAGTGTCCCCAAAGGAAAAAGTCTAAAGGCGATAAATCAGGTGACCTGGCAGATCATTCGATGAGGTGTCTCCTTCCAATCCACCGTCCAGGAAACCGGTCATCTAAAAACTCTCTTACCGGAGCAACATAGTGAGGAGGTGCTCCATCTTGCTGGAAATGAAGCCGATCATCATTATGTTTTTGGTCATTTTCAATTATTTCTGTTATGAGAGGATCAATTGTATCTTCAAGCATGTTCAGGTAGACCTCACCAGTTAAATTCCTAGGAATAAAAAGTGGCCCTACGATATGACTACCTAATATGCCACACCAGACATTGATTTTTTGAGGGTACTGGGTATGGACCTCTCGGAATAAGTGTGGGTTACTGTCATTCCAGTAACGGCAATTATGCCTATTCACAGTTCCATTAAAAAAAATTTACTCTCATCGGAAAAGCACGTGTTGAATGATAGGTGCGGATCATCAATTAGTAGCTGGCTCAGTTGTTCACAAAATTGCAGACTTCTATCAGGATCATCTTCATTGAGTTCCAGTACTAATTTAATTTTGTACGGATGAAATTTATAGGCTTTTAATATCCGTATTATGGACGAACGGGAGACACCTGAGGCTGCAGCATGCTGACGGGTACTTTGAGTATGATCCAATTCAACATGTCCCAAAACAGCAACTTCTACTGCTTCATTTCTGATCGGTTTCCGTGGCTGGTGTTTCACATTACAGACAGATCCGGTATCGACAAACTTTTGGACTAACTTGGCAACGTACGAATCATTCACATTTTTTCCCGGGATGACCGTTATTAAAGAGGCGAGCAGTAACTCTAGCACAACTATTATGTTGATAATAAAGTTTAACAATTTCAACTCGTTCAGGAATGGAATAAACCATTTTTACAGTAAAGTTGAAATAATTTCAAAAGCAACCGAACTGAATCAATGAACGTTTGCCTAAATTCTTTTTGTACACTTATCTGCTGTTGTTATTTGAACCAAAAAACGCACGAGAGAAATTGAGGAATGTAGTAGTGATAAAAATGCCGTTTTTTCCCGCATTTTCATTAACACCAAAAATATCGAGTAAATGTTCTTGTTTTTTATAACTATTCAAGTAAATACAACAAATTAGGTATCATTGGAAAGAGAATTTTGTGCTCTTTCGACCCCACTTTCCATTTAAAATTTTAGAGATATATAAAGAGTATATACGATATAGTATATACAAATATAAGTGAATATAAATTATCACACATAAGATGACTAATCAGGTACATGGTTGATTAGTTGTTTGGAAGAATTCATTCATGGAGTATAAACATTCTTAAACTAAATAAAGTTTTAAATATTTTTTGAATGTATTCTCACGTTCCAGACCTTTGAGGGTATCAGGTAATTTATTAAAAATGTTCACTCCGATTCTACTTGGAGCTTTATATGTAACATTAACCCTGGACAGTGGCAGTCGCAGATCATTGTTACGACGGGTGTTATAAGAGTGGAAGTCTCCATTGCATAAAAAAGAATGCTTATTTTTGAAAAAGAATACACAAATTTCAAACACATACAGACCCGTACAGGTGAAAATGTTGTAATTTTTGAAGAGATTACGACATGAGTAGTCACTTTTGACACCAGCTATACATCTTATAATTTTTTTTTGAGAAATAAAAACTTTCTGCTAGTGAGAAGAGCCTCCCCACAAACACGTTCCATACCTGAGCCGGCCTTCCACTTGTGCATAATATAAATTTATCAGTTGCTGTGGAGTCAATACGTGTTTAAGATTTCTAAACATATAGTAGATCGATGAGAGATTAGAGCACAAAAACTGACAGTGTTCTTTCCAGTCCAAGCGGGAGTCAATGAAATTTATAGTCTTAATGGACGGATAAATGGTTTTTATTCAGGAATATATCTAAATGTTCATGTTCCTTTTTTGTTGGGTGGAAGAGTATTAAATTTGTTTTTTCAGCTTTGAAATACAGACGAATTTCATTGAACCAAGCAACTAGTTGTTTCAAGGTAGATTCACAAGTTTCTTTTAAGATATCGAGAAAAGGCCATCAGTCTTTCTAAGTAACAATATTCGAAAACTTTTGAAAAGCTGCTGGAAATAAGTCTATAATTTTACAAGTTTTCTGGGCATTTTTTAATATACAGGTATAACTTTCCCGATTTTGAGATTATAGGGAATTTTGCCGGTTTTGAAAGAGAGATTCACCAAAAATGTTAAAGGCTCAATCACAATGCTAACAGTTCTTTTCAGAATGAATATAGGAACTTCGTCGGGCCCTGACAAAGATTTATTTTTGAGCTTGTTTCTCGATAAAACTAGCAGTTCATTCGGCAAGTACAGCCTCAAGAAAAAAGTATGAGTTTGAATTTCATGCATTACGTTAGTTATATTAGGAACAGAGAGTTTATTTCCGAGTTCCAGTGGAGCATTTTTGAAAATGTTGGATACAATATCAGGATCTTCCACTCTCTCATGATTGTGACAAATTGTGATATTTTTTTGTTCATTTTTATGTCTTTTATTCAATTCAGATATTACTTTCCAGGCAGTTTTACCAGGATTGTTAGAATTTGTGATATTGTTTTGATAATAAAGATTTTTCCGCTCTAAAAGCAGAAAATGACGTTTTTTTGGTTCTCTCTAGACATCTGCTAACTCGGAATACTTATTTTTCAATATGAAGAGGTTTTTAGGATTCGTACCGGATGATTTCACGTCCTTATCAACCCATTTTTTATCATCCGGTTTACAACACACCCGCCGTAACGGAAAATTGACATCGAAATGATAAAAAAGGTTTGAAAGAAATTACTGTAGGCTTTATCGGTATCAACTGAATCAAATAATCAATACCAATTTTCTTTTTCTAGTGACTTCTCAAAAGTAGACATCGCTCCAGAGTCATAAATTCGTCTGTGAGATGAAAATGAGATGTTGTGAGGATTCGTTGTTTCCTGGAAAAATTCATAGAAAATATATCTATGGTCAATTATTGTCTATATATTCGTCAAAATCAACGAAAATATTGTCAATCGTGGATAAACTGTGACTTTGCACTATCGTAGGCCAATTTACTATATGAAAAAGATTAAAACATGAGAAGACATTACTCACTTTTACAAAATTTGACGAGTTGTTGTACGCATCACAATTGAAATCTCCAACCACTATGAAAAATATATTAGGTTTACTGTTTCGCATTTTCAAATCGTCTACATCAAGATACTTTGTTATCCTTTCACACGATAGTCTTACTTTTGTAATAAAATATCAAATATTCATTGGCTCATTCAGCGAGGACAAATGGATTTGCTCCATCATACTATTTAAAGGTTTTTTTTATCGAACTGAGGCCTATCTAAACATCCACCTGAAGAACCCCGGGCTATTAGTTATTGAAATTTGTTCGACTCAAAACAAACAAATACAGAGCAATCATCCAGCCAAAAGCAAACAAAATAAAACGTAATCCTACCCTGTGGCAAGGTACCCCCGTACGAAACGCGGGGTTGTTCTGGTCTGGTGATCAAGGCAGCTGCGATTTACCGTTCCTTATTCGAATTTCCACCAGTTCGGGGATGTGATTTATATTTATATGCTACCGGACTTGTAAGCCAA
Source organism: Leptinotarsa decemlineata (assembly GCF_025532065.1). Taxonomy (NCBI): domain Eukaryota; kingdom Metazoa; phylum Arthropoda; class Insecta; order Coleoptera; family Chrysomelidae; genus Leptinotarsa; species Leptinotarsa decemlineata. The sequence goes on along the minus strand of NW_027412537.1, from coordinate 14,144,879 downwards.
AAACGCCGCCGTGAAATCGAAATTATTACCAATGTTTCCGCTTGTTACGTGAAATTCGTAAATATACGGAAATTGGAAATGTATTTGGTGTAGCTGATTTTGATGATGGTATTCACTACCATGGTATTCACTATTCAAAAGGAAACTTGACATTTCTGGGTATAATATTTGATAGCCATTTGAAATGGGATTCTTACGTAGAATATATTGTTAATAAGTTAAGATCCATACGACACCTTTTCTAAAGAATATTTTTGAAATTAAGGATCGAATAACATTATATAAAAGTATAGTGGCACCTCATTTGAACTACGCGATACTTTTTTGGGGTGGAATTCTCCAAATCCAAATTCAACCATAAGAATACCTTCTAAAGCGATTCTACGTAAACCTAGTACATAATCATTTAAAAAACTATACAGTGAACTTCAACTTTTTGACATAAGATAAACATACTTTTTCAGTGTAGGTCTTTATATGTTCAAATATCATACACCAATCGATATTTCTTCAAGTCGTTATAACACCAGAACCAATAACTTATGGCATTTTAGTTCCTCGCGTGAAAAAAACAATAGGACAGACAAATACGTCTAACTTTTCTGGGACCAGTTATTAAAAATTCATTACTACAAAATATTTCAACTCTGAAATCTTTGTAAAAGTTTAAACTTTTTCAAATAATGTAATATGTATTTTTATTATAATAACAGTTTAAGTAAATATAACATACATCTGACTCATCTTTTATAATTTCTCTTTACTTAACGGAAAAACAGATTTTTTTAAAACTATATTGCTCATTTTCACTTTTAACATAAGCTGTGTTCTATTTTAACAAGAGCATTTTTATAACTGTATTAATTAATTAATGTATATGGAATGTAAATGAATATGTTCTGATGTCTAGTACTTTCTTGTTGATACTTACATTTGTTACTATTATATGTATCTGTTGTACTATAATATACCTGTTTTTGATATCCCTGTAAGTTCTACCCTGTAAGTTCCAAGTTGCTATTACTCCTCCAATTATCTCATAATATTAAGTTGTATAGAGCTGTTGAACCACAGATTAGTTTGACTAGCTTTCTATATTGGATTGAGGTTAGTTTAAAAATATTGCAGTCAGTATCTGTAAAAATTACAATTATGTCAGTTCCTACAGAAATTTTAACAGCACTAACAAGAGACAATCTTGAAGTGATTTCTAACAACAAATAACGAAACCATTGCATGGTTAAAATTAATTTACTGATTGCTGGTGACTTCCTTGAAAACTATGTATTGCTCCTATCTAACATCACTTGACAATAGCAAGATCACTTTAGTAGGTGATCATTTATGTGTGATCACTTATGACTAATCACTTACTGAATCTATTTATTTCGTATCTCAGAGGAAGAACTTTTCGAATCTCATATTGTGGGGAGAACTCTCACTGATTTTTGGTGGAATCTCGTGTACCACAAGAATCAATCTCAGGACCACTCATTTTCTCAATATTCTTGTTGAAGCCAACTGCTTTTTATGTGCTGATGATTTTAAAATTTCCTCCGCTGTTGAAAATATTATTCATTATTTAGTGCTAATAACATTTCGAACAAGCTAGAAAATCGTTTGATTTCATCAAAAACATAAGCACAGATCTTGATAGAGGAAATTGTATGAAATATTTGTATAATTTGTTCGTACGAAGTAAGTTAGAATCGGCTTCGACAATTTGGAATACTTCGACATAATTATAAGAATTCGACAATTCACCGAATTCATTAAATATATATATCTACTATAAAACACAGAAAAATAATCCTGAGTTTTCTTCGTATAATTCTATAAGAAAACAATTGAATATGATAAAATTGTTACACAGAAAGGAACAGTGTATTTTAACTTTTCATATTTAATATTACTGGAGTTTTTCCAACACCAAACCACTATTTTAACACCTGGACACGTGTTTCGATCACCAAGTGATCATCTTCAAGAGGAAGCTCAAACTGTGATCACTTGGTGATAGAAACACGTGTCGAGGTCTTAAACTAGTGGTTTGGTGTTGGTATAAAACTCCAGTAATAATCATTACTACACCAAAGGTTCCAAAAGTGTATCACAAGTTTCAAATTTGAGTTGAAAGGGATATATTTTTTAAGAGAGATAGATACATTTCTGAAAGAAAGATTCCTAGAGTTTTTTTGTAGAAGATGGTAAAGTAGAAAGCCAAAACCATTGAACTTTTCAAATCTTTTGAACAATGTGGGTTTAACCTCAAAAAATGGCGTTTTAATCAACTTAGTTGGATCTCCTGGAGGGAAAAATGTTTTTTCCTCACGTTAAACGTAGACTTTTTTCCAAAAACGATAATTTTTCAACAAGCAAAGCTCAATCCTGCATATTGCTTTATATTTAACAGAGCAGAGTCTTAAACAGTTCCTTGAGGAATTACAAATTTCACATTATTCTTTTGATTCGTGGGTTTGTTTTCAGTGAAAAATTAGACAGATTCTGGCATCTGAGATACTTTACTCCGTAATCAAAAATTTTATGCAGTTTCTTCTCTTTAGAAATTGTTTTATTATTTCTGAAGTACCCCACGTACCGACCAATTCAATACCTTAGTGCTCCCAAAAGACGAACCTAATTCAGGAATAGAAAATTTCAACCATGCTAACTGAACCACTCAATATAGTTATTATCAGAGCTTTTTATCGTTTCTGTTCTCTCTGTACGTATTTGGAGTATTGAAAGCTTTAACCACGTGGTCCAGTAAAGGCCTCGAGGGGTTTCAGTCAAACAGGGGCAGACACTGCAGTAATTTTGGTCTATTGTTTAGATGCTAACAGGAGATTATGGCTTATGTGTGGGGTGACGGGTATCTGCCATAAGAACGAATTTGCCAAGATAAACAAAGTGTATGTGGTAGTTACGAAAACAATACTGTGGCAAAGCCCGTGAAAATCGAAGACTTTGGAAACCCTATTCACATGCATTGCCAGTTCTGTGTAATACATCCCAAGTAGTATCTTATTGTGAGATAAAAACATATCGAAATGAATCTGTCTTCAAGAAGGAAAAGGTGATGAATATCTTTGGAAGGATTGATAGATAGACAGGCTTCATTGTCTAAAATAGTAGCATCTTGTCGACGAAGTCAATACAATTACTTGAATAGTATGCAAACATTAACAAAGAGCAACCTTATGAGAATACAAAAGAAATATAGTGATTAATATCAGGGAAAGACTAAAATTCACTAAAATGAAAAATATATACTGTAGAGGCTTTTTTCGCCAGGAAATCCTCAACAGATTTCATGAATTGCTTCAGTTCTTTGGTAACTGTTATTTGGTTTGTAAAGTGGTTGAACAGTTTAACTGGGTCTTCTGAACTTTGTCAATTGACAACGGCCTTTTTGTCGAATCTACATCTGTCAAATTAGTTGTCATTTATTAAGTCTGAAGATCCATAATAATTTCAAAAACTACACTCACAATTTGATCTCAACAAACTTTATTCGAGAAATATAATCAAATGTTTCGCTGGCACAGTAGCTTTCTCAAGTGTATGAATACTTCAAATTGTTCTTACATTAATATTTATATACCGCAGGTAACCATAATTGAGACTTCCTCCAAAAATTTACCTGAACCTCTACCTAAAGTACCTGTTGAATTATGATTACCTAAAGCATATTACCTCACATCTACATCAATAATAATTCTTTCCCGATTTTCAAGTTCAATAATGCTGATCTATTCAAATCTAGTTGGTCATTCTGTAGAATTTTGATTGTCAAGATTGTCGGTCAAAATGTTGAAGAAAACCAATTTCTAAATTGTCGACGTTTCGAAACTTTATTGTTTCATCTTCAGGGCTCTGAAGTATAAGAACAAGACATACATATTAAAATGGAAATTTACAAAGCAGTTCTGATAGAAACAAAATAAATTATATAATATAACAATCGTTAAAAAATAATAAACGTTTCGAACACTTTACAAAAAAACAACGTTGATGAGTAATTACATTTAGGGCGGCTTTCCGAGTTGAAGGGTGAAGTGAATAATTTCGACATAAAATATAAATACGTACACAGGTTCCTGAAAGACGTTGACACAGATACGAAGGTATTAACAATCTGAACTGTCTGTAAATCGTTCTTTATAATTCAAAAAAAACATGAAAAAAATGAGAATTGTGTTTGGAAAAAGCAGTCAGTTGATGATTCCAAAGTTAGTTATTGTTTGATTTTTTCTTTAGATTGTTTAGATTGAAATATGAGGTATGTAAGTTTTCAATATCCGACCATGGAACGAAATGCGTTAACAAGCATTTTTTTCCATGTTTTGTTATTTCAATCATTTCGTTCAGGAATATTTTATTTAGTATCGTCTGTTGTTCTATAGTACTGACTGACTCAAAATCAAAAGTATGAAGGGGCGATTTGCAATGTTCTGCAAGGCTAGTAGGATTCATTGTTTTCAGTGGCTTGTGTATATTTTTACAATACCTGCAATGTTCAGTAATTCTTTGTTTGAGATACCTGCCTGTTTGCCCTATATACATTTTCTTACATTCAGCACATGGTATTTCATAGACAATATTGGATTTCAGGTCTTTTGGTGTTTTTGTTTTCATTCTCGTGAATAAATGATTTTTAATCGTATTTTCAGATTTCATACTAATTTTAAAACTTTTATTTTCTAGAGTCTTGCATATTGTGGTATCAGACCTGCTACATACGGTAATTTGAAATATTTAATGTTCAACGGTGTTTTTTCGTTTTTTTTTTGTTTATTTGTTCTTTCTGAATAAACTAATTTTTTAATTAAAGATCTAGGATAGCAATTCATAGGTAACATAGTTTCTATTAGTTTCAGGGTTTGGTTATTAAAATTCGCATGTGCTAAATGTGTAGCCCTGTATTTGAGATTGTTGATGATGTTTATTTTTTGTGTCATTGGGTGGATAGAGTGGTAGTTTATAAATCTTTCAGAGTATGTTGGTTTATGGTACCAATCAGTTATAATTTTGTTGTTAGATTTTATCAGCAAAACATCCAGAAAAGCAATTCTATTATTTTTTTCTTCTTCAACGATGAACTGAAGTTTGGGATGATAACTATTGAATGTTGTTAACATTCTATCTACGTTTTCTTTTTCTATGCACAAAACTATATCATCAACATATCTTTGGAAAAAAATTATCGGAAAATTACATTGACGTAGACATTTATTTTGTAAGTCAGACATAACAATATCAGAATTCCTGCAAAGTTGACAATCAAAATCATATTCAACGGTCGCCATCCTATTCAAATGTTCTGTAGAATGTTTGAATTCTTAAGTTTATTAATTTCCATTGCTTCCAAATGATTCAGTTTCAAACCTTTATTTTCTATGTGCCAAATTTCGAACTCTTCATTAAAGATATGATTTTCTTCTAGTAGATGATTTGAAAATGTTGAATTTGTTTTCTTATTTACATAGTTCGTATGATGTTCCTGGATTCGATTCCTAAATGTTCTGCCAGTTTGACCAATATATACCTCGGGGCACGTTCCACACTTTAATTTATTTACTCCTCATTTCTCGAATTTGGATGTCTTGTCTTTATTATTTTTAACTAACTTTCCCAACGTATTAATTGTTCTAGAAGTCCAACTTTTTGCAAACACATTTAGCACTGCACATTTAGCACTGCACCAACTGCGGTTTTTAACCTAGTGAGGTGGATAGTATTATGTAACCAAACGACCTATTTTAGTTTTTTCTTTTTTTGTATTTATTTTATTATACATTATATAACACACCTTATATCAGTCTGTAGCCACGACACAAGCCTAGCTTAGGTGGCTACAGATTGTGTAATATATGGCTATATGATAAGACATTTGAATTGTAAATCGTAATTGAATTGAATTGTAAATCGCACGGAAAACAAATCATGTAACTGAATAATTGATTGACATGAAATTGAATAAATTACTTACTGATTACTCACTTACCCCTTCTTACAGTTGCAAAAAATTGTGATTAGCATTTTATCCGTCTTTTGGGTCTAGCTGGTAACCAAGCCACACTTAAACTTGGTAATATACCAGTAAAAGATGTTGATGAGCAGCCGCTGAGGTTGGAGGAAGACAAGCTAATGTTTTTTGTTTCGAGTATTTTTAACGAAACATGCATATTGAAACTTATCTAAGCACGTAGTTTTTTTAGGAGCTCCATACTTAGAGAGAAGAAAGTGAATTCAGTTTTCAAATTGATTGCTTTCTCTTTTTGTTTGGAAGTTTCACTGTTTTTTTCGTATAAAGATGGAGAAGTATAATACCCAAACCGTTCTCTCTCAAAACTTAATCTATCCTAAAACATTTCTCGCTCAATAATGCAGTGTTATTTGAATGTTTTCTGGTGTTCAAGCTTCTTCAGCTATAACTGTGTCATCTTTGTATAAATCTCCGTCAGTCAATAAAAAACTGAAAAATAATCCTGTATGTATCATATAAATATGAATTTTCCGATATTCAACTTTTTCAAGAGGTCTTTCAATTATCTGGGCTTGCATGATATCGGTTTTAAATGCAACAATTCTGCCGCTACAGTAATTCTTGATTAAATCACGCATTAACCAACAATAAACTTATTAAATCAACCGAAAAACTTTTACCGGAAACTAACAAAATCTCGCATGTTTTCAAACATCTGTCCATCCTGATCGAGGCCCAAAAAACGCGTAAAAAGTGAAATGCAGAATTTAATACATGGTAATACTGGTGTGTAAAAAACTCCAACACGGTTCATCACCTCTGTGCAATAGGACAGTTCATTTATAACGTGGGGTCAGAAAGGTATGTCATTCGGAATAAGCTACAGGTAAATGTTTTCTAGGGATGAATGAGGGTGACATATTGGAAGGTGATTTTGAATATTTTGTATACATCCAGCGTACCAGATGTGCGTTCTGAATCGCTAAAATCAATAAGTTCCATTGGCATTTCTTGTTATTATTGAAATTGGTTAAAAAACATTGAAAGTTCCCAATTTGAAATATATGACGTTGAAATAATTCAATAGTGACAATTCATTAATATTTAAATATTGATAACACCATTCATCGAAAAGTTTAGGAGCTTTTTTGTAGAATCATGTCAGGAATTTGACAGTACCTACAAATGCAGTATAAAATTCTCTCCAGTTCAGAATGGAACAGCTTCATCATAAATTATGAGTATTTTATGAAACTTTCAGTAGTAGGTACTTGTTGTCCGCAAGGGTCTATACTGAGCCCATTAGTTTTTATCTTATATACTGCAGATATGAAATAGAAAACTGTAAAATCCAAACTTTTGCAGATGATATACAGCGATATCTGCAGTTTTCCTACTGCAGAAGAAATCATGAATAATGAATTGAATAAAATCAAGATATCATCAGAAAAACTCAACTTGAAAAATCCAAAGTGTAATATTTCGGTAGTAAAAATGATATGAAACATAATATGAAATCTTGGTTTAGTATTAGATACATACATACTTTTTTATCAGCACATGAAAAATCTTATTGGTAAATCTTTCGCATCTCTGAAACTTATTTATAGTAATCGTCATATTCTCAACTTCAAAATGAAGTGAACGTTGTGTGAATCACTTATCCTGAGTCACTTTGACTATTGTGATTTACTTTATGAACCATGGATAGAATAAAAAAAGTGCAAAATAGCTGTGCAAGACTGATTTTTGGTATCAGAAAATATGAACATATTCCACATGAAATTGTTGAATGCAACTGGCTCAATATGTAAAACAGAAGGCAGCTCCACATGGGTACCTTTACTCACAAACTTTTAAATGATCCTAACCCTCCAGCATCGAGCTATATATTCATTCCTCGATTCAAAATACATTGAAATATCAGGGAGAAATCTACCTTAACCATGCCTTAGCACAAAACTACATTTTTTCAAAGGTGTTTTGCCAACCAAATATACAATACTTTGTTTATTATTTTTATTATTATTATATTCCAGTGGGAAACAGGAACCCCAATTCTTTCCTTTGTGCAGGTGGAAAATAATTAAAAGGTAATAAGTGACATATAATTACAAATATTGAAGATGAAGATTGAAGATGAATAAATTAAGAGAGAATTGATAAACTTACAACCGATAATTGATAGATAATTGAATGCATAGTTACTAGAAATGATTATGAAACGTAGCAGATACATAATCTACATAAATATTGCTTGGGATATTGATAATAACATACCATTATATACATATAAGGTGTTCCGATATTTGACAATTGATAACGGACATCTGTCAAATTAGTTGTCATTCATCAAAATGGTATTCTGGGGCTCGCAAGTACTCGGCCTTTCGCAGACCATAATTTGGCGAATTTTGCGTCGCAATTTGGGCCTGAAGCCGTACGAAATTAAACTGACCCAGGAACTGAAATTAAACGACCATGGACAATGCCATCGATCATTTTTGAGCCAGAGTCACGGAAAATTGGACGTTTAGTAATAATAATAATAATAGGTCTTTATTCCCATAATGATACAATAAATAAACGGGAAAGGCTGAAGATCAGTTGGTTGCACCAAAAGATGCAACCTCTGTTTTTCATCTTAGGCCAAAAAAAAAGAACTATATATACATGTATACACAATACATATACACATATATGTACCCATATACACACATACACATATGTAATGCAAAAAAACGAAAAAAAAATCGGCAGAAAAAATAACAGAAAAAAATATTCAAAACTATTTACGAATTGTTGAATATATAATTGACACAATAGTATATTAGACATAATTACAAACGGTTAGAAAAAAGAAGGTAGTAATGTTACGAACCACCATTCTTATTGACAATGGGTGTAATTAGATTTCGTTTCAATGCTCTTTTGAATTTTTTCAAAGACATCAGTTTAAATTCATCAGAGATTGAGTTGTACACTCGTGCGATCTGGTATGAAAAAGATTTTTTGAATAATTCTGTACGGTGTATGAGGGTGTTAGTCTTCCCCTGTAACGAATGTTGATATTGTGGACATCTGAACGGTATGGCAATTTCTTGTATAAATATTTGGGAGCTTTTTCAGTGATAATTTCATGATATAGACAAGCAGCATGTAATGATTTTACCATATTGAGCCAGTTGGTATCTTTGAGTTTATGAGATATATGTTGGCCACGTTTGATGCCGTGTATTAGACGTAGACAATTGTTTTGACCAACCTAAATTCTAGGTTTATCTTCATAATCAATGCTCGGCCCATAGACTGTGCTTCCAAAATTAAATCTGGATAATACAAGAGATTCACAGAGTATGGTTTTTACTTTTTTGTTGAGACATTGTCTGTTGGTATAAATTTGTTTGATGTTCATATAGGCAATACTGATGCATTTATTGATGTGATGTTTGAATTTCAAGTTTGAATCAAGGATGATACCTAAATTTTTTGCATGTTCAGTCGGTGCAACCACATCCTTGTCTACAGTTAATTGAAAGCCATTCAGTTCTCTCTTAGCCCTCTCTCTCTCCTCCTCTCTTAGTGTGCGCTTCACACAGAGAAGTCGTGGCGGACATTTGAACGATGTTATATTCCACATATAATGGCATCAATAGGTCTTTTTTACGAATAAAAAAAAACTGGTGAAACTAAAGAATCTAGGATTGGTCACTGCTAAAGAAATTGAAATCCAATTTCCTCATGTATACATAAGCTGTTCAAAAGCCTTTTGCTGATGGCATCAGAAGTTACTAACATAGTTACTATGAATGTCTTATACCAGAACTAATGAGAGATTTTATAAGGAAGAGGAGCCAGAAGCAAAAGATGGTATGATAGCATCCGTATCTTTTCCAAAATCAAATGGGTGCCAAAAGCCAACAGATAATACATTAAAGAAGTATCTGTTTTAGAAGTGAGAACGGTGAAACAAGAAGACCGAAAGAGTTCCAAAGTCCAACTCTAATCAAACGAAGGAAAGGGCTGAATCTTGTTATACACTGTGTCCGTGAAGTATGGAATAAATTCATTTTTAGCTAAACAGGTCATTTTAAGAAATAATCCTGAAACACGTCGATTTTTGATGTTAATTTACTGTATCTTAAAATAATAATCTAATATACAGGGTGAATTACGTTCGAGTAATGACGTCACCGTCATTTTTTTAAATGGAACACCCCCATTTTGTCTCAATTTTCGGATTACTCTAGCTGAGCTGATTCCAAAACTGTATCACATGTTGATTCCAATTGGTACAGGGTGGACAAAAATACAGTAGTTGTGTGTATGCTAATAAAGTAACGCGTAACATTCTTTATTGGGTAAATTAACAATATTATCAAAAATACTTATTGTCTAGCGGACAGAATATGCTGGAATACATAACTTTATATTAAATGTTCGAACTGCAGCCCTTGCTGTATTTGACAGTAACCCAAACGGTGTACAAATTCTTGTTGAACCTTGTGTATGGTTTCTTGCGTAATATTGTTTATTTCTGTTCGAATTTTCACTTGTACATCTTCCATATTTGCTGGTTTCGTTTTATAAATAACATTCTTCAGATGGCCCCACAGAAAATAATCCAAATGATTTAAACCTGGTGACCTCGTTGGCCATTCAGTGGGTCCACGTCTACCAATCCACCTGTTCGGAAAAATTTCATCTACGTACCTTGTAACATCTACAGCATAATGTGGAGGTGCACCATCCTGTTGAAACCATTAACTTTCATCAAAACCTCCAGGATTACGTCTGCTGGGAAATAAATTACGTGAAGTAGGTACGAGATACCCCTTTAAAAACTCAAGGTACTTTTCCCGTTTAAATTACCTTCGATAAAGTAGGGTCCAATGATTCGATTTCGTACAATTCCAGCCCATACATTTACCTTTTGAGGGTATTGTGTATGATGCTCACGCATCCAGTGGGGGTTTTCTTTTGCCCAGTATCTACAATTCTGACGGTTAACCTCACCATTTAACGTGAAAGTGGACTCATCAGAAAAAATAATGTTTTGTATCAAGAGAGGGTCTATCATCTATCTCAAGAGAGGGTCCATCATTTCTTCGCAAAATTGGAGTCGACTATCGGGATCATCTTCGTTTAATTCTTGCACAAGTTTGATTTTATAAGGATGCCATTTTTCAAGCTTCAATAGTTTGTGTACCGTTGTTTTGCCAACACCGATTTCGCAACTAACTTTACTAACAGAAGTGTGCGCATCTTCTTCAAAACTCAGTAAAACATCTAATGCTGCATCAGCATTTGCATTTCGTTTCTAGCTTACTGACTGTTGAACGCGTTATAGGTCTTTCTGGATATTTATCATTAAACAAATTGCACACTTCCATCTGAGTTCGCGATCTGTCTCCATACCCAATCATCATAAGTATTTCAATTCTTTGTTTTACAGTTAACTCCATTTCTACTTCCAATTAAATCTAAGCAATCATTCGAATATTCACGAATACCAAAAATATTGTAGTACTAAACTGTCAGTAAACATCAATAAATTACTAAACAAATAATGATATTTCACAAAAAACTAGACGACTATGTTTTGTATAAATGTAGATAAGAAATAATTTCTTTCATATTCTGTCTGCTAGACCACAAGTACCAAACATGTTTGGAAACAGCTCATTTTTATTACTCTAAACATGTAGCAGACTAAGGGGTGTTACATTTAAACCAATTGCCGCTAGACAATAAGTATTTTTGGTAATATTGTTAATTTACCTAATAAAGAATGTTACATGTTACTTTATTAACACACACACAACTACTGTATTTTTGTCCACCCTGTACCAATTGGAATCAACATGTGATACAGTTTTGGAATCAGCTCAGCTAGAGTAATCCGAAAATTGAGACAAAATGGGGGTGTTCCATTTAAAAAAATGACGGTGACGTCATTACTCGAACGTAATTCACCCTGTATATTAGATTATTATTTTAAAATACGGTAAATTAACATCAAAAATCGACGTGTTTCAGGATTATTTCTTAAAATGACCTGTTTAGCTAAAAATGAATTTGTTCCATACTTTACGGACACTGTATGATTGTTGAGGAATCTGATTCTTCAGCAGTCAGTGATAATGCCAATACTACAACAGATCTGGAAACACCACAATATTCAAAAATGGAGAATTCTTGAACAAATATAGATGTAAAACAACTCTTTCTTAAAGATAATACCGGCTTACCAAGTTCTGCACGTTTTCAAACTTACAGATTAGTATATAAGTTGAAAATGTCCTTATAGGACGAAACTGCAGTAACGTTAGTTACAAATAAAAGATGTAAAAAACAGACAGTTTCAATTCTCTTTTCTTCATAATGATTTCCTACCACGGAGTAACGGCTACATCCATCAATTTGAATAGTAAGGCATTTATTTTGAAATTACGTGTTTTTCATTTTGTATTCAAATACTTTTTCATTAAACTATGTTTTCACATCTCTAAGCATATACTGCCTGACTAACCTGAGCTGTTAGTGTATGTTTTTTCAATAATGTCCTAATTATTTGGTATTTACTGAGTAAGTTTGTCTTCTTCATCCATTACCAGTTAATTATAACATTTCAACCCTTAAGGCAAAATAAGACTGCCATTCAATCATATTTAAACTAGCCATGTTAATTAGATCGAACAAAGTATTCCATGTTATTTATTCATGGAGGCGCAGTCAAGTATATGTTAGTTTGATCTGCATGAAATGAGAACTGAAGCTTCTATTTTCATCTCATGTTACTGATCTCTCCAACCAGACTGAATACGGTCCTCTTTCGTCTAGCACGTTCACAATAAAAAGAGTTCCTGCTCCCTCCTGACTGCCAATAGCAATTATTTGCTCCCTTTGAATAATTAAATTTCCAGCGTTCTCGATTCACGACCATCTGTCCAAATCTTCGACGGTCCTTTCGCTCTATGAAAATATAGAATTACAAAAATAGTTTCCCCTATGATTTTCTGAGTGCAGGTCGGTAACCTGTGGAAGCATTGCGTGTTGAAAATCGTCTAGCTCAAAGTCAATCAGATATTTTGACAAGGAAAATGAAGCTCTTGACTTTATTTTTCTCTTCTGAAGAAAAAAAAACCAAATATATCAATGATACTCATTATAAAGTTTTGTAGATCATGTATATAATTAAGTTTACTTAAGATTCAAACTGGTACATAGGAGGTCAAATGATTCAAATTGTTATACAGGTATTTTCATGATGAGCATTAATTAGCCGTTTCTGACAAACTATTCAACGGATCAACCTGAAAATTTCACAGTATGCATAAATCAATATGACCTACACGCCTAAAATATTTCAGACGAAGCGGCGTTGTCGCTTCTACTATAAAGTAGCGGCTTCTTTGATTTTTCAAATGAAACACCCCATATATAATATCATATTATGATTCATTATCACTTTGTCAACGAATTCATATACTATTTCCCTATACCTATCTATTATTGTTTAGAAGATATAAATTAATTTCGATATTTTTTTTACCAAACATGAACTTTTATAAATGTTGATAATCTTGAACTCTCTTGCACTAAAACGATCAAATTTGAAATGATATACTTTTTCACACCATCAGAAAGTAGAGATTTCAACGAACAAAAAAGCACACTGACTTTTTGAAAAGAGCTGATATTTTGACGCGAGAATTTTCGATTGAATATTAGGGTGCTTTTTTGATATTAGGTTAAAAAAGGTGAAAAAAAAATAAACATTTCAAACTGAATAAATAACAGTGGAAATGTTGAATTTTCACCAAATTTCGTATAAATTTTTTTTAAAGAAAAATAAAAAACCAAAAACTTGGTTAATTGAACGCATTTCTGTGGGAATTTCAACGTTGTTATGTTGGATATACAAAATTACCAAAAATTACGTCATTCTCTTCTTAACGTGAACAGCCTATATATTTATACTTTATGAGAATTCCTATGACATGAATGCAATTAAAATTGAATAATTAAACTTTTTAACTGAGTAAAATTTGATGAAATTCTACATAATGCTTAAAAAATAATTTTCGAATTCGAGTTTTTTTCGATTTTTTGCGTTTTCTGAGAACATTTACTATGGTAATGTATATTTTTTACACCATCAGGAAGTAGAGATTCCAACGAACAAAAAGCACACTTTTTGAAAAAAGCTGATATTTTGACGCGAGAATTTTCGATTGAAAATTGGGGTGCTTTTTTGATATTGAGTCAGTGTATTTGGGACATAAAAAGATAAGTTTTCACCAAATTTCCTAGAAAAAATTGTTTGAAAAAGATAAATAAAAAACCAAAAACTTGGTTATTTGAATTTTTCACATAAATTTTGAGGTTATGTGAGAAATTGTGGATACAAAAATTGTAGATCTATTCATTACCTACAACTTTGCTATTTTACTGTTTTCCATAGGACTTGTAGTTTTGCCGGAAATCGAAATTTTACCCTCAAAAACTCACCCTGTCCCACTTACCGAACTCAGATCACGCGTAATTTATTTTTCCTTTCATATTTATCATTTTCCCCTCCTTTTCTGATGGGTTTCATCCTAGTATTATTTGTTTTTTATTTTTTACCATTTTTGAAGGCTTCGGCCCTGGTCTAGTATTATATAAAGCACAATTAAGTGGAATATGAACACGTCCGAGAAAGCTATCGTTTAGTGAAAAACGTGTTGGGTTTTGATGAACTCTATAAAATTCCAACTCCCTTTTTTGATAGACAAAATTATCAAATCCAACAAGTTACTTCCTCCCTTACCGGAAAGCTCAAAAATTTCCAATAAATAATCAAATTATAATTTGATAGCACATGTATGATAATTTTAATTTTTTGAAATGCATATTTTTCATTGTTTTCATAAACATTTCTGGGTAAGTACTGAAAGGGAAAGGGGTTAGCCATCTTTAAATAATTGAATATTGCTGCACCTAAACCAACAACACACATTACAACAGATATATGACCCAGACACGTGACCCAGCGTATGTCGATTCCTAGGACACGTGTCACTTGAGCCAATTGGATAATCATTTAGCCGATATATTCACTATCTTAATTCATAATATATATATATATATATATATATATATATATATATATATATATATATATATATATATATATATATATATATATATATATATATATATATATATATATATATATATATATATATATATATATATATATATATATATATATATATATATTAGAGAAGACAAAACAAACAAACTAAAGGTGAGAGTCTCGCAAAAAATATATATTTCAAATTCCAATCCGAGATTCAGCGCAACTGCTACAAATAATACAATATAATACAATTTATTCACCAAATATACAAATAGAGTTTGAATACAACTGTTGCTAACAGTAAATGGTGGTAAATAAATACGAAGCGCCCAAAAGAAGGTTTTCCTTGTGCATGGGCGAAAGCCTTTTAAGTTCTTGAGCAGGTTGTAGAATTATAGTTTATAGAATATACAATATATACATAGATATTACAAGAAGATTGATAGGTATTAGAAAAAAAACATAGATGTTAATGTTATTTAATATTTGTTGTTATTGTTACATAATTAGTAATGAAAAAGTGTAAAAATAATAATTTCCAAAAGAAACATTTAATTCCCCATATTATTCCTTGTGAGGTCCAGGAATATACAATTAGGTCGACTTTTTTTTCTTAAAAACTAAGCAAAATACGAAAAAAATTCAAGAGACAAAAAAGGCGTATTTCTAATTGCTTGATCCAAAGAAATAATAAAAATTGCACAAAAGTCAGTGGCGTACATTTTTAAGTCAAAAATATTCGTTCAAAAGCCTCTCAAGAAGCCACTGGAGTTAATGAAAAGGATATTTAAGATATTCACGAATAACTTCTATTTTATTTTTATTTTAACACCCTTTAACTTGAGAACGAAGGATTTGGGGACCCATGTTTATATGAATATTTCGTTTTAAAATTACCTAAAAAATCATCTGTTAAATTTATGGTACATACTTAATTAACAGCCTGTATACTTGTATGGTGTATTAAATAATAAACCAAGAACACTTAAACATATCTAGCACGGATACAGTTGTTGAATCTACAGAAATTTGTTTAACTCCTCCTACGCAAAAAGTCGATATAAAAACCAAGGAAATGATTTTAAACGTGTATGAATATGAGACTCAAAAAAATTTAATATTACCCAAAGATGAATTGTAAACAAAGTGGAAAATAAAACTCAAAATTACTAGAGAGAGGCAATAGGGGATCATTTCAATAGAAAAGAAGAGACAATGAACATCAATGAAGTCTGATTACCAGGCGCGCCCAGCGGAGGAGACAAGGGGAATAATGACTTCACCAATAAAAAACCTAAAAAAATAATCATGTGTTTTTACATTGATGAATATTTTATCAAAGTGCCATTATTAGCAGACTGCATTCTCACGTTTTGTTGGTATTTTGAATTGACATGGTTTACATAAATATTCGCTGTCGAAAACTATAATTTGTTTTATTTTTTCGTACGAAAAAAAATTGTTTATTATGAAAACCGTTTGAACAACAACCATCAAAACTGTGTATATTTACAGTAGTCCATATATATGTTTAACGACAGCACTCTACTTGTAATAAATTGATAATATTTACCGCAGTACAAGACAAAACGTCAGGCATAAAAACCTGCAGACCTCGGTCAAAAACCCAGTACATAGCTATCACAGGGTTATCTCCGGCCGCAAAAGTTTACGTTCTTTGATAAATTTCAAATAGTTTTTTAAAAAATCTTATGAAAAGTGAACGTATTGAGTATAACGTGAAGACGTTCTCATCAAAAAGGTGCTGCAGGATTTTCCGAGGTTTTCCTTGCAATTGTAAAGCTATTGGCGCCACCTGCTCAGTTTCATTCACATTTTTGCCATATTTATGTTGTTTTCACAATGTTTATTCCTGAAGACGCAAGTTGGTAGGTGAAACGCGTGTCAAAAAATGTGAAGCCGTTCTGTTGTTTGTGAAGAGTGATTGTTTCGGATTTGAAACTATATATTTTGAAGATCATCTACCTGATTAATTAGATATTTTCCCAAGACAATATATTCTTTCTCAAACTAAAATATATGCCCTCATAATAAATGAAAATATCTACAATTGAAGCCCCTTTGGCCCTTTTGCATACACCCTGCAAGCCGTATTAGTCAGCGGGTCGGTAGACAAATAGTTGAGGTCCAAATCCGTCATAATCCTCGAATATAAGGGTGGATTCGCGATTGTACGGACCCACTGAATTTCTAAATTACGTAATAGATTTACATTACATTAATGGTGTGGTGAATCCAAATGGCATATTTCTATTCAGCTCAGATTTCTGTGAAATCGGGAAAATCCGCTGTAAATTAACACAAGATGACAGCGTGCAATAAATTGCAATGAGTATTTGGAAAACGGCTGCCAAAATAAATGAAGATTGCAATTTATGAGGCAGTGAAAACTATTTTTATGAAGCACACTATAAGAGTATTACTGAAGTTTTGTGTGAAACATAATTTCTCAGAATCAAATTGATACTGATCATTTTATTTATCTACACAATGAGTGAAACGTATAGAAATGAAATTATATTGTCATCAGTATATAATTTTTTAATAAATTGATGGATGTAGCCGTTACTACGTGGTAGGAGATCATAATGAAAAGAGAAATGAAAATTTTTATGTTTTTCACCACTTTCATTTGTAACTAACGTAGTTTATTGTATAAGTTTGAGAATGTCCATATAAGACGAAACTGCAGTAACGTTAGTTAAAAATAAAAGTGGTAAAAAACATAGAAATTTTCATTTGTCTTTTCAATATATTTTTTTCTGTGATTATTTCCTTAAAACTTTCAAATGCTTATTATTGATGGTAGGATCATGTGTGCTCCACGCTAAGAAAAAAACAGTGAACGAACATAACTATACATCAATACTTCGTCACCAGTTATGACCATTTTAAGCAGATTCAGCAATTCCTGAGCGATGCTTATGCAACGGTTTTTTGGACGAATTTCAGCAATTTTGGAACGAACTTTGCTGCCATACGCTTCATGCCCGAAATTTCCGAAACAGTTACAGGGTTATTCACTATAAATTACCCACCCCTTATTATCGTTATTATTGCCTACAGAAAAAAAGTTAAATGTAAAAGTTGTGTGCTTATGACTAAATTTTGATAAAATGCTGTCAAAAATACAGAGGCGTGCAGATTTCAGGGGATACAAATTTTTTAATATTTTTTTCAAATAGGACACCCAGTATATTATTGAATTTTTGGAATGGTCTTTTTTTCCTGATTTCAAAAATATACCATATGTTACCCCTATCTTATACCGTTTTCGAGTTATTAGACGTCGATTAATGGTGAATTCTTGCACGACGTAACTTAGTCTTAACATAATTTAATCATAAACTTAAGATGAAACTATAATTTTTTATGGTAATGTTCATGCACGCGACTTAAGGGCTTAAGAGTGATTTAAGAAAGTCATAAGTTGGCCAACTTTCAATTTTTCGTGCAAATCAGGTTCTGCGACTTCTGCGCATCTTCATTAAATATATTAACGAAGACGAAAAATAAAATTATTATTAGATAGAGGAAGATGGTAAAAAGAACCGCCTTCGTCATAAATTGCCAACTGGAAACGTCGATTTTATTCGAATTATGCTATGAATATCACGAACTCATTAAATAACTCATCGTACAGTTCAGAATTAGGATACACTACCGAATTAAATGCTCGAACGACGAGTGCCGAGATAATAAATACACTTGTGTCTATCTTTATGTTAAGATGTGCATGAACACCCAACAAGTATTTTTAAGGCAGAATTAAGTTCAGTCTAAAGTTAAGACTAACTTACGTCGTGCTTGAATTCACCAAAACCCACTTGGATTAGTTGTTACTGTAAATACCTATCCTATGAAAGTTAATAATTTTCAAGTGAGCTATGGAAATGACAACTATAGTATGTATGTTTAGTGACATTTCTTTAACAGAATAATCAAAATGGTTTACAGTGAGGAAGAAAAAGTTCAAATATATACTTGTTATAGTCTGGTTCACATGTACTCGATTTAGCTCTTTTTGGTGACATTTTGACAAATTGTCAACAAGCCCTCCTTCATCCTCCTCATCCAGAATCTTCATCGGTAATTCATTCACATCTGGTGGTTCTATATAGATGTTTTGAACATCGAGATCATCTCAATCCATTTGCAATGCTTCTTCCAGAGTTAACCCATCTCTAACAACAAAAAGAAACATCATATAAACATGCAGCCTGTGAAGCCTAGCATTGTCATATGGCAATTCTGAGCCTAGGAATCATATAAATATTTAATTAGCGAACTATTTTCGTTAAAAGTGCTATTTGTATGGAATACCCATCATCATTTATTTGGATTTGCATGCTGCTATAGACCATAACAGGAGATTTTGTTGTACTTACATGAGGTTTATATCCATTTTGCTGTCAGCAAATTTATCACTCTAGCTAGAATATTCGATTACACTAAGCAAAAAAGCATGCCAGAGTCATCTACTTCTATTTGGGAATAACGTATGTTTTTTTTCAAAAAAACAGTTTAGATGTCAGAAAGATAAGCATTGCAATATGGCAACGCTAGTCTCTTATGGGTTAAGCTGTTTCAAAGTTCGCCTGACTTTAGTCCGTTCATAATTTGTCGATAGCACAAAATGAGGGCCCAAGTCATAAAACGGTCGTAAAACTCGTAAAATCATAGGCGGAGGTTCCTGAGGTGTTTATTCATTAAATATAAAGCTTCAGTTTATATTCGAAACTTGCCTTGAAAGGGTGAAGTTGTTACGAACGAAAATAATTTTTGGTTTAGTACATTTTTTAATCGCATTTAATTTACGGCTCGTTGGTGTTTCGGCGTCTACGGCAGTAATTAACGTCTCTAATATTTATTTTGCGAATTTTGTGCAGTGCGTGAGTAACTTTTTTTCATATTCCTACAAACATATACGTACCTTTCGTTCCTGCTTGTTTTGTTTGATTGCTTGCGATGGCTTCGTCATCATCATCAACATCATCAAGTTTTACACCGGTACTGTTGCGTACAGTCAGTAAGTCTGTCTATTCACCAAGAGAGAAGACTATTGTTTTGACCGTTCACGATGCTCTGGTTTCTCAGAATCCCACAAACACTGTTCAGAACATAATCAAGAGTTGTGCCAACATGACGGGTGTAGGGGAGTCAACAATATATAGGTTCCTATCAGAAAGAAAAAAAAAGGTATAGCTAACCCAAATACAAACGAATACTTAAAGAGGGGGAGAAAACCTATTGAAATTGATGAATTTGCCAAAAATGGTATTCGAAGGAAAATTCACGAATTTTTTTACAAAAAAGAAATACCCAACTTAAACAAAATTTTACAAGAAGTTAGAGACGACCCGGATTTGCCTCATGTCGGACGAACCAAATTGTGGCAAGTTTTAAAAGAATTAAATTTCCGGTGGGAGAAATCAGACCGAAAATCACTTTTGATTGACCGGGAAGAGATAATATGTTGGAGAAGAAAGTATCTAAGATCTATACGAAAATTTCGAGCTGAAGGAAGGCCAATTTACTATCAGGACGAAACGTGGGTAAACGCAGGTCATACTCTCACAAAAATTTGGACAGATAAAAATATATCAAGCTCCAGGCAAGCCTTTATGGAAGGTTGGTCTACTGGTATTTCCCCACCCTCTGGTAAAGGCAGTAGATTAATAGTTTCTCACATTGGCAGTGAAAAAGGATTTGCTAAGCATGGTTTGTTGGAATTTGAATCCAAAAGCACAAAAGACTATCACGAGGAGATGACAGCTGATGTTTTCGAAGAGTATTTTGAGCAGATGATTGAACATATACCACCAAACTCAATTATAGTATTAGATAATGCACCTTATCATTCACGACTAGTTGAAAGACTTCCAACGACTGCGTGGAAGAAACAGGATATCATTGACTGGCTGCGGAATAAGTCCCTGCCTTACGAAGATGGAATGGTTAAAGCAGAACTTTTAAAAATTGCCCGGCAACACAAATCTAAGTTCAAGAAATACGTAGTTGACAAAATGGCGGAAAGACGAAACATCACAGTCCTTAGACTTCCACCCTACCACTGCGAATTAAATCCAATTGAACTCATTTGGGCACAAATGAAAAGCTATGTGGCTAGAAAAAATACGTCATAAAAAATACAAGCTGTACGTGAATTGTTATATGAGTCTTTACAACATATTACAGAACAAAATTGGCGAGATGCAGTAAGACATGCAATAGAAGAAGAACAAAAAATGTGGGATCTTGACAATATAATTGATGCGACTGTAGAGACACAACCGCTAATTATTAACCTGCAAGACGACTCGGATTCCGAAGATGATCCTGTTTATTTTGAATTTGAATAGTTTTGTAAGTAATCGTAGTTTATATCATTTAAAAATAGGTATTAATTAAATAAATGTATCTTTTACAAATTGCAAGTAACTTATTATTTTTGAATAAAATAAAGAAATTTTTTTAAAATAAAAATACAGTTTACAGTATCTACAGTTTAAGAATATTAATATATTTATTTATTTAAAGTAACTAATGTTTTAATCATATACTCTACGACACTGGTCACTCATTTCCACTCAAAATACCTACATAATCGGATTAAAAGTTTTATAGCTGTATTGTATTTCTTCAGATACAAGGTGGGTTAGTCGAAAACATCTTTAACTGCCAGTTTTAGTTTGGTTTTTGTTATTATATCATATTAGCTGTCCTCTCTGTATTTCAGTTCTCTAATGAGGGTCAAACTTGCAGTGAGCTATCAACAAATTATGAACGGACTATAGAATATTCAATTACACTAAGTAAAAAAGCATGCCAGAGTCATCTACTTCTATTTGGGAATAACGTATGTTTTTTTTCAAAAAAACAGTATAGATGTCAGAAAGATAAGCATTGCAATAGGGCAACGCTAGTCTCTTATGGGTTAAGCTGTTTCAAAGTTCGCTTGACTAGACGTAATCGAAAAGCAATTTCCGGCATTGTGGATTCTAGTGGAGAAAATAGTGAGTGATACCTCTCCCAGAAAATCGATTGTGGAGTGGGACGCAAATTGTTCAGCTACCGAATAATAAATCAAAACTCATTCTCAAAAATTTCAGTTTAAAAAATAATTGAGAGCACATTTTTGATCTTCAACTTAAAGTTCAATATTTTTTGATATTATCGTCTATCTTCGTGTGTTTTATTACTACATGTACTATGTACTTTGAAGCTATTACAATGTAAACCCACTTTACTACCTAAATAAAAGTTAGGCAAACAGTTACTGGAGTACCCGTCGCTAATGTACCAGCAAAATACACACCATTGTAAATTATTTATGCTAAGTAGTCTGATGGATAGAGGCTATTAATCACGACGCGTATCTACATAAAAATAATAGTTCGCAACGCCCTAAAGGGTTTCTTTTTATGCACCCCTTCGGCATTATTCACGGTTTAACCGAACAGAATCCGGTAGTGTATCTCGCGGATATTGTGATGTATGAATGTTAATAATATTTCCAGGCTTTAACGCTCGTTACATCTCTAAGCTTTTAATACTTTAAAGTACATAAACAAAAATTTGACTAGTTGTTCTTGCCGCTGGAATTTTAAGGTATATTATGGGTCTTAGGCACGTAGAATGTATCTGTGATAATGTTTTTTTAACTTTTGGGGAAGCAGTTGTTATCTCTTCATTTCTCCTATTGTATTAATGATCTATTCCCTCAAAATTAGTTTTATTTTTATTACAAATCAATATTATACTTTGAAAGTATAGTTGCCGTGCATCTAGCGCTTTACTCCCTTTATTATAAAATATCTAAAGGATAGGCGTGATTTTTATTATGGATTATTATCAAGATCCACTTTTGGGTGACTTCTAGGTTTTTGAGGAAGTTGTTGGTTACTCCACCCCATGTTAAAATGTCTTATATGTGGTCTAACAAGAGAGTTGTGTAGTATTTCTGATTGCTTCATCAAAGACCTGTTTTAAAAACTTGAACAAGGAAATAAGAGATCTTATTTTTTTATAATATGTTCAATGTGGTGATTATATTTCAGTTCGCCATCTATGAATATGCCAGAGTATTTTATTTTTTCTCTGGATTTTATTTCTATTTTCATATCACAGGTATTAATTTTCAAAGTTCGTACACCGGCAGATTTTTGGAATACTGTGCAAATGATACAAAGAAAATCTTATCTGAATTTGTCGTGTGAGTTTTACTGGCAAATGATTTGATAATATTCGGGAAGTCGTTTTCGACGATGATCACCAAAACTTACTATGTCACCAGATATATCAAGATTGAAAAGATCTTTCAGGTATATATTTGAAATCAGTGGACCAAGTACTGTCCCTTGTGGCACCCCGTATGTTTGTTTTGTAGGTAGTTTTCGAAAATTTCATATGCGGTTCCACAAAATCCAATTTTTTCTACGCATTTCAAGAGTTTCTCGTGACAGACAGTGTTGAATGCCTTAGCTAGGTCGACGAAAGGAAAGGAATGTCTAGTTTGGTTACAACAACAGTCTTCCTTATCATTTATTAGATCAA
The DNA here is from genome assembly GCF_025532065.1 of Leptinotarsa decemlineata. Taxonomy (NCBI): domain Eukaryota; kingdom Metazoa; phylum Arthropoda; class Insecta; order Coleoptera; family Chrysomelidae; genus Leptinotarsa; species Leptinotarsa decemlineata. Next base: position 14,121,186 of record NW_027412537.1, on the reverse strand, counting down.
TTGACATTTCTGTTAGTTCTTACTATCGACACGCACTGACTAACCCAATAATTGTTGCTACTTGAAAATAAAGCATATTAAGTTGATACTTTCATGTCCTACAATCTCACTATTTTGTTAAAATTACCTTTAGCATTATATATGTTTCATTATTTGCTTCCCTAATGAATTAAATAACCGTCAGTCGTTATTTCGCTGCTGTGATAATGTTTAACTGCAGCCTATCCAAAATTTTACCAGAATGACATTAATGAAATATTTTCCTTTTCTCCACGAAGTTGTTACAAAGATAATTACCACGAGTTCCTGGAAAATAATCATAAATCCGGTCATTCAGGCTAATGAAAGCGAATGTTTTACTTCCCTTTCGTTAATAAATGTATACGTACGGGTACAAAAAAACTCTTAATCACGGTGGTTGCGCTCAGCCCCCAATAACTTTACCACCTGTGTCGTTCCAGTAAAAGCTCCGGCAAGTTTTATATCTGATGCAACAGACAATGCCTTTAATCTTTTAATCTTGAAACATTACCGATGGACCGTGAAATAATACTACGTAATCGTTTTGTAACGATCGTCATGAGCCAAACACCCTCTTTGTGCCAAAATAATCACGAATGACGATCTCAGAACTGGAATCGTATAATAATTTTTAATGTGTTGAGGTGGGGATGCGCCAATTCAAATGGGATAAATGAGAAAATTTGAATTGATTTTATACTTGGTGAATGTCCAAATTTTTTTCATACAAATTTATTACCTGGAAACATGTTATTTCAAAAGCTCTTGGTAGAATGAAATGTGCCAAGTCACTTGAACACTTTCCCTGAAAGTATCTATAGAAGAGAGAGGAATCCCAAACATTTCTTCGAATCTTTCGGTTCATAATGATTTTTTCAATTTGATCCAAGGGCCACTTTCTGCCCTCAACTATATTTCTAGACTAGGATATTCGCAAAGTGCGTGACCTGAGCAAACTTACGCTTTTTTTGCATTTCAATTATTATTGTGTATTGTGACACTTAACGACATCTAGTGGCGAGTAGTGGTACTATGTACTATCTTTTTCAGCTACTCGCTAGGTGGCATTAGGCGTAATTAAATATTTCGAATTACCACGTTGCTTCGAGAAAGTTCTGGTTCTAGCTAGTGTATTCCGATCACCTCGAGATGGCAGTAATAATTGCATATAAAAAGGCTAGCGGCGCAACTGCGAGTTAGTCTGCGTAGGAAAGGCGAAGCAAGCGAAACTGTCTATTGTGAAATAAAGTAACACCCGTCAATAAAAGTATTTTGATTTGACTTATTGTTTTTTTGTGTGACTTGTTAGTATGGAAAAGAAGCGAAAAATCGACAGTGAATGCAGAACGTTCCAAGAAAAATGGAACTTTCAGTATTTTATGATTGAGTCCAGTAATAAAGCGCTATGTTTAATTTGTAATGAAACCATAGCTGTTCTCAAAGACTATAACATTAAACGACACTATGAATCGAAACATCTTCAAAGTTACTCCAAGTATACAGGAAGTTTGCGGAAGGAAAAATTTGAAGCTTTGTAACGCGGACTCAAATCGCAGCAATCTTTGTTTACCAAAGCGAATACTGAACAAGAGTCTGCAACTCGCGCCTGCTTTCGTGTGGCTCCTGAAATCGGAAAACGTGGCACACCATTCACCGATGGAGAAATGATAAAAGAATGATTGATTGCAGTAGCCGAAGAAATATGCCCCGAAAAGGTAAATTTATTTCAAAGTGTCAGTTTGTCAGCAAATACCGTGGCTCGGAGGGTGCAAGACATCGCAGAAAATATATCATCTCAACTGTCTGACAAAAGTGGACATCATGAGTGATTTTCTCCAGCATTGGATGAGTCAACGGATGTATCAGATACTGCTCAGGTGTTGACTTTTATTCGCGGAGTAGATAAAAGCTATGAAGGGTATGAAGAACTTCTTGATATTGATGGTATTCACGGCACGACAACTGGGGTAGATATTTTTAAGGGAGTTGAAAATGCCATTAATGAAAAGAACATTCGATGGAGAACTTTGAAATCTATAACAACTGATTGCACTTGTGTCAAAGGCTGTAGAAAATGATGGTGGTTCAAAACCATTAGTCTTACATTGTATCATTCATCAACAGTCCTTGTGCGGAAAATGTTTGGATATGTCTGAAGTTCTAAAACCAGTCATATGAGTTGTTAAATTCATCAGATCCACTGGGCTGAATCACCGACAATTCAGCGAGTTTATTCAACAGATTGGAGAAAATTATTTACCATATCATACTGCCGTACGCTGGCTTAGTTGCGGAAAAGTCCTTAAGCGCTTTTTTGAACTTTGAGCAAAAATCGAAATTTTTTTAAATGAGAAGCAGCGCCCTTTTGCCGATTTAAAAAATAGAGAATGGATGTGGATGTTAGCCTTCTATGTCGATTTGACAAATCATATGAACGAACTGAATTTGAGATTGCAAGGAGAAAATCAGCTTCTCCCTGATTTATACACCAATATCAAATCCTTCAGGCAGAAAATGATACTATTTCAATCGCAATTACGTAAAAAATGTTTCACACATTTTGAAACATGTGAAATATTCAGCCACACTACAGAGACTGAATTTCTCGTCAATTTTGCAATCGAAACTTTGAGTGCTTTGAAGATAAATTTTGATACTCGTTTTTCAGATTTTGATGTCATTGCGAATGGAATTAAGCTTTTTCAAAATCCTTTTGATTCTGACATTGAAACCCTGGCTCCGGAATTCCAAATAGAAATTATTGATTTACGGTGCAGTGATATGCTTAAGAACAAATATCAAAATTCATCTTTGTTGGAATTTTATAAGTCTTCCACTGGAACAATTTGATAATTTGCATAAATTTGCTCGTGGGTTGTTTTCTGTTTTTGGTACTACTTACTTGTGTGAGAAAACGTTTTCCAAAATGAAGTACACAAAGAATGTTTACAGATCTCAATTAACCGATGAGCATCTTGAATCTCTTTTGATAATTGGTACAAGTAAAATTGATCCACAACTACAAAGTATTGTCGGTGGAAAATCACAATTATTTAAATCTCATTAGTGTTTTTGTTTTACTGTGATTCATTTCAATTATTTGTTAGTTATTAATATGCTTAAACTTAGATACTTAAATTAAGTTTTCTTTGTCATCATTTCTGTCGTTAAGTTTTACCTTGCAAGTAAATAAAACCGAGTAATTATCATTCTGTTTTTTCTTCTTCAACTTATCACAGCAATAGTAACAACAATTAGGTAATCATTGGCTGTCGCGGGCCAGATTGATGACAGTAAATCATTGGCCCGCGGGCCGTAGTTTGGAGACCCCTGTTCCAGACTATCGAAGTTGCAAATGATGTTCGCGTCTCCAATCACGTGGATGGTTCTCCTCTGGATGGAATCCAGCAGTTTCATGGTATGTTTGGGGGCGGAACTCCATACACGAGAACAATACTCCAAAGAAGGTCTGATCTGAGCTTTATGAAGCTTAAAAAAATGCTGAGGTGTCTACAGTTTTCTGGTTCGGAACAATGTTCCAAGCTTTTGAGAAGCAGCATTTGCAATTCCAGCGACATGATTGTGCCAAGACATATTGGTGTTCCTTTTAACCCCCAACAAACTTATCGAAGCAGAAATTCTGCTATTTTGACTATTTTGTACCTTCTTTTATGAATAATGCTATGAATAATTTTGTGAATATATGTTAGACATTGTAGTGTCTGTTGCATCAATAAATTACTACTACTACTATAACTACCAGGCACCTTTTGTGATGGTTCAGTCTGTTCCAGGATCCTCAAATCCTCATCCTGGATTCAATTCAAATCAATTCAAAATATACTTTATTGTATGAAGAATGAATTATTATTGACTAAGCCTTGTGCGAAATATAAATTACATATAAATGAAATCACAAAAGTATCACAAAAGTAAAATCACTAAAATTAAGTGATAACATGAACTGAAAAGTGACATGTAAATAACAATAACCTAATACAAATGTTCAGGATATAAAAATAAGGATTAAAATAAATCAATTTAAACTAAATTGAATCACATCAATGAAATATCGTAGATATTACAGTTAGTCATACTTAATCAAAATTATCGTCGTAGAATTCTGCTAAGCTATAATAAGGTCTTACAGAAAGCAAGTCGTTCAACTCTTTCCTAAGAGCGCTAATTTATGGTTCTTATAGCTTGAGGAAGGTGATTGAAAATTTTGAGACATAGTCATTATTATAAATTAAGAATAAAAGTGGGCCCAGTACCGAACCTTGTGGGACGCCGCAGGTAATTTTTACCTTCATTTGAGTATGAAGTGGTTTTGACCATCAGCTAAGTATGACTCAAACCACTTAAGACTTATTCCACTTATACCGTATCTACTGAGCTTCCGTAAAAGAATGTTATGATTCACGCAATCAAATGCTTTGGCTGTTACTGTTAGTAGACCAACTCGTGGCTCATTTTCGAGGTTAAATTTCCGGAACCAAATTTCGCAAACCAAAGTTTGCGTTCTTTAACATCATCCTTGCCATAGGCCTGGTTACGTTTTCGGGTTTTTTCGCAGCGCTTTGGTTCAATTTGAATTCATAGAGAAAAATTGGCAAAAAATCGATTAACGACATAAAGCTGAAAGGAGCTAAAAAATTAATTTTGGAAAAAAAACAGCATCAATGTACAGAGTACGAAATTTATGTCATGGAAGAGTTAAATCTACTCATGTCATGATGACTGTACGCAAAGAGATCTTTGTAAAGAATTTATTTTGAACGTCATTCCTTGCTTGTTTGCTTCAGATATTTTCCACAATTTTCATCTTTATCCTGGTATTGAATTCGCAATGGGACATGAGTTAAACAACAAATAAGACTATGGATCTACAAAGTAATTTTTGAGTTGAGTCGTTCACGAAATATTCACGTAAACTGAGCCGTAATAAACATAAAATGGAATTTGATCTGTTCTCATATCCTTTTGGAGAATTGTAATTCATGATTTTCTGTGAAATGAAGTTGGCCTCAACTTAGCTTGAAAAATTCACGTTGATTGCTTGAGAGTATTGAAATAAATAGATTTTTTTCTCGAAAAGAGTTACCTGAATCGTCTTCTTGTGAAACGGAATTAAAATTACCGCAACTGAAGCAATCATTCTCGAGAATATGACTTTTTAGTGAAAATTGGGATGTATTGCAACTCAGTAGAGAAGTTAATGAAAATTTGAACAGTTAACACACGTGAGAAACAAAATCTGTTTCATTGATATTTGCCAGTGATTTTACCATGAAATTTCAACGATGATACTCGTCAAGTATTGATCAAGCTTGCTCTGACAAAATTAGATAGGAAATTGCAGAAATAATTGGTCGATTGAGCAGATTTAATTAAGAACATATCTGTATTTGCATAGGTGTATTTAATAAATGTCAAAATGCGATACAACAAACAATTCTCATATTTGCTGAATACACGTGTATTTGTTTAAAATACACGAGAGCCAAATATTAATAATATGTCCCACGTCTGTCGTATTTGTTCTATTTGAAACAATTATTGACAAATCACTTATAATATTCACTTGTGTCTAGATAAGAAAGATAATCCGTTCACCTGTTTTCATTATTTAATATATTTTTCTTAATGACATAAGCCCGTTTTATTAACAGCTCGATATCCCTGTAATAACAGAGGATTTGCTCAATTTTCTCTATTATAGGAATAATCCCCCGGATTATTCAAAATTGCAATTTGAGTTGTAATTACAGGTCGAATTTTCCTAACTACGATTGAGAAATCATTATCGTTTTGTTATCCTTACGTGATAGGGATTACAAAAGATTTGCTTAGTTCTGCCCCCAGAAGAGTTCTTTGGAGAATTCTGTGGGAATCTGCAAAGGCTTCAGTCAGGTTGGGTTTTGTTTTTGTACTATTTTGAATGTACATACTTTATGTCTCATCAGATTCAATTGTTAGTTACATATTATTCATAATAATCACTATTGTATTTTTTGAAATTGTTTAATTTATATGTGATGGAAATCATTTGAGTATTGAGTCATAATAGCGAAATTATACAAATTCCATTCCATTATTACAACGCGTAACTGATTTTTTTATGTATCCAAACAAGTCAGTAATCTTAAAAATGATAATAATAATAATAATTTCTTTATTTTCACAAATTAGTTTGCACATCAACATTGTGATAATGCAAATAAAAAAGCGAAAAACGTCAGTAAATTCAAGTAGAGAAATTATATAAGAAAATGTATATACATATGAAATGACTAGAATAATTAAATATCTCTGGGTATAGGACATCCACGTCACAAACAATTACTAAAAATAATATAAAGTATAAATATAAAATATATTAAAGTTCCTAATTCTACGTTTGTATAAATAAAAAAGGTGTATATCAAATAAACCGTACACCTTACATGGAAATAATGTTACGGTTGAAACTCCTCACAACAGTGTAGCAGTTTTTTCACAATACGAGTTGCCTAACTTTTTCTCTTGAAACTATGTACATTTCCTGAAATTTTAATGTCGTCGGGAAGTTTGTTATACAGTTGGTATCCCTGTTAGAGATCAGTTCGATGTTGACTGGGTAGAAGTAAGTGGCCATTTCGTGTCAAATGGATATGTGAGGGTCTGTTGGGCCAATTTTTTTTTATTACGGTATACATATGTACATGCCTCAAGTATGTATATTCCTGCAACTGTTGATATTTTTAAATCTCCCCTAAATCCTAACTAAGCAATGATCCTTACTGCATACTTCTGTATCATGAACACTCGATCCACAGAGGAGCTTGTGCCCCAGTTCAGTATCCCATACCTGAGGTGGGAATTAAAATTCGCATAATAAAGCGTAAGTAGAATCTCTTAACTGCAGTGAGTGGAGAGATACCTGAGAGAATAACAGCAATTTCTGAGCTTTTCACACAAATTATCTACTTGTGGCTTCCATTGCAAGTTGTTATCAAAGGTAACTTCTAACAATTTAGTTGTTGTTGTGGGATCCAAATATAATTCGGTAACATGGTATAGACTCACCTCATGGTGTTGTCGTGGTACCATGAATTTCAACATACTGGTTTTTGTTTTATTCATTATCAAGTTGTTTTTTTCACACCAAGTGAAAACTCTACTAAAAGTGCTTTCAGCTATATTTAGAACAGTGTTTAGGTCATCTTCAATAACCAGTATATTCGTGTCATCAGCGTAACATATACAGTGAGTGGCAAAATTTCCATTTAGATACACTAATAGATCGTTTGCAAATACTACATACAGAAAAGGTCCCGAAATGGATCCCTGAGGCACACCACCAGCAATGTGTTTTTCAGAACTATTTTTCACTATTTGTCTCCTATTTTTAAGATAGGAGGTCAATAAATTGAGTTGCAGTCCTCTCACCCCATATCTCGAGAGTTTTTCCAGCAAGAGGCTGTGATTAACACAATCAAACGCACGTGAACAATCAATGAACAATCCTAGCACATTTTTTTTGTCCAAGACCGTATCATTCAAAATATTCATTCTGGGAGAGAACCATAAATGTAATTTGATCACGGTGAGGATTTAAACATCATCACTGTAAAATTACAAGTTTTGGTTTCATATCAATCTCAGTCTCCTCGCATAAATCTGTAGAAATAAAACGAAATGGAAGAGTCTATAAATCCGAAATCCTTCCCACAGACGTGGGAATTCCGCAGGGGAGCATTGCCGGCCCTCTTCTGTTCGTTATTTATTTGAATCTAAACCTGAACCAACGTCAGTTCAAAACTATCTTCGCAGATGACACAAGTCTGTTATCACTTGGTGAAACATTCTCAGAGATGATGGTAAATAGTACAGATATATTCAATAAAACTAAGGACTGGTTCAATAAAAATCAACTTGTACTAAATGAATCGAAGACATATATGATTTTGTTTAGAATAAACCAAGACAACATTGATTATCCAGTTAGGATGGACCTTCAAAACTCTTCTTTTGAACTGTCCGACAACACCAAATTTTTAGGAATCCACATAGACGAGAACATGAATTGGACTTCTCATATTGATAACCTCGCAAACAAACTAAGTGGAATGTCGTACGGAATTAGAGTTACATCAAAATATCTCCACAACGAGGCTCGATACGAAATTATTTTTTGGGGTAGCAATCGAAATATCGAAAAAATCTTCATAGTTCAAAAAAGAGTAATAAGAGGAATCAACAACTCAAATTATAACCAAACTTGCAGAACAGTATTCAAATCCACCAATATAATGACAATTTACGCGATTTATATCTATGAATGCCTAATGTTCATTTATAAAAATTCACACGTCTTCACTGAAAATATACCTGCTCATAAGTATCCCACTAGAACAAATGAATAAATGTATCCCCTTCATAGACTAACAGTAACTGAAAAAAGCGCCCACTATATGTCAATCATGCTTTTCAACCATCTTCCTAACAGATTGAAACTCACTAAGAAAATTGGAGCTTTCAAAAGAGAACTAAAAAAACTTCTCATAGACTTAGAGCCCTATGATTTGAACGCATATGTCACTGGAACATTCATTTAAAAATATTTATAACAAAAAAATCTGTACCTTCTTGTTTGACGCCATTTCATTCTATGTTACCGACCTTTTGCAATAAAAGTTTGTAATGTACTCTTAAATGAAGCTGTTCATTATTATTATTATCAAACTCCAAAAATTGAACGATTACTACTGTTTAACCACTTACCAGCCCGAATTGAAGAAATTATAGTGCTTAACAAATTCAAAAAAGCAGTCAAAATGCTACTTGTTGATAGGGCCTATTATTCAGTTCAGGAGTATCTTGACGATTCACTTGAATCTTAACTTTTATTTCTATGTCTTGTTATTTCCAGCTGAATATCTCAGTGTATTTCACATTTTCAGCTTATGTTTATTGTATTTTGTTTGAATTGTGTATGTTTTTTTATGTAGATTTTTTTATCTTACATATTGTTTATGACTTTGTCTACAAGATGTAGTTCTTCAGACAATAAAGTATATTTGATTGATTGATTAACTACCTTTTTTGGATATTTTTACCTTCCACATTTTGACAAATTAAAGTTGACCTGCTACACGCTTCATGGCCAACATTTCCATAAAATTGCAAGACATTAGCCATCCGATGTGCCGATATCCTCAGCAACTTTTCTTATAGTAATTCTGCATAACAATTTTTATCACTTTCTCAACATTTTCATCGGTTGTTGATGTGCCGGGGCATGCAAAGCGAGAATCGTAATTCAAATCTTGTCGTCCTCCTGTGAAAAACTTGTACAGAGTGGACCAAATTGGACACTTCCAAAGGAAAACTTCTGTTTTCAACCTATTTACATGAAAACTGATGGCTGTGATCGGGTGTAAAATTTTATGACAAAGTTAATGGTGAAATATTTCACAGGAAAAAGTTACAGCAAGTTTTCGAAAATGCGCATTTTTCGAAGAATTTGCTGTAACTCAGAAACGATGATACATATCGATATACAGTTTTCACCATTGAGTTTGTCATAAAATTTTACTCTCAGACACAGCCATCAGTTTTCATCCATGTAGTTTGAAACCAGGAGATTCCCTTTAAAAGTGTCCAATTTGGCTCACTCTGTACAAACAAATCATTTGCACTCCTTCACATGAAATGATTCATAAACAGTCTTGTAAATATCACCTTTATGCAGATGACTTTTAAATATATTTATCTTTCAAATCTTCAGATATAGGTCAAGCAGTAACCGATATAAATATTGATCTAAATACGATTTCAAAAGTGTCCACTGACCGTATGTTGAAAATCAATCCAAACAAATCAGTAGCTATTATTTTTGGAAGTGATTTCGGAAGAAGTAAAAAACTAGATACAGCTTGACTCTGAGACTCTGAGATACAATTTAGACCGTATTAAAAAAATTTGGGGTTGATTTTAGATCATAAACTAAGATTTCATGAACATGTAACCTACAAACTTAAAATTGCTTATTCATCATTGAAACTCATATATCCCCATAGACAATATTTGGATGTACCTAGATGTCAAGAAATTGCTATGTGATTCATTAGTTTTATCTCCTTTCAACCACTGTGACGCTGTTTATCATTCATGTTTAGACAAGAACGACAAGTGTCGCATACAAAAAGTTCAAAACTCTTGCATACAGTTAATATTTGGTATTAGAAGAAGGTCCAGAATTTCGCACAAATCAGCAGATTTGAAGTGGTTGAAAATGTTTAATCATAGACGTTTTCATGCAACATGCATATTCTTCAAAATAATCAAATATAGGAATCCTCCCTACTTATATGAACATTTGTCTTATAGAACAGATGTCCATAACCTGAATTTGCGTAAAAAGACAGTGCTTAACATTCCTGTACATAAAAAGGAAATATTTAAGTGATCTTTTTCCTATAATATCCCCTCCACAATAAATTATCTCCATAAATGGAAAAACAATTGTTTTAACATGTCAGAAACTGTTTTAAAAAGTACGTTTAGCATCTGTTCAGCATTCAGAATAACTAGATCCGCGGCGAGAATCCTGAAAAAGGTTTTAGCTATTCATATATCTCTATATGTATATATTACCTCCTCTGTTCTTTTTTTCTTTCTTCTTTTCTTCTCTTCAAGCCACAATAGCATTTTCAGCATTGGTGGAAGAACAGATGCGAATGCAAATTCGCGATATGAACCAACAGCCATTTGCACATCAAATACAAAGTGTATTTATTTTTCTATCTTCTGTATTTTTTTTTGTTGTTATTTTATAACTTTGATGGGCAATAAATTTATTATTTGCCTAAAAAGTCATAAAATTCATCTCATCTGTTTCTACTGTCCATTGAGTATATCTTCTCCTTCTTGAACAACGCACGTACCGCCATCTACTTGACGAATCAGGAATCATCCCGAGCCTCACGAGTAGAAAACTATTCGCCGTCCAATGCGAGCTCGTTTATTGATTTTTGAATTCCTGTCTCCGGCACAATTATATGGTTAGTGTATATACAAAGAATATATTACTATGTGGTTGTGAAAGATGAACTGAAAAATGCCTTCGCTTGCAGAAAGTGGACTTCAGCCGAATGAAGAAAAACCACACACCCTGTTTGTTGCCCCCGGGGTTAACTTCTCATGGCCAGGTCTAGACAGAAATACTTCATATATCATACCATCAGGTAAATATTTTTCTTCAAAGTTGAATATTGCTTGATTTTGAATACAGGGTGATGAGGTACCACAACTGACAAGGACGTTTGATATTGAGACTTTTCATAATACAGCGTAATAGTCAGCAGTTTTTTGAGTGAAACAAATATCACATTTTTTAATAATCAAACCCTGAGTTGAAAAAACAATTCATTTTTGGGAACAATCGATGCAAATATCGAATGAAAATGTTGTCCAATAGAGAAAACGAATCTATACGAATTCTTAAAAACTAAGATTTTTTTCTGTGAATGAAATTTTAGTTAGAACCTCCTTAGGAAACCGTGACTATTTCTCCAAAAAAATTCCATTACATTACATATTTTTCGCAAATATACATCCAGCTCCACCTCTTATGGCATCATTATAAAATTCACCAATGACCATAATCTCAAGCCTAATAAACCTAATCAAATAACGAATAGGAGATATATAGAATACCAAAATTCCTTCATTTTTCTACATAAGGATCAGTTCCCTTGAAAATTCTGATACGCTACTGAATATCGAATACATCAAAAGAGTGCAAACCCCAAAAGCAAATTTCTCGTTTTAGCTGCGTCTACTTGTCCGTAATATACATATTGATATCTGGTTTTTAGTGAAAATTATTTTTCACCATAAAATTCATCAAATGGAGTTGGAAACCAAGGGGTTACAGTAGACATTTCAATTGACACTGCCATCTATGTTAGGACCAAGAAATTGAATCTGGAATTTTGAAATTGAGAAGCATTTGTCAGTGTCAACGGTTAGATTAATACTCGTTTTTGATACCTTTTTTTTGAAACCTCATATACTATATTTCAGATAACCACAAGTAAATATCCACTATGGTTTTGTTAGATTTGTATTGGATTGAAAACTGAGGGTCATATCATTCATAGAATTGGCCCCAGGAAGGAACCCTGTGCCATATCGGCAAAACCGTCAAATAATGGAGACAAAAATTATTGCCATCGGTATTGATGAGGCTTCAAAATAGTCATTTTGTGAAATTTTTTTAAGACATCATAGACGGCGATTTGTTTCAATCACGGCACCTCAATGTTCATGGCTCAATTTCAAATTATCACGGAAGACCCCATAACAAAATGACAAATTTACTAAGCATAATAATGGTTTGATGAGTTTGTGAAAAACCTTCTTTAAAGGAAAATGTGGGATCCCATCAGTACTGTTGAACTTAATATTTCGAAAAATTTTCATTAAGATACCCATGAGTTATTGGACATTCTCTCCCATTGGTCGTATGACACTGTTGGGGAACTATTGGTTCCACTTAGAACAGTCCAAGACTAAGACTTTGAACTCAGTTTCAATTACATTCGCAATTTCCCAGTTTTCCATTCAAATTGTATACTGGTTTTTGTCTTCTAGGAACATGGTGGCCTTGGTGTGACTATTGGAAAGATCCTCAGCATATTCTGTACCAACTGGCGAACTTTTGCTTTGTCCTTGCTTATTCTTCAACATGCTCGAAGAGAGGAGTTCTTTTTATGCACTGCTGGTTGATATTTGGTAATTCAGTTGCTTGCTGTTATTCGGAATGATACCGCTGGTGTTTTCCAGGTCTCTTATTGTTCTCCACGTGGGCATGGAACATCATTTGCGCACCCGACGTCTTCACGTGGAATTTTGCATTCATGTTGATGAACATGGCTCAGGTTTTCCACATACTGTATCAACTTAGACCTGTTAAGTTCGATCCTGAGCTAGAAGAGGCATATCACACGCTTTTCGAACCTTTTAAAGTTAGTGACACATACGTAAATCATTCATTGAGACAAAAATGCAATAATCTACATACAGTGCAAAGTTTCAAGCCAAAGTTTCACAATTATTGCTTCACCCTGTACAATTATTATTTATACCATTGGATAGCATTGTTATAGTATTTTCAATGATGTATCAGAAGTAGGGGTTTGTAATTTAAACTTTTTGAGTTTTGGTGGTTGGGGCCTAGGGGGTTGATGGGGGTGAGTTCTCTTTTATGTCACTTTAGTTCCCCCTCACTATCCTAGAACAGGTTTCAAGAATTTTTCGATATCAGCTTTCTTTCGTGAGATATAGCCCATTGTAAGTTTTAAAATTGACACACTGTATGTATGTATATGAAATAGATAACTTCCAAATACGTTTTGATATAGATATGTCTCCCAAATTTGAATGGATATCTTTTGACAGGTGTGTTTTCCAGATTTCCAGGTTACAATTCAAAAGAATGGTCAGCTCAGATTTCGCCCAGATAATGTCACTACATGCTGGTGAGGCTTATGCTGTTCAAAATTTAACGAGAACGGATAGACTAGGACTTCTTTTATCAGGAAAGGTAGGATACTCACAAATGCGAAATAAAAAGTTGCTAACTTGTTAGTTCAGATGCAAAAATGACTTTCAAAAAAGTACTAATTAGGCGATTATGGTATTACAATGGCTAACTCAAACCAGGTGATTCTTTTTTCTAGTCTATATAAAAAATTAAAATTGGAGATGGTTTCTCGGAGACGAAACGTCAGACTCAAAATCGGTGAACGCCATTTTGTATAGCTTGAAACGTTGCAATGAGAAAGTGTTTTTCTATCTTCAATATATCCTTAAATAACCCCAGAAAAAACAGTGTCATAACCTTCAAATACTTCTTCTTGTCGTTCTTCTTCTTGGTCTTCTTCTTCTTCTTGGTCTTCTTCTTCTTCTTGGTCTTCTTCTTCTTCTTGATGTTCATCCTGGGTGTAGGTAACCTGCGTCAAGAGTGATGTCGCATGTTTCCTCGTTGGTATCAAATGAATCCTCCACTATTGGTGATTCAGCATTAGAACATGACTGGCCTTGACAATGTGTACATGCCAGAGAACACAACAGTTCAACTTTTTTACAGCCACATTTAGTGCTGCATCCCTTTTTACAGTTGCAAAAAATTGTATTCAGCAGTTTTTCCGACGCAGGTGGGAGTAAAGTTTAAATAGGTTCTTATGCATTGTCGACCAACTTCCAACCACAGTCTTTTGGGTCTAGCTGATAATATACCCGGAAAAGCTGTTGATGAGCAGCAACTGAGGTTGGAGGAAGACAAGCTAATTGCTTTTTAGTGTTTTTTACGAAACATGCATATCGATACTTATCTAAGCAGGTGGTTTTTTTTCGGAGCATTGTACAAAGAAAGAAGAAACTGAAACCCGTTGGTGATAATTTCTTGTTGAGTCGAATCACTTTTTTTGAAAACTTCATCACATTGAACTAAATCTTGTTTTTCAAACATTCTAAAGACTATTGCTTTACCCCTCCTGTAAATAGCAGACGTCGTATCACAGCCAGTTATTGCGTGTAAAAATAGTACATGATTTTGACTCTTTGCAAAAGTAGATAAACTTTTTGACGAATATATTTCGATTTGACTTTGAGCTTTTCCTGGCTTTAGAAAGAAAACAGTTTTTTCAGGTGGAGTTTGAGCAGTAAGAAGTAAGAGTGAGTCTACATCTTCACCAAGGCTCAAGCTAGCGTACAAATCAAGGGACTGGATTTCATTCTACCTGATATTCTTATATTTATACCTATGTATACCAATAGAAAAATATTTTTACTCAAATTACAACTTCAGAGATGTAATTATATACGTGGCATACTTATGCATATAATGACGATTACAACTTTTTGACTCGGCGTATCTCAGAAACGGTGGCTCTAAGAAAAAAAAGTATTGACACACTTTTTGTAGAGAATTTCATGATCTACAATTTTTACCTGAAATTATATTACGATAAAACTCACCGTTGAAAATCGCGAAAAACCTATTTTTTTCGAGATTTTTGACCTTTGACCTCGAATAAATTTTTTCCAGGCATCGCAATCATTCGGAATTTCAAAATATCACTTTTAGCTATGTTTTGCAGTACGCATTTGTAGCTTGTTGTAAATTTATGTACCTTCACTCTTATTTTTTAGTCTAATTTGACCGGACTACAACTATCTGCTCTTAATATTTCTTTCTCCAGCCTGGTGGTCTAAATACTACCCGTTAGTATCATCTAACCACACCGGTAGGTAATACTAACAGTAAATAGGCCACTCGGTTATAAAAAATTAACATAGTAGTAAAATTTAGTCATAATGATCTCCTGATGGTTTTACAATATATTTTTCCACTTGAAAATTTCGAATAACATGAATTAAACAGTCTACAAAATTCATCCACCTCATTGAGCAATCATTACCATTCATGACAAATGACAGCTACAGATGAATGATGAGATTTTAGTATACAAATTTGCAATGACCTTCATCAACAACTCCATCAAGATATAGATCTTTGATTAAGTGTTTGTTCGAAAATGGAAGAATGGAATGTGCTTTGTAATCAAGATACTTGCAGATTAACATGTAGATAACGTGGCTAATTTCCTCCATCATGCAAGTTAGGGTTAGAGCTCCCATCAAGCCAAATATTAAATGTAGGACGTTCAACGAAAAACGTGAGAGTTTATTTGCGAACTATCCCAGAAATGTGAGGACTGCGTTAATTAGACGACTTAGAACTGTCCATAAAGCGCCAATTTTCACGTGATATAGTAATTAAAATATTATCAAACTAGAGTATTGAAGAAGAAAGTAATACAAATCATGAAATTTCAGTGGCAAACTAGTAATTACATAAATCATTGGTTGAGATCGATTATTTCAAAATGTTGTACGGTCTCCTGTGAACTCATTTCGATACAGTTTTGACATTGTTTAAATATATCTATAAATTTTCTTTCTCAGTATTTCCTCAATATATTGAAGGAAAACATCAATTATTTCATCATTTCTTGAAATTAAATAACAAAAACTTGAAATTTTTTAGTGTTGATATAATAATAATAATAATGGGTCTTTATTCCCAGAATGATACAATAAAAAAATTTGAAATATGGCTCCAAGATGTAAGTGATGAATCATTTTGGCTAGATACAAGAAAAAGTAAAATATTTGATGTTTCTTTTGAATAAATCTTATTTCAAAATATCCCTGTTATCAGTCATACAAATAGTATAGTATTCTACTCGCCAAAAATGGTCATTACTCGCTCGCCTTCTTTTCACGTCGACAAACTTCATTCTAACGGGTAATGGTCATATTTCTTGAATGATATAGTTCGATTATATTTGTAAGTTTATTTCCCTATCGGGTAAGATTATAATCAGAAATTAATTTTTCCAGGTGAACGTCTTATCTGATAATCAGTTTTTGCATCCTATTTTACCTTGTGAATTTCTAGATTCACCGGAATTTGAATCTAGTAGAAATACTATAGATGATAAATTCAAGGTGAGTAATCAAACATCAAAGGCAATCATAAATATGATTTTTGAATCAAGTATGTGTTATAACATTTTTCACTTTACTAAAGCAATTAGCAATGCACCTAGTTGAAGACTACTACGTGGACTGTGCAAATATATGGTAAATATTCGAATTTGGCGGGCTCTATAATTTCGATTAGCGATTTTTCTATGTTGGTACTGCTGTCTCGAATATATGGAAGATCACTTTGACTTTCTTTTTGAAGATGATCACTTGGTGATCGAAACACGTGTCGAGGTGTTAAAAAAACGGTTTGGTGTTTGGAAAAAACTCCAGTAATATCAATTCATTGTTCCTAATTTTTCATAATTCTTCATTATGATATTGAGTGAAATTTTGAGACAGTTGGCTGCCCTGAAGACCCATTTACATCACAAAACTAGTTGCGAACGAGTTGGCCATTCGCAATCGGCCATTACTATTGGTTGATTCGATCGCTTCAATGGTCCTAATTTTTATATAATTGTGTATAAATATACAGCGTGTCCGCAAAGTATGGAATAAATTCGATATTTCCAAAAACAAAGGTCGGTTCACAAAAAACTGAAACACATCGATTTTCAATTTTAATATTCTACATTTTACAACAAAATTTCATTATACAGGGTGATTCATATTAATGTAATGACGTCATTGGTAATTTTTTTTTAAAGCAACACCCTGTGTTTGGTGTCAGTTTTAGATAATCTGTAAGGAGCTGATTCTGAAAATGTATGATACTGGGGGTCTAACGGACAGAATTTGAAAGATGATGGCTAGAAAATAAATTTTATACAATGGGTAAGTCTTCCAGTAATAAATACATGACTTTATTTTAAATGTTCGAACTGTAGTCCTTGCTGTAGTTGACAGTAACCGTGCTAACAATATTAGGCGGCTGTTTTTTTTTGTTATTGTGAAATGTCATTATTTCGATTGACGTTCAGTAACTGTTGAATAGGACAGACGTTGTTGTATTAATTCGTGAATTTTCTGTAGTATTGCTTCGAATTAATTTGAAGTAGTAATGCATTTAATTGTAAAGCAAAGAATTGAAATACCTATGATGATTGGTTATGGAGACAGATCGCAAACTCAGATGGAAGTGTGTAACTTATTTAATAAAAAATATTCAGAAAGACGCATAACGCAGTCAGCGTTAAGTAAGATTGAAAAGAAATTTCATAAAACTGGTACAATTGAAATTGCTCGCAAATCAGGTCGTCCCTCTATAAATGATGATACAAAACTAGATGTTCTACTTGCTTTTGAAGAAGATGTGCACACTTCTATTCGTAAGGTTAGTAGTGATTTCGATGTCAGTAAAACAACTGTACATATACAAAGTATTAAAATTGGAAAAATGGCATCCCTTTAAAATCGAACTTCTACAGGAATTAAACGAGGATGATCCAGATAGAAGAATATAATTTCGTGAAACCTTGATGAATAAGTGTCACCGAGACCGTCTCCTCGTAAAAAATATATTTTTTTCTGATGAAGCCACTTTTACATTAAATGGTGGTCTCAACCGTCAGAATTGTAGGTACTGGGCCAAAGAAAACCCTCACTGAATATGTGAGCACCCTCAAAAGGTAAATGTATGGACTGATATTGTAAGAAACAGAATCATCGGACCCTACTTTTTTTACGGTACTTTAGACGGGCCAACATACCCTCAGTTTTTAAGAGGAAATCTTGTACCAAATAGAATTGTTATATACCATGAAGAATACAAAATCTTATCTGAACAACAACATGGCTTTAGAAAAGCTAGATCGGTTGAAACAGCTATTGCTAGTAAATTTGAGTTCATTTACAATAACATTGATAAGGGAAAGTATGTAGTCTCAATCTTATTTGATCTGGCGAAAGCCTTTGATTCAGTAAGAAATGAAATTATGATCAGTAGATTGTACAACATTGGTATCAGAGGATTCTTACTTGAATGGATTGAGTCATTCTTATCTGACAGAAAAATGGTTGTGACTCTGAATAACACTGCATCACATATTCAAGATATTATGCTTGGTGTACCACAAGGTTCAATATTAGGACCGCTGCTGTTTTCAATCTATATATATGATCTCCCGAAATATATCAAACATGGTTACACGTAATGTTCGCAGATGACACTACCATATCCGTGTCTGGTAACACAATAGATGAGTTAGAATTCAATATAAACTCAGTCATGGACGTTATGATTTCTTGGTGTGACAGAAACCAGCTGAAACTGAATGCAAATAAAATAATTCACTTGGGTTCTCCTTGAGAACGATATTGAATCTCAAAAACGTCCAACTATCTGATACAGCCAAACTCCTAGGTATTTACTTAGATAAAACCTTGTCTTGGGACACATTGTCTTACACACATTGATCATGTGTGTAAAAAATTGAACCAGGCAATATTTGCCATACGCCAGCTCAAAGAGTTGCTTGACTTAAATGGTATCAAGATGGTCTATTATTCTTTGGCCTATTCTCACATTGCTCAAAATATACTAATGTGGGGGCGCAAGACGTGTATTCATTCTACAAAAAAGAATTATATTTGACATTACACCGAGATCTAGCTGTAGAGCTTTATTTTCAAAATATAAAATATTTACTTTACCCTGTATCTATATTTATAAAGCTCTGCTCCATGTGAGATACAACATGGTTCAATTCAATCACGAGTCAGTCACTCATAATTATGCAACACGAACTAAGCACTTGACCATCCCAAAACACAAAACTTCAACATGCAAGGAATCTCTTAGGTATAACGGTATCATACTTACTCGTGTTAGGAATCACACGTTAAAAGGTAAGACCTCGTTAATCCTTAGCTCGCACAAGTTTCGACTTCTGAGGGTTGTCGTTCGTAGGGGTACGACGGCTGGTTAACGGAAAAATAGATTTTAAACAGAAACAGAATTCATTGCCACAGGATGTCAAGAACCTACACTTAGTAAGTTTCAAGAACCATATCAAAGAATTATTGACGAACGGGGGTTATTATAGCTTAGATGAGTTCTTGTAAAGGGATGTCTTGATATAACTTGTTCTCACTGCTTCTCTTTCCTATTTTTATGTTGAACCTTTTATTTGTATATGATTATATTATGTGGTTTTATAATATTTTGTCTCTGATTTTAAAATTTGCCTCAGTATGTCACTTGTAGTGTTTTGTATTGTGCCTGCTCCTGCTCCTCTACATTATGCTGCTGATGTTCGGAGGTATCTCGACCAAATGTTTACGAACCAATGGATTGGTAGACGTGGATATATTGAATGGCTAGCGAGGTCGCCAGACTCAAATCCGTT
Organism: Leptinotarsa decemlineata; assembly: GCF_025532065.1. Classification (NCBI taxonomy): domain Eukaryota; kingdom Metazoa; phylum Arthropoda; class Insecta; order Coleoptera; family Chrysomelidae; genus Leptinotarsa; species Leptinotarsa decemlineata. The sequence continues at coordinate 14,101,270 of NW_027412537.1, read as the reverse complement.
GGATAACTTTATGTGGCCCATCTGAAAAATATTGTTTATAAAAGGAAACCAGCAAATATTCAAGAATTAAATAGGAGAATTCGAACAGAAATAAACAATATTTCTCAAGAAACCATAAAAGAGGTTCAACAAGAATTTATTCAACGTTTAAATACAGCAAGGACTACTGTTCGAACATTTGAAATGAAGTCATTTACTTATTACTTGAATATTCATTAGAAAAAAAATTTAAAATAATTAATTAATTTCTACTTTTATTAGATGTCAATAAAATTTATCGTCATCACATTAATATGGAGCAGCCTGTATAATGAAATGTAAAATGTAGAATATTGAAATTAAAGATTGACGTGTTTCAGGTTTTTGTGAAACGACCTTTGGTTTTGATAATATCGAATTTATTTGCGCACACACTGTATATACATAACATGTAATAGTTCTAGTCATAATTGCTCAGTTACAATTTAGTTTATTTCTGTTTGTTCTGTTGGTTGCATAATATGCTAGGCTTGCTACAAACTAGATGTTCGTTCAATGATTGAAAAAATGTCTCTGAACTGAAAATGAACGGAAATTTTTGAAGTTGAATGTCTTAACAGAAATGCATCTCATACAGTTTCAACGTTTCAAAATTTTGTATCTCAACTCCTCAACAAATTTCAGGTATCGATAGTGGCAGCAAGCACATGCAGATACCTGTACTGGCAGAGGAATTCTTTGGAATATCTTTTCGTTAAAGACACCTACATCGCCACAGTACTCACAACGATCATAGCGAGAGATATAGCGACAAAGTTGTACGCTATGAATAACAAGATCGTCACGGCCAAAGGGTCTCATCTGGATATCAGACTGCCCAGTATAACTTCATCTTTGACATTTGGCGGGGAGTACAAGTCTCCTATAAGGTGTAAAAAAGCGAATGGCGGTAAGTTTCTGTAAATTTTTCAGTCACAAAGAGCAATCTCACCATTGTGTACATACAGTACAGAAAAAACTTAAAACACTGAATAAGATTATCATATACATAGGCAATTTTTCATTGATCTCAACACTATCTATGGAAATGATTATGATTTTTAAAAAGAGAATAGGTTCAGAACTCATTGTTTGGTAATTGGACGTTGTAATGTTTTTTTATTTCGGAAAAAGCGCTTCAGTCTCTTAGGCTTATTAGTGGCGGATCTATAATACTATGCGGGTTTTTTATATCACGTGTAGCAAATTAATATGTTTTGATAAAGTCGCAAGAACAGGTATGTGACAATATCTTAAAGCTCTGGTTGTACTATGATTTGAATGCCCAATGATATTACTATGACTACAAGAGCTAGGTATGTTATAAAGACGATTGGTGATCATAGATCTTGGTGTATTTTTTGTTTCAAATATATTTCATACATCAACTTTTCCTGCTCCTGAAATGTAAGGTACAGAGCTGGTTGTTTTGGGTCCTGGTTTTCAGTTTCTAGTCTAGCCTCTCATTTCAATCAATCAATCAATATGCTATTGTCGGAAGATTAGTATCTTATTGACAAAGTCGTGTAAAAAATGTCAAATGAATGTCATAAAATATAAAAAATACAAACATAGCAATTTCACAAATAAAACATACATGATATCAAAAATATAGACATAACAATTTCACAAATCAAACATTAAGAAGACAGATGAGGTTAGGTGAACATTATAGGTTATTATGGTATACTTCATGGATCGAATAATAAGCTTCTTTAATTAAAAGATCCCTAACTGTACTTCGGAACTTTTTGATATCTGTGCTGTTTTTTATAATAGTGGGAAGGTGATTATATACTTTAATCTGTCTGTCTTCACTCAGAATGCTGAGTGAAGGTGAATTTTGGAATAGGTATGTAAAGCATATGGTTCTGTCTGGTGTTGTGACAATTTGTTTCGAGAGTGTACATGCTAGTTTTATTTTTATGAATTGAGCATACTGTTTCCATTATGTATAAATAGGTGACAGTTAATATTTTGTGGCTGATGAATAAAGGCTTGCAGTGATCTCTCGGCTTAGACTTTGTAAGGTATCTCAAAGACCTCTTCTATAGCTTGAATATCATATTCTGTAACTGTAAACTACAATGGCCCCAGAAAGCTATTCCATAGTGAATATGATATCACTCTATTAGCATAACATCCACTAGATACTTTTTTACTCAGATGGGATACATAATATTTAAAATTTAATTTATTGTCTATGTGAATGCCTAGGAATTTAGTGTGCTGTTTGTTTTCTATATCTAGTCTAGTCTCTAAATTCAATCTCTTGTCTAAATTTTACTGTCATTTGTGGTCATTGTTTATTCAACAAAAGTTCAAATCATATGCAACATATATCCGGAATTTTTCAGTTAGGAAAAACTCCGATTCCCATTCCAAACCCACTTTGAGTCACTAATTTTGATAACTTCAATATGTTTTTACTTTCAGGCGTTGGTTTATGTTCAGACTCGTTCTCCAACGAATCCATCAGACACAAATTCAGAGAAAACGGAAACGCCTCCCAAAATTGTTATTTGGGAGAAATGGAACCGCTAACGGAATTACCTTCAACAGACGATTTGACATCAAATGACGTGGAAAGTTGGCTGGAAACGAGTTCCAAATACCACAGCTGTGAAATTGTGGACATGGATTGACTATCCATGAGTGTGAGTACCAGATGAAAAATTAAATATGTGTATCAATTGAAATATGAAACTGGGGTGGAGCGGTCACTCATTACTCCGATTATCCAGTGAATCCCACTCTCCCCCACTTGCAATTTTTAGTCCAGTTGTTTTAGTCTTTCAATAACTTCAGTTTGTGCAACTTATTTTTTTCTCGATACTTCATATATGAATTGTTGAATATAGAATGTTGTAATTTATATTAAATATATTGGACAATGAGCACTATTTTCGGTAGCCAGGCGTTTCGACGTGGGTGCTTTGTTCACTCACTCAAATTGACTGCAATGTTGGTCGGTGGTTCAAGCCGATTTTCACTTGCTATCGTCCAACCCGATTTTCACTTGCTATCGTCCAACTCGTGTTAGTAATCACACGTTAGAAGGTAAGACCTCGTTAATCCTTAGCTCCCACAAGTTTCGACTTCTGACGGTTGTCGTTCGTGGGGGACGAGAGCTGGTTAACGGAAAAACAGATGTTAAACAGATTTTTTTATAATTGCATTATGTTTCCAAGATGCATACAATTTTAAAAATAGCTAACTTGCCAAATTCTCGATAAAATCCAAAAATGATTATTCAGCCTACTTTGACGGTGCATTGATGAAAAAAATTCGAACTAAAACAAAATTTTGATGTAAATACAAAAGAAACGGCGACATTCACGTTTTTCATGAATTCAACCGCCTTTGGGCAGAAATCAAAAGAGCCATTAGAAAAGCTTATTAAAAATTCATTCGCGTTGCTACGTGGTGTCGAAAGAATAATCTATCTCTCAACATATCCAAATGTAATACAATGTCTTACTCACTGAAAACGAACTTGAATTTTCACAACTACGTCATAAACAATCAAGTTCTGGAGCGTCCTGACACACTCACTGATCTAGGTTGTTTTTCACTCCTTTTTTATATTTGAGAATTATGTATGTCTTTTTATCTATATTTGGTGAATAAACATTATTACTATTATTATTATTATAAGATAGTCTTATTCCAAATTGAGTCATTCCTGCCAAAAATTATTGTGAATAACTTCTGGCGGGAATCACAGATTTTGAATGAGATTGGTCACAACAAAACACACCTATAACGCCGATGACACGGCTCTCCTCTCGTCTTCCATGGGTCGATCGTCTATATGCAACGTGCATTGGGCGACCTCGAGCGCTGGTACCTCGAGTGGAAGATCCGAGTGCACCCGGAAAAAACTCAGGCAATAAGCATGGGAAGAACGATATCTTCTCCGGCTATGAAAGTGAGAATCTCTGGAAGGGAGATTGACTGGCAGACGCGGGTCAAGTACCTCGGTCTTCTTATAGACCGTTGGCTCACCTGGAACCCGCACCTGTTAAGCGTGAAGGCAAAGATCCAGGATCGTGTGGCAAGCCTGTACCCTTTGATTAATAGAAAATCCAAGCTAAGCCTAAAAAATAAAATCACGATCTATAACACGATGTTCAAGTCTGTCATCATGTACGCTTCAGGTGTTTGGGGACAAACGGCTCCGATTAACATCTCCATCTTGGAGACCTTACAAAATGAAATTCTACGGATGATTGTGAATGCTCCGTGGTTCGTGCGGAATGAAGCCATCCTCAGAGATTTGAAGCTGCCTTCCATTCAGCAGTCCATTCAGTCGAGGAATCGGCGAGTTTTAGGTTGCGCTGTAACTCAGACATTCATACCGCGAAGGGCGGTATGGATAGCTGAGGACTTTCATGCCACCATCACAAATCAGTCATGACCCATTCGTCCCTCTGACGAAAATCAGCCCAAAGGGTAAGGGAGCAAGGCTCCAGCCTGACTTAAACGACGATGACCATCGACACACCTATAGTCATAATTGGCATAAATAATGGACAGAGTAGTGGATCTAGAGTTACTTCGTGTTGCATCTCAAACGCTACAGATTTCAAATCTGAACAGAATCCGAGTAAAGAGCATAATTGGGAGATTTCGCTTGTTGTTACTCTGATCCTGAAGATTTTGAGAAAATTTATTACGCCACACAGTTTCTACACACATGTCTTTCAAATTATTGGAGCCAACTGGATTCACCTGATTTCTTATTTCTTTTCTCTTTTTCTCTGTGACTAGTTTTCATTACCTTCACTTTGTATCGGTAAAGGATCAAACCAAACTCTAATATTTTCGTCCTTTTTTCAGGAAGATCTGTGACTCCACAAAAAAACTACTGTGCTAAACAAAAACATCTTTTTTTGATACTCTGTATATAACTATTATTTGTTTCATTTTCTCCTATATTATTATAGTATTTCAAATGATATATTATTACATTTTATTCCTTGTTGTTATCGAATAAACCTAATAAACATCTGCAATGTTTCAAGTAATTTTCTTTCACATCCTCAGTCACATTCCAATTCTCAACTATTCTGTGGCAATAAAGCTGTGGATTGTACACTTTTATGATAAATCAATATCAATTTTCCTCTGTGTCAACAATATATTAGAAATCTCGTCATATGTAGGAAACATCAATGTTTTTATTGGCTGACATGAGGATACAACGTATAGTTGGAAAAGTGTGTTTGTTCTTAGCAAGAAGCACAAATATATTCGGGAATTGAGTGGTTGAAACTTGAGATTTGTTGACTGAAATCTCATTATTTTTCATAAGAGTGTTATTAATGTAAATATGCTTACGTAACACTTCTTTTATAGTTCATAGAAAACTAGGTCAGTAGTCCAGTAGTCTTTCGCGAGTTTTTAATTTGTATACATAGTAATAGTTATACAATTTTCACAGTATGAATTTTATTTTGAAGATAAACAATCTTACGGAACATTATCTGCATGTAATTCCAACGGTAAGGCAGCGCATACCAGAGAGCAAGATTTTCTCCGATATACTTATCGTTATATTATGACCAAAATTACGCAAAACCTTTGTAAATTGTAGCTTATATGTTATTCTGATGTATACGCTCTATTTATGTAAAGTTTCATCAAAATCCGTTCAGTCGTTTAGGCGTGTAAGAGCCACAAACAAACATACATATATCAATCCTTACAAATTTTCACATTCATATCAGTACAGATAGATAGATAACTACTTTACTCTGGACACTCTGTATATGATACAGGACAATCGTTCTTCAAGGGAACATGCAAAAGAGAATGAACAAAGAAAACCTTGACTTTCCCTCGGCAATATTTACTTTGCAAAATGAAATCAATAAATCAAAAAAGTAACGGGTGATATTGACGTATCATTAAGAATGAGTCATCATTCATTTTCAATTACAGAAAAAACTTCAGGTCAATAGACCTTTTCTGATTGAGCTTTCAATTAATTTTCTAGTTTGTTTATACTTGGAAAAGTAGAGGTAATTGAAAACTAATGGATTTCTTGGAAATACTGGTAGACAAAGGATATGTCGGTGGAAGGCTAAGCTTAAAAAATATTCAGTGATTATTTGTTGTCGGAAACAAATTTTGAAATAGGTTTTCACAACTATTATGAAACTTCCCTACAATACAGACAGAATGCAAACTTAATACGAATATAAAAGAAAATTGAATAAATTGATCAAACTAGCAAAATAAATGTTCATTTTCTAATATAACATAAATATAAATATAAACACAAATAGATAACACTAGGAACTTACCAAAAAATTGTGGCGAATAGTTAACAAAAAAAAAAACAGAAAATAAAATTGATGACGTCAAAAATGAAAACAACGAACTATTGATTTCTGACGAATCAAAATGCTTTCAACAAATATTTTTGTGGAGTTGGAGAATCGCTCGCCAATAAAATACCAAAAACGTCACGAAGACGAAATAGAACAAGGTTTTATCAAACTTTTTTTCTTGACCCAGTAGACGAGAAAGAAATATTAACAATAATTCACGAACTAGATTCCAAGAAAACTCCAGAAGTAGATGGAATAAGCACAAAAGTGATCCAAGAATTCTCAAACGAAATTCTGTCACTTCTTACCCACATTATGAATAACATAATTATACTAGCAAATGTCCGAGTGGTTTCAAGAAAGCCGTAATCACACCAATCTACAAAAATATAGATGAAACATTATTATCGAATTACAGACCTATATCAGTAATTACCTCTCTTGCAAAAATATTCGAAAAAGCACTTAAGAACAGAATAAATGAATTGAAGGGGTTATATTTTTAGGAGTGATTAATTTTTAGGAAAGAAAGTTTTTGGCTTTCTACTACTCCATCTTGATACAAAAAAAAGGATGAATTAATGAATGTCATTACGATGTCATCGATGACATAAGCAGATCAAGCTTATTCCGTGTATAATGTTATCCAATTTGGTACTGAAGAGCCTTAGGGCAAGTGTCTTAAGGCGAAACATCGATGTATACCAGTGAGGATGACAGTGTTCCATGTAAGTTCAATTTGTTACCATTCATTTGTAGAAGTAGAACTCATGTGAATGATATCTGATTTTTATTCCACAACAAATGTTTGAAATACAAACTGAGTAGAGAAAAATATCTTATGTATAATTCAGTGTTTATATAGAAGTATTTGTTTCGAAAGGATTTTTTTCTTTCGTGTAATTCAATGTTTATATGAAAGTAGCTGTTTCAGGAGGACTTTCAGTTTGTGTCTGAAAGTTACTTCTTTGCATCATCTACACATCCATGTATAGAGTTACTTATTTTCAAATTGATTACTTCCTCCCTTTTTTTTTGGAAGATTCCCTCATCCTTTTTTTTTGTATCAAGATGGAGTAGTAGAGAGCCAGAAACTTTCTTTCCTAAAAAGAATAAATGACTTTTTGAACCAACATAAAATAATATCTGATAAGCAATTTGGCTTTCGAGAGAAAATGACAACAAACGATGCAATTGCCTAACTAACCAAAGAAGTATCCACGTCCTTAGATAAGAGTCAGCCCAATTTGTGCGTGTTCCTGGATTTGGCCAAGGCTTTTGACACGGTTAGCCATGATCAGTTGTTACAAACTTTGGACGATATAGTATTACGAGGAGAACCGAACAAACTACTCACTAGTTACCTTTCTGATAGAAGACAATGTACTGAGTGAAGAAGGGGTAATCACCTACGTCGTACCCCAAGGTACAGTTTTAGGACCGATACTCTTCTCCATTTATATAAATGACTTATCATTGTCAAACATGTCAACAGGAAGCATTATCAGCTTCGCCGACGACACTGTTATCCTCTATACAGATCAAACATGGGAAACATTGAAAAACAAAGTAGAAGCGGATCTGAAAATCATATTCAGTTGTTTAGTCAAAAAATATCAACTGTCAATTTTGAAAAAACATTTTTCATTCCATTTGCCAATAATAAAAGTACACTACCCAATTTTGATAATTTGAAAGTAGAACATAACGGAAATGTGGAAGTAATACATTCGCGAAACGACATAAAGTACTCAGGAGTAACAATAGATGAACACCTATGCTGGGATCTTCACATAACGAATATAACGAAGACTAAGATGCTCATTATATAGATTCAGAAAATTAAAAAACATATTTGACATCACTTACCTCGTTCAGTCAAGGCTACAATACGTCATTCTCAGCTGGGGTGGTTCAGTTAAAACTCATTTGAAGCAGTTGGATGTCCTCCAAAAAAGAATTTTAAAAATAATCTATGGCAGAAAAACAACTACTCCTCCAATATACTATTCCAAGAAACAGGTATACTCGACTTTAGACAACTGTTTATGCATCAAATAATCATATACATTTTGATAAACGGGTTTTAACTTGGTGACAGAGTTGTGAGCACCTCGTTCAGTGTTGAAAATTGAAAACCGAGTTCACCGGCTCCATCTAATACCATTCTGTCATGTAGATACTCCAAACTCAAAAGTCCACGGCCTTCCTGTTGTCAGTGGAACGGACGATTTGGGTTGCAAACTCCCATGGAGGTACATCATTGCTCTGGTCTTTACGTCGAGTTGATACAGCTCCTCCCGAGTCCACTTCACTACTCCAAACGAGTAAAATAAGATTGGAATGGCAAGTATACTCGTAGCAGAAACTTTATTCTTCCCCGACAGTTCCGATTACCAGATCTGTCAGAGTTTGTGCTCATACTTGCCGCGGAGACAGTTCTTTACTGCTTTTTCCTCATTAGAGTGGCGTTGTTCCACCCTAAGTGAGTATACGTCTCTCCGGCATCCACATGATGCAGGATGCTTCCATCTACGAATTGCACATCCTCTCCTCAGTCCCTGCATCGTCCTCTTTTGAAATGGACCGTTACACATTTGTCAATCCCGAATTCCATACCGATAGTATGTGTGTACTCTTTCACCACCCTCAAGGACTGATAACAATTCTTTTGAAGAGGGCTGGGGGAATCACCCTGGTATACACCTCTTCTGAAAGTCGAGTCCCCCAAGGCATCAGAGCAAATGCAAGCTAATGTCATGTTGTATCCAGGTCATAGAGAGGTTACGCTTATACTGTATCGAGTCCTGTGTCACACTTCTATCGATGAGCAGGTTCTCTTTGCATCCAGCGACTCCTCTCTTCGACCCTCTCTGCTCATATAACCGTTCGAACACTCGATCAACTGCGGTGAGTATTCATGTGTATAAGATGCTTGTAAACAACTTATAACACGAATTTAAGCTTGTTATCTATCTGTAGTTCGTAGGATTCGGCAAATCTCCGCTTTTCGGAATGAGAACGGTCCGCCCCTTGACAAACCAATCCGGAATCGGCTGCTCTCCGTCCAGCCATGAGTTGAAAACTCTGGCCAGATGGCGGTGGGTACTTGGTAGTTTTTTCAACCAATAAGTGTTCAGCCCATCTGGGCCTAGCGCAACAAAGTTCGTGGAACCCACGAAGGCTCTTCGAACGTCATCCGGGGTTATCGGGTTGCGCAGTTTATTGAGCTCAGGCTGTCGAAGCTCTCTGTTGAAAGCTTCGAACTGCGCTAGGGCTGGAGTGTCTAAGTTCAGTGACTGCGGGTGTTCATAGATATCCTTCCAGAAGGATTCCACCTGATCAGCAGTCGGCGTATTATCCACAACACGTGGAGGCTCCTGGAATAAGCGAGAAGGTTTCTCGTGGAACCTTATGTTTTCCGAGATACTAGCATTTGTATCCTATCAAGGCAGTGGTGTTTGGTGGTCAGCAGTATGCCTGGACTCAAGGTTTGATGGATGCGTCGTAGTTTGGCGGCTATTCGCCGCACTGCGGGCGTGAAAGGCCAGTTGGCCGCCCCTTAATCTGTCACACAATGGATACGAGACGCACGTTGTCTTGCCAATGAGGAATGTTCCTCCTGACGAAAATCAAGTAGTTTTCATGAAAGAGCTCTAAAACAACGCATTTTAAACTTATCATTTCAACCTTTTTCTTTAAAAATTATTTAAATACTCAAAAAAGAGCAATGAAATAATGCGTTCAACATTTAAAGGGATTCGTTTCTATTTCACAATTTGGCAACATCGGTTCTAGCTAATAAAGGATAATGAATATTTCAGAGGCGTGCTGTTTTGTTTACTTATGTTCCGAGTTCCGAGACATTCTGTGACATATGACATTTTGTGCACTTAACCTATCTTCCTCTATATAAATAAATAACAAAACAACTGTTGTTTATGTGGCTTGTGGAGGTGGTATTGAACTATAATTTATATTTTGCCTTAATTGTTGATTTATAAAGATAATTTTCCTTTTTTAAAGGAGAATTTCTAGGTACGTATAAATTATTTCAACTTGATATATTATATGCAAGGTAAAATCTTTTTAGGAGTGGCAGGTAAAGTTCTAGGCGCTGTTGCCATTATGTGAATTAGAAACAAATCTTTTTAATAATTAAAACCCAACATTTGAAACATCAATTTGAATACTTTTCGAAGTGAATTTGAAAAACTTATGAATTGAACTCAACTTTATTTTGTTCAAACTTGTATTTACTGTAATAGCCCAAATCGAGGAACATTCCCCATTATACTACTATTATTATCATTATTTGTTGCTCGTTGTCACAATAATGACTCTAATGCATACTGTCTTAGCAAATAGTTCTATTCAATCAATTTTTCTCAATGTAGATAGCCTTTATTGTAAAAACTCCAGTATTTAAAAAATTCGTTAGAAAATCAGCCAGAATGTTTTCAAGTAAGTACATATAGAACAAAAAACCTGTATTAACTTACGTCTCTATTCTTTCTACTTATGACAAACCGTGAGTTGCATGATACTTCGTTTAAAAATAGATTGGAAGCATTTTCTCTAATCACTTCTTCAATTGTTTCGCTCAAGTCGGCCTTGCTCTATCAAAATATGCAAATGCTCACTTTCGCAATCTTTATCGAATTGGAAATCACGGAAAATTTGCGTGCAACTGCATTGATAAATTACGGGGTAATATCTATTTTTACGTTCCAAGGGTGAAGGTTAGAGTGATCTAGGAAATGTTGTATTTCATCAGTTCGGACTTCCATTGTCTAATATAATATAAATTGATTTGAAATCCCTGAAAGAATCTGTAGGAAAATTGAAAAGATTAACCAAGAAATAACAATTTTATTAAACAAAAAACTAAAATTACAAAGAAATAACATACAAGCAACAACCAAAAAAATAAGAAATTGAAATATTGATACAAGCTAAAAATTAAAAAAGTAAAAATTATTAAATAAAAAATGAAAAATAAAAATTAACAGATTCCAAACCAAATTACGTCACGACGTTTCGATTGTTAGTATCCACAATCGTCTTCGGGTGATAACTGGACTTATTCATCCGAGATCTGACTATTTATAGGTCATTCCCTCTGTCCGCTTCATTGGTTTTAGCGGGAGATGACCGTTTGGCGGGAGTTGGTTGTTTTCCGCTTGATTAGAGGTTTCCATATGTTACGTATCTCTACGCTAGCTTGACTCAATGCGTTGTTGGACAACATATACGCGGCTTCCTTGAATTTTCTCCTAAATCAGTGTTCCTCTTTGAGGATGATTTCAGCTTGAGCCCACTTGATGTTATGTTGATGAGTCCAAACACGCTCTGTTATTCCGGATTTGCTGGTTTCTCTCCGCTGTGTTTGTTTCTTGTGCTCAACAATGCGATGGTTTGATGGTTCTGGTTTTCGTGAGGCTGCTACGGATAGTGTTCCCAGATCTGAAGCAGATTCTGATGTTATACTTGGACCTAATCCTTCTTATCCTTTCCGACAATCCTCTGAGGTAGGGACGTACAAGTACTGGTTATGACGGCTTCTCTTCCTTGTGGAGCTCCTGCTGTCTTCTAGATGAAGCCTGTTCTACCATCAGTCTGGAGTAACCATTCCGTTGAAGGTCATTTTTGATGATGCCTAGTTCCTTTTCGAGACCTTCCTTTGTATTACATAGCCCAAAAGCATGTTCTAATAGAGTCTTGATGATTCCTCTCTTAGTCGGTTGAAGGTGGTTGGATTTCTGGTTCATATACTGTCCTGTTCACAATTTGTGCTGAAAAAATTTGAACACAAAAAGTTATAGCAAACATCAAGGTCTACAATTTTTCTGTAAGAGTAATTTTTTAATATTATTGTTTATATTAATTATAATAATTCGTTATTATTATTATGATAAACATTGTGAAATTATAAAACAACGGTTTAATTTAAATTTTTTCCTGAAATATTTAAAAAAATGATCATTTATTTTTTTATTTTTTTCTTCCACAAAAGTAATTTGTTCTTTAACATTTGGCGGAGAATAATTTCTTGCGTTCGCAATATTCTGTGTTTTTTCTGAATCTAAATATTCAGTGCAATATTTCAATTTGTTGTTATTCCTAAAAACACTTTTCGAGCTGAATCCGCATATGCTGAATGTTTCCTTTTCAAAATTTACATTGATATTTTTTGTTGAATGATCTATTTTCAGAAGGTGTGAAAGAAAGCTACCATCACCATGGAAAAACTATCTGAAAATACTAAAAACGGAAAACTTGTATTCAAAAAAACATTTTTTTACACTTTCTGTCAAAGTTTTTCAATGACGAAATCGTTGCTAATTTCGAAAAAGAACTGTTTCCAGGACTTTAATATTTTGACGGGGTATATATCAGGTTCAACATCAAAATAAAATCTTATATATCATTAATGAAAAAGTAGTTTTTTAGTATGCGAAAAGGAAAATTTTATTAAAAATTCGTGTGAAATAAATAATTTTTGTGGCATAATATTGAAGATAAAAATTTTTCCCGAAAAAATTAATTTATATTGGAAAAAAGTTCCTACTGAAGTTGTATATTTTTTTATTGCCTACCTACAATTTTTTTTCTGATTGATTCGGCCGTTACTTGATGAAGATCCATAGTAATTTCATAAACTACAACTTGATGACGTCTACTTTCGGTGGAAATTGTTAAAAACCCTTTTCTATCTCCAAAAATTCAATCTTTTTCATCACTCCTAATTGGGTTATACTTATGATAACAATATTTTCCATCCTGTCTGATAATTATTATCATTATCTGTTTAAAATCTGTATTTCCGTTAATCAGCTGTCGCCCCCATACGAACGACAACTTTCAGAAGTTGAGAAACTTGTGCGAGCTAAGGACTAACGAGGTCTTACCTTTTAACGTGTGATTCCTAACACAAATAAATAACATTTATGAATTTCTATAACTTTATCTCCAACAGGCTTCTAATTGGTCTTTAATTATATTGCCTATACAGACAATGCTTAAATATCTTTTATCCTTACCTATATGGATAATTTTCAGTAGATTATTAGATTTATTGCGACCGGTTTTTTGAAACAAAGTGAGCAGTGAGCAGTGAGGTAGTCTTCACTCCAAAATAGTTAGAAGGTTTGTTTGAAAGTGAACTTTCTTTGATCAGATCTCAACATTGTCCAAGTGACTCAACAGCAAAAGTAAGTTTCTGCTCTCAGCAACCTCATCTACATCCTATCGAAGAATCCGAACTCTTCAATAAATCACAAATTCTTTTTAGGATCAACCTGCTAAATACACTTTCCTCTATGCTTTCGGACTGCAATATACTGTTACCGGACATTTCTATTTGCTTCACATAGCAAATTGTATATCAAAGTTTTAATTTCATTCACACCAATCCTGGTAACAGTTTCCTCGGGTTGATGCCTCCACAGAATTATTTCGATAGCCATTTCTAGCGTGACCAAAGCATTTACAAAAGTTTAGAAGCTCGTCAAACTTTGGTTGAACAATTTTAACTCGTTGTTTGCTCGAGAGTGACTGAAATTGAAAACTTCCATTAGTGGGTTGTGTTACATTCTATAATTTCTGAAAATATATTATTCCATTTGTGCATTACGATGTCTGAACAAAACGGTTTTAACTTGAAGAGTACTGATTTCAATAACGTAATTTCTATACATATTATTTAGTGATATAACTGAATAAGTATGAAACATCTAACGAAGTGATTCCTCATCGAAAAAAAGATAAGATCTTTCATATAAAGAAATTTCATTAGAGCATCCCTTGTTAAGATACAGCCCCTTAAAGGGGGTACATAAAATTTGTATAACAATTTTTTTCACAAGCACTAAAAAAGTTACAATATTGAAATTAACCTGACGTTTTGTACTACCAAAAATACACTTAGCGAGAAATTTTTTTGGTTTACCCCATGGTTGTATGGGGTGGAAAACGCAACTCCTAAAATTTATTTCCAATGTAACTTTTTGTCTTATCATTTCTTTACCATTTAAAAATTTATTTCCAATAGCCTGTTTCATTCTAAACAAAAAATGTCTCTTGGGTTTTTTGTCCAAGTTCGCAGCAAAAAATTATTTTAGGAACAACTACAGAGATACATCGTTATAAATGCGAAAATACGAAACTATTCTATGTAGTAGGTCGCTATTAGCGATAGTGACAATTAAATTGATATGACGCTGTCAATTTGTGAATTTTCGAAATTGAATTAATACTAATTATGTGTTGCTGTTCTGCTCTTAATTTGTTACTTTAATAATTCACTTGTTATTAAAATGGCATACACAAATGAGGAAATGGCTGATATGCATTACGTTTACGGTCTGTCGCAGGGGAATGGGTTAGAAGCTTCTAGAAGATATGCTGAAATGTATCCTCAACGGCAGCATCCTTCACATAGAATATTTGCTCGACTTCATCAACGATTACGAGAATATGGTTCATTCGACCAAAGAACGCAGGATTGTGGTCGCCATCGAGAAGTACGAACACCACAGCTTGAGGAAGCAGTACTTAATTTGATTGAAGAACAACCTACTACCAGTAGGTACTAGAAAGATTGCTTTCCAGCTAAATGTTGATCATATGACGGTATTTCGAATTTTGAAGGAACAACTCTTATACCCTTACCATCTGCAACGAGTACAGGCACTGTTACCGCGAGACTTTCCGAACCGTTTTGAATTTTGCAATTGGATGCTGGAAATGATTAGAAGAAATTGTGACTTTCTGAAGACGATAGAATTCACAGACGAATGTAGTTTTTCTCGGGACAAGATTATTAATTTTCATAATTACCACATGTGGGCTGATGAAAACCCTCACGCTATTGTCGAAACTAAGCATTAATAACAGTTTTCTCTTAACGTGTGGCTCGGAGTTATTGGGGATGATTTATTTGGGCCTCATTTTCTACCTCCTCGATTAAATGGTGAGGCATACATTCAATTTTTAAGAGAAGTGCATCTAGTACTGCTGGAGGAAGTTCCTTTGGGCGTCAGAAGGGATATGTTTTTTATGCATGATGGGGTTCCCGTTCATTTTAGTCAAGTAGCACGTCAGCATTTAACTGAAACATATGCAAATCAGTGGATAGGTCGAGGAGGACCACAGAACTGGCCCGCTCGATCCCCGAATCTCAATCCTCTCGATTTCTCTATTTGGGGCCATTTATAGCATTTGGTTTATCGTACTTCTATTCGCGATATAGAGGACTTAAGAAACCGCATCATCGATGCGTGCAGGGTAATCAGAGAGGTTCCAGGAATATATGAGTGAATACGTGGCTCAATGCGCCGACGTCTAGACGCATGCGTAATGTCTGAAGGTAGACATATTGAACATTTACTATGATTTCTACAAGTTGTGTGTTTTGTTATTAATAAATTAGTTTTGTTTATTACCCTTTAATCGTTTAATGCAGGTACTAACTACAAAATAACAATAAATCCAGTTCGAATTTATGACAATATATTTCTGTAGTTGTTCGTAAAATAAGTTTTTGCTGCGAACTGGTTTATTTTGGGCAAAAAACTCAAGAGACATTTTTTGTTTAGAATAAAACAGGCTATCGGAAATAAATTTTTGAATGGTAAACAAATAATAAGACAAAAAGTTACAGTGGAAATAAATTTTAGGGGTTGCGTTTTCCTCCCCTTACAACCATGGAGTAAACCAAATAATGGATAAGAGTCTTTTTGGTAGTACAAAACGTCAGGTTAATTTCAATATTGTAACTTTTTCAGTGCTTGTGAAAAAAATTGTTATACAAATTCTATGTACCCCCTTTAAGGGGCTGTGTCTTAACAAGGGATGCTCCAATGAAGTTTCTTTATATGAAAGATCCTATCTTTTTTTCGATGAGAAATCACCTCCTTAAATGTTTTACACTTATTCAGTTACACCCTGTAGAATGTAACATAAGATACAACATAATGAAGGAATAAAAATCCACTAATCAAAAAAAATCATTACGATCCCAGATGCTGACCCCACCTAACCGTAGAAACCTTATCCCCTCTAGGGAGATGTAATTTAGATCAGATTGTACCGGCTGAGCCTGTAGAACAGCAAGGAAGTCACGTTCCCAGGGGCTGCAGCAAGTATTCTTCTTGCATGTTCTTGCATGTCGCTTATCGATGTACTGGCAAAGTAGATCCTTCTGGTTACATACCCTTTATGATTCGGTCCTACTACCTTATACTTATAACTTATGTATTTCCATATCAGAGTCAACGAGAGGTTTCTCATCTTCAGTGTAACATTTAACCAACTCCATGAACTGCAACACTTCATCACTGAGTCCGTTCAATAGAAAATCTAGAAACTCTTTCGCATCTTGCTGTCTACCCATGATCCAGTCTGTCTATTCGACTGAATGGGATGCACGAATTGACGATAACTGCTTGGTTATTCTTAGCATTTTTATCCATTCTCCTATCTTTCATCCTAATGTTGGAAGGTAAGTAATCACATTTCCTTACAAATATTGATTGATTGTGATTGTGAATGTAAATAGAAACTCGCCCATCCTGTAACAGTCAGGATTCACAAACTGGTCGAATCTTCTGAAGTGCTTGAAGGAACACATGGGTAGATTGTTGTTGGTCAAAAGCACTATGTCGGAACTGTTGGCGGATTCAGACGAAACCTCAGCTTTGTCAGATTTGAATAGACTTGCCAACTACTTTGCTACAGAAGTAGGGTTCGTTACTTCAACTCCGTTGACATTAGTTCTTTTGGGGACTGTACGGGTTCAGCCGGAGGACTCAGTTAAGTCTCATTTCGCATCCCCTTCCTCTCTTTTGTCAAAGCTTGATCGTTTTTTCAAGTTGTTGCGATAGTTCATTTTTTCTTATATTCACTCTATCTGAAGATGATGAACTATAATGATTGTCAGGGTCCAGGAAAAATTAATCCAAAGATTCAGAAGATGGTACCAAACTCAAAAAAGGAAATGCATTGCCTCTCCGAATGGATATACTGATTATTTGAATCAAGGGGATGAAGTTGCTCTGGGGTCATTAGTTTCTTGGGTGATACGAACACCAATTTCTTTGGTGAATGTTTCTGCCTGGGACCGAAGGAACCAAACGTTTCTATACCAATAGGATAAAAAGTATAGTTGTCCTTCAAACAAGAATAGTTTGTTTACTTCAAATCTATTGCTGCTGAACTAATGGAAACGGAGGTTGATGATAGATGAGACGGGGCTAAAAAGTCGACAAAGGTGAAATACCAAACCAATAGTTTGTCTCGCTGCCAAGGAATAAATGATAAGCCGCCGAGGCGTTTATTATCATCTCTCACGGTGCCGACTGTTTCTAAAATGGAAGGCACTCTGGCAGAAGCTAGAACTCTTTATGCCTCGAGAAACGACCTGCGCCAAATTTACAGCTCAATCCATTAATACCTTTGTAGTCAACTACAACTCCACATCTACATACTGAACACAGATACTGGAGCCCTAACGAAAACCAACGGCTATCCTTGATGACTCTTTATCGAATAGTGTACCGGGGGATGCAACAGAAATGGCATTCCACCACGCAGAAGCAAATTTTGATAAAACTGCTTCAAGACGCGTCTTTTCCTAAACAGTTGAAGCATAATCCAGCAGTGAATCATAGGTAAGTTTAATAAGCGGAAGGTCCTAAGTTTGTTGTACTTCTTTTTCTTCCTTTGATATAAAGAAACCAGTTCTGGTGTTCTGCAGAAGCTCAGCTTCTTGAAGAGTTTGATCGAAGGGAAAATATGAAGGAAGAATGTATTCTGTGATATGAACAACGCTATAAGTAGGAGAAATAAAAGCGGGAGAGAGGGAGGGAAGTCGGTCTTGCATCTACTGATATAATTTACTTCTTATTCTTTGGAGACGCAACATTTTTGGTTATCGAAGAAAATGCTAATGCAGGGACCGTTTTCGCGGTTTTTGGTTTTGTTGCTTTCGGCTTTTTTGTTGGCTCTTTGTTTGTTTTTTGTTTTACTAGCAGATGTCGCGAAGAAAGCGATGTAGATGAACTTGTCCTTAGCGAGAATATGGTTCATTCGACCAAAGAACGCAGGATTGTGGTCGCCATCGAGAAGTACGAACACCACAGCTTGAGGAAGCAGTACTTAATTTGATTGAAGAACAACCTACTACCAGTACTAGAAAGATTGCTTTCCAGCTAAATGTTGACCATATGACGGTATTTCGAATTTTAAAGGAACAACTCTTATACCCTTACCATCTGCAACGAGTACAGGCACTGTTACCGCGAGACTTTCCGAACCGTCTTGAATTTTGCAATTGGATGCTGGTTTTTGGTTTTGTTGCTTTCGGCTTTTTTGTTGGCTCTTTGTTTGTTTTTTGTTTTACTAGCAGAAGTCGCGAAGAAAGCGATGTAGATGAACTTGTCCTTAGCTAGTACCATTAATGAAACCTTCTGGGTCGAAATAGCGCTGCTCGGTGTTGGATCGCCAGTCCATCTAGCTGCGTTACAGAGAAAGCAATAGTGAGAGACAGAGGTAGGATGATTTTCCTTCAGCTTTGCAACGGACTACCTTGGGCAGGAGAGTCTTGGAGGAAGTTCTGTGAGAGTGTCTCTGATTTACCTCGCAGCGCAAGAATTCACAAGATTCTCTCTAGAGAGCCGACTGCTGAAATTGGGTCGCTTAAACGACCCGATGGAACATTTACGAACTCTAGTAAAGAAACGTTAGAGCTTCTGATAGAAAACCACTTTCCTGGAAATCTGACTCTTGATAACAACAGACTGCCCATCTTCGAAGGCGCCAAAAAAGAACGACTGGGACGTCACAAGAAAGGTTATCACAGCACCGGTATTTGAATGGGCTATCAAGTCTTTTCAGCTCTTCAAATCTCCCGGAGAGGATGGTATATTTCCAGCTCTTCTTCAAAACGGACTGGAAATAATTTTACCTATTTTCACAAAATTGTATAGAGCTAGTCTGGCGTGGAACTATATACCACCCAGTTGGTTGGTAGCAAGGGTGGTATATATACCTGAAGTGGGCCGGAGAGACCCACACCCCAAATCGGTACGACCAATCAGCCTCACATCCTTCCTGCTGAAAGGACTTGAGAGGATACTGGACGGACATATCTGGAGGGTAGCATTACATGCATCCCCACTGAATAACCACCAGTATGCTTATCAAACCGGCAAATCAACAGATTCAGCATTAAACAACCTCGTTGAGAAAATTTCCCAATCCCTTGACAACAAGGAGATTCCGGTCGCTGTATTTCTTGAAATTGAAGGAGCATTTGACAATGCACTACCTAAATCTATAGGACTGTCTCTAGCTAGGAAGGGTATAGAATCGACCATAACTGGCTGGGTCTATGCCATGCTAGTAAACAGAACTGCAACTACGACTCTTCAAGGCGAGGCAATCAGGTTCGGGGTCACCAGGGGCTGCCCTCAAGGTGGGGTACTATTTCCCCTTCTGTGGTCGCTCCTGGTGGATAGTCTGCTTGATGCCCTCGACAGAAGAAAAGTTGATCTGCAAGCTTATGCAGATGACCTTGTCATCCTGGCAAGGTCCACGTCGGGAAGGGTAGCTTCTAATATCCTCCAAAGCGCGTTGGACGTTGTTCACAGTTGGTGCCTGAGGGAGCAGATGTCTGTCAACCCCAGTAAAACTGTGTTAATCCCCTTCACCAAGAGAAGGAAATTGGATGATCTAACGCCACTTTCCCTCAATGGTTTGGTCATTCCATTTGGAACGGAGGTGAAATATTTTGGCATTGTCCTTGATAAAAGACTCACCTGGAACGCTCACTTGAAAAAAGTTTTACACAAAGCCAGACTGTCTCTATGGACATGTCGAAGGATTTGTGGTAAAACTTGGGGTTTAGGTCCCAAACAAATCCATTGGATTTATGTGATGATTGTCAGACCACTGATCACGTATGGTGCAATTGCTTGGTGGCCGAAGGCTTTACAGAAAACGGCCCAAGCGAAGTTCTCTGGCTCACAGAGACAGGCTTGTCTGGCTATCAGTGGTGCCATTAGTACCACACCATCAGCGGCCATGGATATCCTTCTAGACCTACCTCCTCTCCACAATTTTCTGGAAAGAAAGGCTAGATGGACTGCATACAGACTTGTGCACATTGCCAATTGCACAAATCAGTTTAATGCAGAGTGCAACAGACTGTTGGTTGACATTGAAAGTCACAGCATTCTGGAAATGACCTCTGACTTGCCTCCAACTGTCAACTACGAACTGCCTTATAAAGTACTATTCCCGAGTAGAGAGGACTGGATCCTGCGGGAGAAGGGAATATTAGGAGCAGATAGTTGTTGGTTCACAGATGGATCAAAAACACCTTCCGGTTCTGGTGCAGGTGGTTTCAGTCGCAGACCCAGGACAGAGTTATCTACCTGCCTAGGAACTTATGCGACTGTATTTCAAGCGGTAATTTACGCTATTGAATTGTGTGCGGAGAGATTGGATAAATCCAACCTCACTCACAAGTCAATAAAAATATTCTCGAACAGTCAAGCGGCGTTGGAAACTCTTGGCTCCCACCGAGCAACATCTAAATTGGTAGCAAATTGCCAAAAAAGACTCTCCTCGATAGGAAGACTAAACAGATTGTCTCTGATCTGGATTCCTGACCATACTGGCCTGGAAGGCAATGAAGCTGCTGACTCTCTTGCGAAGAAGGGTGCTGCCAGCGGCTTCATTGGACCAGAACCTGTCATTGGCATCGCTTTGGGCTTTGCCAAACAAACACTTAACGCCTGGATGGCAAGAAGAGTTATGGACTTCTGGCAGAATCTTCCAGGATTGGCTCACTCCAAGGCGTTTATTCACCCTTCGAAGATTGATTCCAAACAGTTGTTGGACTACAGTAGGGATGAACTACGATGTCTAACAGGCCTTCTTACAGGTCACTGTCATTTGAATTATCACATGCAGAGACTTGGACTGTCGGAAGATAGTGTGTGTCGCCTCTGTCTGGAAAATGATGAAACTGCAGAGCATATACTTTGTGCCTGCCCCGCAGGGGACCGAATCAGGTTCTTTGAGTGGAAGACCACTCACCATACAAACTAATCGGCTTCGTTAAGAAGCTGGGTTTATTTGGCCGAGTGTGAATAGGTGTGAGCTACAATAAACCCTTTCGGGTTGCGGTGGAGGGTCGAATAGACCCACTCACTTTAGTCCTACCCACCTACCTATCTTGGGGAGCCTTTTTCATCTTTGGTACTCGCAGATTGGGTGTTGTGTCGAACCCATAGATAATAATAATAATAATAAAAACATTTTATTTTCCACTCGACAATATACATTGTATGGGATTCGTCAGATAAACAGAAATCATTTTACCTAATAAAATACATTAAGAAATGGATGAATATAAATTATTTTCATCTGTCAGTTCCGGACAAAAAGTAATCCACAGAATAAATACACTTCTTTACGAGCATATCTTTTAATCTATTTTTAAAAACATTCAAGGTAGGGGATTCGGTAATATAGTTCGGTAACTTATTGAAGAGCTGTGGCCCTACGATATTGGGAGAATTGCATCCTAATTTATATTTATTATATGGTATATATATATATATATATATATATATATATATATATATATATATATATATATATATATATATATCGTAGACGTGTGTTGCTCATCTAGGACAGTACGTAGGTTCTTAAGCATGTACACCAGTGTATTCAACTTATTAGAAACATATATGCAGTGATTTCTGAAATTCAGACTTTCATCAAGATACATTCCTAGGAATTTAACTGTCTCATCTTGCTTAATACAGCTGCCCTGAATACAAATGTTGATAGTTGTGAAATCTGATGAATCTCGTTTTAGTGCTATTCAGAAATGAAAAGTTCTCACTGAACATCTGCTAGCATTATTCAAAATACTATTACATTTGAATTCAAGAACATTATCTAATTTTTCATATATCAAAATTGAAGTGTCGTCCGCATAAAAGGATATCGCATCTGCAGAGATACACCCAATTTCATTCAGATATAATATAAAGAGAACAGGTCCCAATATGGACCCTTGCGGTACCCCATGACGCTCTACTGAATGGTCACGATAGAAAATACTGACATATTGCTTCCTGTTTTTCAAGAAAGTGTCTATCCAATTTAAAGGTCCTTCGCATATACCGTAATTGGGTAACTTAGCAAATAAGGATGAATGTTTAACGCAGTCGAATGCCCTGCTCAGATCGCAAAAAACTCCAACAGGGCACTCGCCTGCCTCAATATATTTCACAATATCGTGATAAAATGAATTCATGGCCGTAATTTTCGATTTATGGTTTATAAATCCATGTTGATTCTGATCCAGAATATTATTTACTTCCAAGAAAGCACTCACTCTATTCAAAAAGGCATATTCAAAGATTTTTGACAGGGACATAGGAACTGTAATTGGTCGGTAATTAGACATTTCACTACTGTCTTTGTTTTTATAGAGAGGTGTAACTTTACCAACCTTCAAACTGTCAGGGAATATTCCTGAGCAAAATGAGAGATTGACCAAGAAGGTAATTGGTTTTATGATATATTCTAAAATTCTTTTTAGAAGAAAACTGGGAACTCCATCGGAGCCTGAGGATTGTTTATTTTTCAGCTTACTTATAAGTAAATCAAATAATTCCTCTTCAGTATATGGACACAACAGAAACTTAGGTTTGGTAATATTTTTCACGTCTACCTCTTTATTTGTTTGCTTAGTAAGATGTGGTAAACCATTTAAAATTTCTTGAGGAATTGTTTTCAAATAATTATTAAACTTATCAGCAATCACGTATGGATCCGTTACACAATCGTTATTAACTTTGATTTCTAAATTTTGACATTTTCATAGGGAAAAATGTAACCGCCTTCACTATTTGGTTATAATTTTTTTTTTAAATTCAATGAAACATAACTAATTTCGAGAAAGTGAAACCAATCTATTTTTCCAAATCAGAAAATAGTCTGATAATCTCTCAATTACAACGCAAAACCCCGCCATTTCAAGCGAAACTACGCAACTCCACTACAAATCTGTTGTATAAGTTGTTTATCCTGACTAGTGAGAAAAAAAACACTCAAATCGAAAGTCCGACGCTCCCACGGAGAGAAAAAAAACAACAACTTGGTTCTGGCCGTCCATGTGCGGAATATCGATTCTCCCTGAACATAATGGGGTAGTTGACCAAGTGAAACAGAACGGGGGGAAATCAATGAAAAGCCGCCGAAAACGCTCTGGGAGGCAGTAGAATGGGGCGTGTCGTGGGTGAAGCATCGCACGCCTATGAATTTTCACGTAAATATCGCATCTGGAAACGGTGGTAGTTCTTCGAGAGGTCCGGAGCCTTTGGAGATGGTGAGATTCTGCGAGATTGTGTTCGGCATCGACAACCACAAGACGTAGTGATGGATTTTTGAACGAAAATGATTCAGGTTAGTCGCACTTGTTATGGATAGGATTATGGAAAGGATAGGATTGGTTTGACAATAACTTCACAAACATTGGTTTTTTGAAAGTGCAAAATTGATTCAGACTTCGACTTTTTCGCCTTTGCCAACGTGCAAAATCGAGAGCTACTGTGAAACTCCAAGTGGGGAGCCCTCCTTGCCATATGTTTATATAAAGGTATTTTATCTTAAAGTCATTGTTTACATTCGACATATTCTATGCTTTTCATTATCATCATTATCAGTAAGTTTCTGTGTTGGAAATTGAAAAACTCCATTTCAAAGAAATGGAATTGAAAGTAGTATATGAAAACTCCCTGGATTGCAATAGTTTATGTATCTATAGTGATATCTGTAGAATATAATTAACATCTCATTTACTACCTTATACCTAAATTTCAAGTGGTATACCAATAGAAACATATTCTACCTGAGCATCAATTTGTTCTTCACATACAAGGGTAGAGAATGTCTGGATGATTGTTATTTTTTTATTTGGTTCTTTGTCCAGTCATTTTAGGTCGATTAAGGCCTGTATTTCGGAAAGTTGACATACCCAGCTGTAAATTTGTTTAAACTTCATATTTTGGCATCATAAAAGTATTCTCGGAATTCACATATGATGCGACAGCCGCAACTTCAAAAATTGGGGGTCAAAAGTCAAAAAAAAAACGACTTTTTGCACGTTTTTTGCCAATATCTCGTTTACAATAGGTTTTGTGATAATTGTATTCATTATCAATATTGTAAAGAATTAAATTCTCTACAACTTTTGTATCAAACATTTTTTCATACGTTGAATCGTTTCTGAGATAGAGGGCAGCGCGAACGCAGATTAAATATTATTTGAAATCAACTGATTGTCCTGATCGAAATCAGCTCATTTAAGGTTTATAAATTATTACTTAGTAAATAATTATATCTTCAATATGAATTAAGTCCGTATCCAACATCGCTATTTCATAATGATGATATGAGGAAAACCACGAAATCGTCACTGTATGACAATATGTCACCTATCAACTTTAATATCGATGAAAATAATGCAACGTTCATTATTGATTTTATGTTTAGTAAAGCAAATAGCAAAAATAAAGAAAAGCTGATTACTATGCTTATTAAAAATTTTGAACCTGTTGACATCAACATTAAACAGGCCAGAGATGATGCGGATGTTCTCATTATTGAGACAGCTATTGAATAATCTAAACGTCTATGAATAGCAATAATAGTTGATGAAGATATTGATCTACTTGTGATTTTAATTGGGCGTACACTATCTCTTGAACAAGATATTTTCTTCAAAGAAGTTGGCAAAGCAAATGTGAAAACGGAAATCTACTCCTCTAAGAGTTTCGACAAATTATCAAGTTCTAAAAACACATTTTGTTCCTTCACGATTTAAGCGGCTGTGATGCGACTTCAGCGCTCTTTGAAAAAGGAAAAGAAAACGTTTTTAAGAACATTCGAAAAACTATCTAATTTGGATGAACTTGCCGGAAAACTGCCCGGTTCAAAGATTATTTGATAGTGGATTGCAAACTTTATTAGCTGTTTATAATGCTCCAAAGTCTGTAGATACTATCGATCATCTTCGTTATGCACAATATGCCAAGCTAACAATATGCCAAGCTAACCTGTGCGGTTATCAAATATCCCACCAACAAATGGAGCAGCTCATCAACATTTTAATCGTGTTTATTACCAAGTTCAAACTTGGTTAGGAAGTGATTTGAAACCCCAGGAATGGGGTTAGACAATGCGTAACGGATTGCTAGAAACTATCATGACCATTTTACCACCTGCTCAATACGATATTCTGTAACTGCAAAAGTGGTTGTGGTTCAAGATGTGGATGCAGGAAAGCTAGGTTGCAATGCTCTTCAGCTTGTGGCCAGTGTAATGGGCAAGCTTGTCTTAATGCTGTACCATATGAGACCGATGTTAACGATCCAGAAATCGTGGAAGAATTGGAAACGAATCTAGGTGAAGATGGCAGAAGATGATAACGCCCTTGAATTTTTACAACTGCGAGAAGATGACGACGATGAAGAAGAAAAAAATTGAAATTATACTTCATTATCCATTCAATTATTTTATCTGTTTTTTTAATTTTGACATTCACAAATGTATCAAATGAGTTTTAATAAAAATATTATTTAATTTTTTTTCTTTTCTATTCATTTTTATTCATTGAAGAATAATTAATATAGATTAAATTCAAATTATATTATAATATATATTTTTCCCTCTACAAATTTATAACTACACGGGCAGGTAATTGTTATTAAATAAATTGATACTTAATTGAAAATAAATAATTAATGAAAAAAATATTTGAATATAATGTATTCGTTAATAAAAAATGAAAATTATTTATAATTATTCATTAAGTAATAATGTATAAACCTTAAATGAGCTGATTTCGATCGGAACAACCAGTTGATTTCAAATAATATTTAATCTGCGCTCTATCTCAGAAACGATTCAACGTATGAAAAAATGATTGAAACAAAAGTTGTAGAGA
The DNA here is from genome assembly GCF_025532065.1 of Leptinotarsa decemlineata. Classification (NCBI taxonomy): domain Eukaryota; kingdom Metazoa; phylum Arthropoda; class Insecta; order Coleoptera; family Chrysomelidae; genus Leptinotarsa; species Leptinotarsa decemlineata. The sequence goes on along the minus strand of NW_027412537.1, from coordinate 14,074,879 downwards.
ATTTAATTCTCAAATTGACCCCCAATTTTTGAAGTTGCGGCCGTCGAATTTTGAGAATACTTTTATGATGCCAAAATACAAAGTTTATACAAATTTACAGCTGGGCAAACCCCCTAAAATGACTGGTCCATTTAGCAAGTATAGAATTAATTTAAAAAAATGAACTTTGAAAATCTAAATCTTGATGAAGTTTTCCGGATGACAAAAAATCACTGAAATAAATAGTTTTGTAAAAAACATTACATAATTAAATTTTACAGCTGCTCACACTGCTCAGTTGATTAAATACAAACCGAAAACCACTCGTGTTCATAAAATAATTTAAATTTATTTCGAAAAGTGTTCACACATTTAAAAGCACTCATGGTGATTCATCCAATTTGTTCATTACATTAGTTGTATTATATAAGTATTGTATTTTAATCAAAAGGAAGCTCTTTTGGAGGGATTTTTTTTTTGGGAATTCTATTTCTTCATCTTCATACAAAAGATGTGGCGTACTTTTAAAGAAAGAAAGAAAACAAAAGGTGACTTTAGTGTAAATCAATATTCATATAAAGGTAGTTTTGAAAGAACATTTTCTCTCGTGCAAATCAATGTTGTTTCCAGGTTGTATGTAAAAGAGACGTCTTTCTGAAACGTCTTGTTGAAAGCTAATAACTCCAACCAACATAATATCATGAAGGCTATTTATTTACCATTCTAACATCAAAAAATACTAACAAACTCATAGTACCACCACTGATCCCAATAAAGATACCAAAGAGTGTATTCGTCATTAATTAACAAATACAATGGAGAAATACCTATAATTTATAGTGAAATTAAAACAATCCAGAACAATTCTTCAATCGCCCTCTTTTTATTTTGATTAGAGAAAACATAACCTTCTATGGTCGCAAGTCACTGTGAGTTGTTGAAATCACAATGAATCTATTATGTCTGTAGATAATTTATTATTGTCAACAATTTCGATTTTTGAAATTATTAACAATATTCAGGAAAATATGGGATGACCCCCCGCTCAGAGGGTTGAAGTTCTTGTAGTGGTTTTCGGGTCAAAACTAGTCCTCCTCACAAACAAAGTAGGGTTTTGTAATTTTGGTCATATGGGAAAAGCTCTTCAATATAATTGCTTAATATCGAGTCATTCTCCCGGAGACTTTAACCCTCTTTAATGTTTATGTATAAACTGGTAGAAATCTTCTAAAGGAGTCTCGAGAGAGATTACCAAATTATTTCGAGCTCGATCAGGGAATTGAATACTAAAATGAGAGCGGAAATTCTAAATGGAGAACAAAATAAAAAGTATACCTTCAAAACAACAAGAGAGAGTAATTATTAGTACAAACCGAGTGCTACCAAACTATCTGCTAAGATTTTCATAGCATACTCTTGAGGTTAGGTTAGGTTAGGTTAGAGGTTAAAATAAAATTTCTGGCTGACTTCCCACTTTTATATATCTATTTCCTTAGAGGAAATTGCTAAGCGTATTTTGTCAGCAAGATTATGCAGAAAAAATGTTGAGAAAAAAGAGAATTAATTCGGAATTGGAAATTATCTACATATGTTAAAGTGAGTTCAGTGACTGAGTTATTCGTGAATGGAGTATTTTGTCGACCCATAGATGGCGGTGTCTTTATGAGGAGATATATCATTGGTTTTTGTATCTAAGGCCAGTCCTTAAAGGAGACAAATGCATTCGTATTCCAGTTTAGCACTACTGATGAGACCTATGACGGGACGAAACTGCGCTGTCTGAGACTGGATCACAAATGCTCTGTTTATAGACTCTGGTTTCAGCTAGTTTGTTGAGATTATTTTTTGGGGGCACTAAACGTCACGTGGTAGCTTCGCGGACGGCGATCTTTTACTGTGAATTCGATTGGACTGCGACCATGTGCAATGAATTCACATGTAATGCAAAATGACTCAAAAAAGGTCATTGTTCATAGAAAAACATAATAATTCAATGTGAAACGTTCACATAAAAATAGAGGTTAACACCGTGAACGAATATATAGTCATTTCCGATATATTTGCAAGTATTCATTGAACAATACTCAAATTAAAATAATATTGTTGATTTTTCTATACTTCATTCCCTTTGCAAAAATGTCATCATTCATTGTCATGATCTCACAATGAAATACGATGATTTTTACACTATAAACTTGCGTATCAACTAGAAATCTTTCTCCCGAAACTCAGTAGGCTATTACTGAAATACCTAGGTGTCAATTTGTTGATTTGGTTTTATGAATCGCTTCGTGAAGAGAAAATCTATTTGAAAAGTTGTTTGTTTTTTAACATGAATAATTTACTTCATATGAAACGGAGCATTGTTGATTTTTCAGGTGAATCTCTATTATTTTCCCAGAAATAACATCGTTTCAGGGAAGTTTATGTAATTGATATATTTTCAATATGAACTGCAAAACTAATTCAGAAACGCTAACAATTACAAAGCGATTTGTGTATATAGTCAATTCATTGCGATTTTCATTTATTTCTAGGAAGGTATCAATTGTCTTTCCAAAAACTGCATTGTTAATCTATTCGCATATGTTTTTGAACAGGTGTATGAACAATATGTGCATCGTGGTGGATGCTATGCTACAAAGAACATCTAGATACAATAGGATATAATCTTACAAACGACTCATTTTCAATACTTATAAAATTATATAAAACAGGATTTTCGTATTTTCTCATTTTCAGACTTGTAGATTGTCTAAACGTTCTTCTGAATCATTAACAGGGAAACAATAGGTGTTTGTTTGGTTTGTGGCCCTATTAGGGTTCTTCCATTGAAACACCACCCACTCAATTACTTTGAAATACAAAAATTCACAATCGTTATTAACCTTTTTTTATTTTCATTCCGCATTTTTGGAAACTCGTATCTCCTTTATAGAAGACGAAAAGCATTCTCTGTTTCCAAAACCCCAACGTGTGTTTCACTATGAAATATATCCCTTAAGAGTGGCTAATACAATGAAATGTATATTTCATGTTTGTCTGAGAAAGCCTGAGAGAAATAGTGAAACACTTGTTCAGATTTTGTAAACTGTTATATGAAAATTCCACAATGACCTGTCATTTAAAACACTCTTTCGCCCTGGTATTGCATGAGAGAATTCAATTTTGGATTCATAACATCCAGCACATTAATAAAGTGTAAATGGAACATGTATGTAATCAATTTAATTATTTCCACCGCTACTCATTTTAAAAATTGTTGGAGTGGTTAAATTAATTACCTACATACAAATGTTATTCCATTATCATATCCTATAGTCCTCAGGAAGATACGACTAGAAAAAATTATGAATGAACTCCTAATTCAAAGCTTCGATACCCAAGTTATTCCCCAGTACCTTCGAAACTGAGGTCAAGATTTGGAGAACTGACAAGCACTTGCTCTTGATGAGATGTTGCAGGAAAAACAGTTAGGGTCTCTTAGTAGACATCAATCTCCTCTGTAGACTTGGGGTTCTTTGGTATCTCGAAGGTTTTGTTGGTGGCATCCTTTCAAAACGGATGCACATATCTCAGGGTGTAGTCGTCATTTAAGAGGACTCTTACCTCCACCAATGAAACCTTATCCGGCAGGGGTATTCTAATACCCCACGCTGTAGGACGAAGGCAACAAAACACGTTACCTTATAATAAGTAAAGTGTACCTATCAGCATACCTTTAACGATTTATTTTTGCGCTGAGTGTCGTTTTTTGTTTCAGTGAACCATAATGGAAACAACTGTGATTTTATCAAGGACTTATTCGTCGAGAATCGTTCCCTTCAAAACGAACTTCCGAAGTCCCAGGCTAAAACTGAGACACAAGTCGAACATGAACCTGAACTTCAGCCACACGCTATCAAAAATCGGGGCCCCAAACTACAACTTCTCCCAACCACTCGACGCGAATGTCACGTACTGGAACCAAACTGACTTCTTTCACAATTCGACCAACAGTTCCGAGTTCGAGTATGACTACCAGGTGCTGAACAGTACCGTAGAAGATGAATCGTGGACCTCCTGCAAGGAATGGACCCCTGCGCAACACACTCTGTTTCAAACCGCCAATTTCTTCTTCGCTGCTGCCTTTCTCGTTCCGGGAAGCTTTAAACAAAGTGTTCTCTTAGTTAGGTGAGATCTGTGTTATTATTATACAGGTTGTTCCAAATTATGTCGGAACCATTACCAACTCCGTTGTTATTGATGATACGAATTCGGTTAAATGGGCAAACTAGTAGCATTTTTATTGGCCTTCGCGATGCTGAAAACAAAAAAATTGATAGTCGCGTTTTCAAAATATTGCATAAAATGACAATGACATCATATCACCCTTCTTCCTGAAGTTGAAAATGAGCGAGTTATGTGGAAATATTTATGTCTTTCACTAGTACAAAAATTTTCTTTGGTTAATTTGGAACACTCTGTATACATTTATATATGACCGTGTCTGCCATGAGAGTTGGCAAGTAGTCATCGATGATTATCTTTCGGATACCTTCACCATCAACGCTGATGTTTTCCAGGGATCCTTTATCACCCCCAACTATTTTTCATATCGTTGATTTTAAAACTAACGAAAACAAAATCAGGGCTGGTGATCCGTAGTCGAATGGAACCTCAAGTACCAAACGTTTGGCTTGCTACTACGGCACACATCATTAGTGGTATGCACCTTGACTGGAAGAACGAAAAATTGTTGGGGTTCGTGAATCAAGCGGACCGAACTACTGTACTTTTATTTTCGTAGAAGAACTGTTTCGTGTATGTTAATATATGAAAATAGGAAACTGACTTCAATATAAAGTTATACACACTTACAAACAACAACTTCAACTATTGTCACTATCCAGTAATTTGACAACTACAAACTATTCAATATTAGACATTATATACAGTGTCACAAATAATGAATTAATAATTCAAAGCTCCCACTAATTCAGTATTTGAGAACAAATAAAACTCAGTTCATGATGATAAATTGTTTTCCATTCCCATCAGGTAACGACATCTTTCAAATATCCCCCTTGTTAGCGCTTTTGTGAACAGATCGGCTACTTGGTCGTGAGTGTTGATATTCACTGGATCGATGTCACCATTTTCATATTCATCACGTACAAAATGAAAACGTATGTCAATATGCTTGGTGCGTCTATGAAATTCTGGATTGCGTATTAGTCGAATGGCACATTGGTTGTCAATATGTATTACTGTAGGACGACATATCACTTCTCCGATATCATGAAGTAATTGTTGTATCCAGATAACTTCTTTTGTGGCTTCTGACGCAGAAACATACTCTGCTTCGGTTGTCGATAAACTTATACTATGTTGTTTTCTACTTGCCCAACTCACATCTCCTCCACAAATTTTGAAAATATATCCTGTATTGGACTTTCTAGTATCGACATCGTTAGCAAAATCAGAATCTGAATAACCTGTCAGTTGATTGTCACTTGAACTGTCATATTTGATTCCATAATTTTGACTTTCCTTCAAATACCTGAATATGAAATGACAATTTCATTTCATTCAAAATAATTTCAATGGCGAATTTGTTCTTTGAAATAATTAGTCCATCGTCTACAAAAAGTATCAATAGAACTCTTGCCTGCTCCACTGTAGTTTGGTATACACATCTGTCTGCATAACTTGGACGAAAACCAAATTTTTTTAGAAAATTGTCAAATTTTCTATTCCAACATCGTGGAGATTGTTTCAACCCATAAAGTGATTTCTTCAGAAAACATACATTATTTGATGAAGCATTGATTCCGCTTGGTATGTGCTTGTAGATTTCATCTTATAATTATCCATTTAGAAAAACAGATTTGACATCGAACTGCATCGTATCACATTTATGTTTGACAGCAATAGCTAATAAGATGCGAGCTGAATCGTACCTTGTGGTGGGTGAGAAAATTTCATTATAGTCGGCTCCTTGCTTTTGTGCGAAACCTTCAGCACATAATCTGGCTTTGTAACGAGATATAGTTCCATCGGGGTGTCTTTTAACTTTAAAAACCCATTTTGAACCAATTGCTTCTTTATTGGATGGTAATTCAGTTAACTTCCAGGTGTCATTCTTTTCTAAAGCATCTAATTCCTCTTTGATGACATCTCTCCAGCGGTGTGACTCTGCATTGCATGGCTTCTTCGTACGTGTTTGGAACATCTATGTCGACGTAGTTCAGCTCAAAATCTTCAAGATTTTGGGGAAGTCTTTTAGTTCTAACTGGACGTTGAGTTGAAGTTTCTTGTTCAATATTTTCAAAATCTAAATTCCCACTTTCACAAACTTCTGGCAAACGAGTCACATCGTCATCGTTTTTCATGAAAATTGGAATCATATTTTCTTGGTGCACAAAACCTTTGACACTTTTATTGAAAATGACATTTCTAGAAACAGTTATTTTTTTGCTTACAGGGTCGAATAGTCTATGATTAGTGAAGTTATGCCTTCATATCCGACAAAAGTACCTGTTGGGGTTCGTAAAAGAACTTTATCGTGTATGTTAATACATGAAAATAGGAAACTGACTTTAATATAAAGTTATTCACACTGACAATCAACAACTTCAACTATTGTAACTATCCAGTAAATTGACAACTACAAACTATTCAATATCAGACATTATATACAGTGTCACAAATAATGAAACAATAATTCAACAAAAATATATCTCGAAATCTCAGCCACGACTGACTTTGAATGGACAAGCTTCAATTTTTCGCATGATTCCGGATTTTCTTTCACAAAACCCATTAGACTCATGGCCGTATTAGTTGTACAACTCTTTTACGAGGCAGACAGTCTGGAATCAAACACGCCCAAGCATTTTCAACACCAATAAAAGTTAATTAACATCAAAGTTGATAGAGAAAGTCTGCCTACTTTCACACGCTGACACAGATCGATATCTGCGAACGGGGAACTAATTGAAGTTTACGATAACCAACTTGCTCTAAATTTCTATTCATCCACGCCTACCTGTAAAGTATTTTCTAGAAACTGGAGCGGGTAATACAATTACTGTGCAGAACGTGTCACAAATAAGTCAATTAGAAATAAGTTGGTTGCGATTCCAGCAAATTTGAACATTACATTTCATTGTGGGTTAGAAAAGGAAACGTCTGAATTTGACGAAATAGAAAATAATGATATGTATATGACCTATATGATGATGATAAGTTTGTTCATCGGAACTCTCGAAAAATCACAAAGATTTCACTCTCTCTCTCTCTCTCTCTCTCTCTTTCTTTTGGAATAGTGGGCTAGACTTGGGGGGGGGGGAGCAGCAGCAACTCCACAGAAGCTTCCATTTCATTGATTTACCTTCTCCAATAACAACATCCAATAACATCATCAGGCAATAAACTCGCCCACGTTTGCAAGACCTCTAAGACATAATGCAAAAGTCACCTGAAGAGGTGACTATTGCTGATGCCCACAAGCTGGTTCCCAACGAAGGGGTGATAGAATTCGTGTCTTACAGACGAGGCGGAAGAAAGAACATTAGATCTCCGAGCCGCAGCAGATACCGTTCACGCCGTTGATCCAAGTCTCGCAGCGGAAGCCGCTCCGAATCCCGTTCTAGCTCCAGATCTAGGTCACAGAAAGAGTCCCAGCTCCAGATCCGAAGAAAAAAAGGCTCAATGAATCCGTTATTGCCCAAAAAATCTTCAAAAAAAATCAATTCGGATTCCAGGCTAAAAAAGAACACCCAAGATGCAATTTTTTCCTTCTTGTATGAGGTATTTTCAGATATAACTGCCGGAGATGTAGCTTCAGCAGTGTTTTGTGACCTAAAAAAGGCTTTTGACTGTGTAGACCACAAAATACTTTTGCGGAAACTACATGATTCACTGTGTATAAACATTTCTGAAAAAATTACCTTATTTGCAGACGGCACCACCATTTTATGGCATAGTAAAACTGTTAAAGATCCGAATAATAAGATAATCAGAGACATAAATGTAATCAAGTCTTAGTGCGACTCGAATCTTCTCTTTTTTAATATAAGAAAAACAAAGATAGTAACTCTCAAATGTAGTCTAGAAGATATGCCTCTAGAAAATGAGAATATTGAAAATAAAGATTGCACACAATGTTTAGGCCTTTATATTGACAGTAAATTGAAGTTTGAAGCACAAGTCAACCAATTGAAGAATAAAATCTCCCCAGGGTGCTATGCAATGAGAATTATTTCAAGGGAACTTGGTACTGCCACGGCTATGAACGCATATTATGCATTAATTGAATCTCAACTGAGATATGCCATTCTTTTCTGGGGGGTATGTAACTCTAGTATGCTAGATTCAGTACTTAAACTGCAAAAGATAGCCATTAGATCTGTGTTCAAACTAGGACCGCGCAATTCATGTAGGCAGTTATTTGCAGAGAAAAATATATTGACAGTTGTGGCTCTCGTTGTGATGGAAACTGCGTGTCTTATACACAAACATAGGTCAAAATTTGAATATATTTCTTCGTGACATAGCACTCTCTTAAAATCTAAAAATAATTTTGAATTACCATTGCCTTCTTCATCCCTAGTAAAGGACTCCATTTTCTATAACGGTGTTAAAATGTATAACCACTTACCGTCTCATTTTAGAAATAGCCACGATAGTATTGACAGCTTTAGAAAATACACAAAAAACTTCTCTCGAGCAGACCCTATTATAGTTTGCAAGAATTTTACAATGACAACTTCCAGTGAAATTGTGAACTGTCATCTGTAATTTATTGCGGGTACTGTATAGCATACTCGATTAGACTGTTAAATTATGAGTCGTAAAATTGACAAAATGTTCAAATAACATTTTATGATTGATATTTTATTTATTCATTGACACTTATTCTATTGAATAAAATTTGTAAATAAATGCATATGTTTATATACTGCTTGTTTATATAACAATTTTATTTTTATTTTATTTTATTTATATTTTACATAATTGTATGTATTTTGCCTAAATTTTATTTCTGTATGTGTATGTAAGTGTCTTGTCAACAAAACAAGAGTTTTTTCGACAATGAAGTATATTTTGATTTGATTTGAGAAACTGAGAGGCCAGCTTGCTTTCAGTTCAGACGTTTTCGAAAGAAGTACGTTGTGGGTGTGAACACTAAAAATATTTAGATTTATTTTTTGTCTTCATCGTTATGAATCATTCTGATTTGAATGAATTTATTTGATTCATAACATGAAGGCCCCTGGATATTTGACAGGATGCAATTTCATCCCTATATTGTTGTAACCCCTAAATGTAATCATTAAATGAGTGTTCAATACTTATTTATTTGTGTCAAAGCTATTTTTCGGGATTAGTCTAACGCACACTGTGACAGGACGACATAGGACGGGAACATGACGGGACGTGTCCTTAGAGAGGAGCATGGCATCTGCCTAGCCCGCCCTGTTCCCGTCCTGCATTTGCCTGTTCGTTGCCTGCCTTAGTACGCCCCTCCCCCCCAGAAGAAACTATAGAAAGACAAAATAAATTTCACGTTATGTTCCCGTCCTATGGCCATGAGAGCTTGTGTTCTTTGGTAATTCTAAAATGTTATTTTTCTTACACATTTAAATATGATTTTGCCCATTAATGTAATTTCTTAACGTCTTTCAACCCCTTCGTGAACTTTGTTCCAGGGCCCTATTATCAATCGGATATTTTTTTCTCACGATATGGGGAGGAGTGGAAGTGTGCGCTCCAGATATCCTATTGTGGAATATGGCAATCGTGGTTCTGAATGCAGGACACACCGCTCTGTTGACGTGGAAGTTTCTACCGCCTACGTTGACCTTGGATTTGACAGAATTGTATCTCAAGGTAAGAATATATATTTATGATATACTGTTGTCCGGTTGAACCGCGTCTGTAATTTTCACCGTTTCGACTTTTCGGCTCCTGCTTTGGAGCCATTTTCAAGAATCACTTAGATTTGTACTTACACCACTCGAGGACGAGGGCGTAATGTTCCTTGTCCCCAAGTCTCGTTACTAGCTCTATGTTTGCTGTGTTCCACTCTAAGTTCGCACTGGTCACTCTATTCGGAGCCCATTATTATATTGTTGTAGCAGGTATCTGGTTTGCCTTACCGGGTACCTGTGTTATCTTCATGTGTTGCGTGACAACAATGTTCTCCATGTTTGTGGTAGTCTCTGCGAATCAGATGATGCTGGATCTAATTTGCGAACAGCTAGTTCATGTTCATAGGCTCTATTGGAAATTCTTCTATTGGTCTGGCCGATGTGAGTTCTGGGACAGTTTGAACATGGTATTTCGTATATGCCCTGTGCTTCATTGCGTATCGTGTCCTTGAGTGTTCTTAACAGAGTGGAGATTTGGTTGTTGACTGTGAATACTATCTTTACGTTATGTTTCTTCAGAATTCGGCTCACTTTGTCAGTAACTCCATGGATGTAAGGGAGAAAAGCTTTTGTCTGGTTGGTCTGTTCCTCGAGTAACTCGTGGGGTGGGTTTTGTGTTTGCTGTCGTTGGATGGATAGTCGTTTTGGTGAAGGGCGGCTGTTAGTTCGTATAGTTCCCTGGATCCATTGTGGTTGTCAGTGAGTCTTATAGAACGATGTATGAGGGAATTCAGAACAGAATTCAGCTGGGTAGGATGATGATTAGACTTGGCATTGAGGTATCGGTTAGTATGGGTAGGTTTTCGGTAGACCGTATGTGAGAAGGAGTTGAACTTTGTGATGAGAACGTCCAGGAAAAGGTGTGAGTTATTATTTTCAACTTCCAATGTGAACTTTAGGTCGGGGTGTGAGGATTTGATGTGGTTCAGGAATGCATGAAGATCTTTGGATCCATGGGGCCATATAATGAAGACGTCATCCACGTATCGGAGCCACCACGTGGGTTTGAGATGAGACGTGTCAATGGCTCTGGTTTCGAAGTCCTCCATGTAGAGGTTTGCCACTGCCTGAAGGTATTACTTCAACTTTCAGCGCGGCATTAGCTGGGTTAGTTGTTGTTTATCCGTTGGGTATCTGCCACACGTACCTACAAAGTAGTAGGTCTGCATGAGAGGAAAGGGGCAACCTTTGGCATGTTATAATGCATCTCTCCGGAATATTAATTATTACATAAAATGTATATATATATATATATATATATATATATATATATATATATATATATATATGATGTGTTGTTTTTCCGGGTGTTCATCCGTTGTGTACTAATCGATAGTCGACGTTTCGCCATCATCTCAGATGGCATTATCAAGACGAGTTACTGCTTCGCTTCGAGAGGTGTAACTGTAACCTCTCGAAGCGAAGCAGTAACTCGTCTTAATAATGCCATCTGAGATGATGGCGAAACGTCGACTATCGATTAGTACACAACGGATGAACACCCGGAAAAACAACACATCATATTCTACCATCCGTGAAAACCTACATTGTAATATATATATATATATATATATATATATATATATATATATATATATATATATATATATATATGAATAATGTTCCGGAGAGGTGCATGTGACATGCTTTCATGGATTTGTGTAATTTGAACTGTTGTTCTGATAAGAAATTACTAAAACATATATAATTTAAAATTTGTGAGGTGATAATAATAGTCTGAATAATTTCAAGAAATCATCAGAGATGTTATAATAGTTTTTGTGAAAATGATCATTTTCCACAATTCTGTTTTGAATGGCCTCTACGGTCACCAGATTTGTCGCTACTTTATGGTCACGGGTGGTCATCAGTTTGACAAAGCTGAACAAACTGAAATTCAATATGTTTTATTTCAATTCAAACCTTTGAAATGTTCAAAAATTGCATTTTTCAAATTCTATATTTAACTATATCAATGACACAGCAATCGATAATCTTTGCGTATTATTTTATAAGTACGATTTGGAATTTTGTTATAGGTGTTCAAACCGTTCCGAGTTAGCAAAAAGCACTTCAAGGAATTGGTTCGAGAAGCTGTGGTAATGAATTTGGAAGAAGGCGACATTTATGCCGTGGAAGATGTCAGTCCAGCTGACGAAAGATTGTCGATTTTGCTCAAAGGAAGGTAAAGATAAAACATCCAATATAAAAACAGTAAGATCGACATTTATTCATCAAAAATGTGTTCTTTGAAACGTGTTCTACTAGTTTCACCAACATAATTTTCACAACAGCTATGAATGAAATATGATAATTGGGGTTATTTTCTAGGTTAAGAGTAACCTGTGATGACACCCATCTGCACTTCATCAATATGCATCAGTTTGTTGACTCTCCTGAGTGGGAAGCCAATCATGAACAATCAGATGACGTTTTTCAAGTGACAATCACCGCTGAAGAAGACAGTGTTTATTTGTGCTGGCCTCGAATGAAGCTGGAAAGAGTGTTGAGACACAGACCAATGCTCAAAGTTGTGTTGGATGCAATCATAGGTAAGAATGTCTAAGAAATAGAAAGAACACTGTAAGGTAGTAGCCAGAGGGTTACAGGGGGGGTTCCCAACTCTGTGAAAATGTTTTGTACCTGGTTGTCATTTCTTAGACGAGAATATAAACTGAATTCTTAATAAATATCCCAAATGTGTGTTCATGTAGACTATCGAATATGATTTATGGATATTTCATTCTTTTGACGTTAGTCAAAATAACTGTATCTGTTTTTCATTTTCAGTGGTGGATTTTGAGAAAGGAAAGGTTTACTTACCGAAAAGGTAACGATCTAAAACAAACCAAGTATAAAAATATGATCATTTTTTTCATTAATAATTCAATTTCATCTAACTCAACCTAACTTAACCTAATTGCGCCGAGCACTTTGTCTTTTCTGATTGTCTCCACTAGTGCTGTTCTTGATCAAAAAGTGTGTAACAGATTATGTACAAAAAAGTACCCAACATTTGTCAGAAAATTGTAGCTTTTGAATGCGACGTACACAAAGCGAGGCATTTCGTGTCGACAGGTTGGCAACATTAGCTGATTTGTCCTCAAAAGTTATAGTATTAAAACTGACAGAAGACGTCAGCTGTCAATGTTGATGCGTCAACTCAGGGTACATAGTCAATTCTGGTGCGTGAAATGTCAGTTTCAATTTTCTCAAAATAAAATTAAAGGGTTAAAAACATACTCTGCTAATTTCAAATGCCAAAAAGAGATAGCAGCAGCGGGTAGTGTAACTTACACCACTTCGTTAGCAGGTTGGAGAGGAGCCTGCTGCCAAATATAAGATAAAAAATCCTTATAATAAGGGTGGAATTTGCGGTATCCCCTGGATGTGTTTCACACCACACCATTCTCACCATGTTTCCTCTTCGCAGGAATTCACCTCTGTCCTAGCAATACGGGTCAGTTGTGGAGGGTCCCTTCCTCTTACTCCAGGAACCAAGTGTTAGGTCTACCAGGTGGTTAGCCCTGTAGACCCATGGCCGGCACCGGCCATGGCTTTCGGTCCGGTCGGGTCTTGCACCAGTTTCTGCTTAATTATTATCAATTTCCATCGAAGAGTAAGTTGGTTGGGCCATATCCCTGAAGCTCCAACACAATCAAGCAGACCCACCGGCATTGTCAACCAATGACCACTCCCCACACCGTGGGGTAAGTGATCATTGGGTCCAAACATCATGTGTTCTAAGCAGACGCAATGAGCTAAGAATGACAGCATTCTGAATTTGTCCGGTCGAAATTTCTGCCTTCCTGCGGCAAGCCGGCATGATCTTTAAGAGTAGAGAAAGCTTGATTCCACCAAGAACTCCAATAATCAGTACAACCATTTTAACATAGATAGAGTCTGCGAAGTTCAGAGAGAAAATCTCGGTACTTATCCCTTTTTCCTCCCTTACGGACTACAATCACCTCTCCACATTATCATTATTAATAAAAGTTCCAAATTATTTATTCAAGGAGATTTTCAAATGGGAAATATCTAATAACGACAATATTTTTCAGGAAAAGATATAACACAAAAACTATATGCCCTAAACGAGCACCTGAGTGGGCTAAGCGAAGAGAGAGAAAGGGGAAAGAGAAATAAATTGTGGGCCAAAACACATAGTCGAAGCATGTCTTTGGATGCCGTGAACACGGGAAATACGGGGTTGGTGCGGTCTTCAGCTTACAGAACGTTAAAGAACACAGACCGTGAGTATACCTAATTTTAGTCTGAGAGTTCGTGAGAAAAGGAACTTCAAAAGTATTACATAACTGTTTGAATTGTATTATAATATACTAGTACTATGTTGCTGTATCGCTGCCGTTCCAATGTTTTGACAGAATCAGATTCAACAAACTTAGGCGTGCGTAGCGTTATAGAACAGTGCTTTCAAAAAAAATTGTTCTACAGCGCCATCTAGTGGCGAGTTATAAAAAAATTGATAGCCTAAAAACCTTCTCTATGAAAAATCACTTGCACATGTCAAGTTTCATCACGATTGGTTGAGCGATGTAGAAGTTTTTCACTTATCAACCAACCAACATCCATTTTTATATACACACATCGGAAAAGTCTAAGGATATTTTTATAACATACTAAATATCATAAAAATAAATGCATAAGGTCGTTTAATTTCGATTAAATTGGTACACTCGACCACCCTGTAAATTTCTATGGGTTGAACAAAGCCTGCAAAAACGGTAACTAATCTTTTATCAAGTTTTTTACAAACTGTAAGTTTTGGGCTAAAATGAATAATCTGAAAGTGTCGAGTTTGTACATTCTATGCAGTTCTTGCTCAGCAATTAAACTGGAAATATTGTGCTTTAACATGGAACGCCATCACTTACCATTGGTTGAGATGAATAGAGCTGTAGGGCTTTTTCAAGGTGGCATGCGACAAAATGATGTAGCTCTTCGTTTGGGGGTCTCCCAAAGTGTTATCAGTCGATTGTGGTGGCGTTTCCGTGAAACTGGCAGTCCAGCCGAACAACATCCAAGGCGAGGACACGCTACAACTGCAGTTCAAGACCGATTTTTGGTCGTGATACTGTCAGAAATCGACTGCATGAAGCAGATCTCCACAACAGAAGGCCACTTAGATGTCCACCTTTGTCGAGAGGCAATCGCGGTAGAAGATTAGAGTGGTGTCAAGAACATCAAAACTGGGATGCAAATGATTGGGCCACAGTTTTGTTCACAGACGAATCCAGATTTGGATTCCATCCAGATTCTTATCGAGTAAGACTGTGGAGACGACCTGGAAATAATGAACGTTTGAGACACGTCCAGGAAGTCCACACAGAGGTGGTACAGTAATGCTATGGGGCGGAATCATGATCGGCGGCAGAACCGATCTCGTTTTTCCAAATTGCTCCCTCACAGCTCGACAGTACCTCGACACCATTCTTCTACCTATCGTCCGTCCGTTTGCTAGTGCTGTTGGTGAAAACTTCCACCTAATGCACGATAATGCTCGTCCACATGTCGCGCGTCTAGTGACTGACTGGCTCACCAACGAAGGAGTTGATGTATTGCCATGGCCAGCACAATCACCGGACCTGAATCCCATCGAGCATGTGTGGGACATGCTTTAACGAAGAATAACTCCGCATATTGAGAGAGCTTTCAATCGCTGAATGGGCAAATGTACCTCAACAAGACATTGACAATCTCATTTTGTCGATGCACAATAGATGTAGGGCCGTAATAAACCAGCGTGGAGGCCATACTTTGTACTGATTCCAATTTGTTTTGTATTATGATTTTTTTTTCAGGGTGCCAAAGAAGAGCCATGATTTTTTTTAGTTTTGCTTATATGCGCACTCAGTATTTTTGACCATTCAATAAATTTTGTTGTAAGTTACATTCGTTTAATAATCACCCTTCAACTTTTTTTCCCTAAAGCGATCTAAAAAAAAATTATTGCCATTTTTAAAAATATCCCTAGACTTTTCCGATGTGTGTATATGATTATCAGTATTAGTGTTAGTGCTATCTCCAAATATAAATGATCGTGTACATCTTCTCTTACGATGGTGCCATTTGTAGGATGGTCAGAAAACTCAAACCTTGCTTCTTCAAGAAAATAAGATTCTCCAATGCAATCTATTGCAAAACCAAATTTCTATTTGGACCGCTGAATAGAAAACCCCCTTCTGTCTTACTCTGTAGCTCTCACTACAGAGAAACTAGATGAAACAGGCATGTCATCTCTTTTTATGAAGACGCTCTCTATAGGACTGAAAACAGAACTTCCGTGTATTCTGTCAGTTTTCAGTCCAATAATGCATTCGTGTTTCAATTTACCACCACTGACTGTTCGCAACAGCGCTACCTAGTGTTTGATCGCGAACCCTTTGCTTTTGAGCTCCGATTACAAGTTTCCATACAGTAAAAGCTGCAGAGAGAGAAAGAAAGTGATTTCTCATTCGGTGCTCATTGTCGAGACATAGCTTGCCATTTATCTAAAACTACTTCTTGCAAGCTATGTTGATGTTTTTATATGTATCCAGACGAAATAATCAGGGTCATTAAATTCCCCATTAAATTACGTAGTAGTGCGAACAATAGGCAATTAGAAATGGGACCTTTACGATCGTTCATATACAGGGTGTAACATAAGTACGTCAAAATGTTCAAGTGACGTATTCCTGAGACAATGGGGAATGTTCCTCCTGACGAAAATTAAGTAATTTTCATAAAAGAGCTCTAAAACAACGCATTTCAACTTATCACTTCAACCTCTTTCTTGAAAAAATTATTTAAATACCCAAAAAAGAAGAATGAAATAATGCATTTAAAGGGATTCGTTTCTATTTCACCATTTGGCAACATCGGTTATAGCTAATAAAAGACAATGAATCTGTTACCTGTATGAGACAAATAAAGATGACATATTTCAGAGGCGTGCTGTTCTGTTTACTTATGTAATAACCCAAATTGAGGAACATTCCCCATTGTAAGAAAAAAGTCTATATAAATTTGTGTCCGGAAAAGCTTCGTTTCGAAGATACAGGGTATCGAAATTGATTTTTTTGTTCAAAAAAAAGATTTGCACGAAATTCGGTAATCGGGGTTTTTTGATATGGGAAATCATAATTTCGTATTAATTTTTATGTCACACCTAGAGGGCGCTGCGTACTTTGTCATTATGTATTTTAAAATCCCCTAACTTTCGAGATATAAAATGTTGAAATTTTTCCAAACAGTTGGTTTTTGTCATAAACGAATATTTTTTCGATAAACATTCTATAGAAAAAAGTTGCTTAATTTGACGAGATCCACCACATACTTAGTTTTTTATAATGTTCTCAGCAACTTCACTTAGCGTCCTAGGAGCTAAATAGGTATATATATATATATATATATATATATATATATATATATATATATATATATATATATATATAAAATTGTACATATTTCGAAAACGATCACCTCCAGCGTTAGGAAGGGTGTGGGAACTAGGTTTTTTATAAAAAGTACCTAAAGTTTACTGTCAAAAAAGTTAGGGCAATTTGACATAAATAATGACAGCGTACGCAGCGCTTTCTAGATGTTACATGGAAATTAATACAAAATTATAATTTCCCACGTCAAGAAAATCCCGGGTACCGAATTTCGTGCGAATAACTTATTTTTTGCAAAAGTCATTTTCAAAAAAACGAACAAACTGATCAATTTCAACACCCTGTTTCTCCGAAACGAAGCATTTCCGGACACATATTTATATAGACTTTTTTTTAAATTTTCTCAGGAATACGTCACTTGAATATTTTAACGAACTCATGTTACACCCTGTATATCATTCCACATTTTTTTATTTTCAACCTTTCATCTAAAAACTTGTTTTCATGTACCAGTCTCAACAATTTCAATCATTCCTCACTTATTCTGAGGCCGTTCTCAATGACATTTTGAGCTTCACCGGACTTCTTTTGTCTTTAAAATCGAATAAGTACAGTCCGCTCAGTTTGTCCAGCATATTTTTCATTGCAATTCTCACAGATTATTTCGTAAATACTAGACTTTCGCGTTGTTGAAGTGTACGAGCAGTTTTGAAAGCCACTTTCATATTCAATTCTCCAAAAATTCAAACCAATCCAATTGGTGAATTTTGGTTCGTATGGAAACTATAAATTTTCAAATTTTTACTTGTTTGTCAGAAACTCACCCAATCACATTTACCCGTAGGAGGCTCCCTGGGTAAACTGGAAGCCCAGTGCTGGGTGCCGCTAGTGGCGAAACAGTTTCCCGTCAAGTCACCGTTCAACCCTCAGAATTCCTCAACGAGTCTTCGAATACCGGAAGTGCATGCTAGCACCCCTCAAAGGAGTCGTTCGCTGAGGAGAGAAGTCAAATTCGAAACGAGCAGGAAGTGAATGTTTTTGATATTAAGTGTTTATATGTCTGATCGTTAAATGTATCTGTTGCCGACAGACAGGTTGATAATTTTGTTTAAATATTCTAAATATTTACCGTACAGTTTTTACATAAATGATCCAGGACTGTTGAATTTTTGGTGATGATAGAACCACAGCCTGTTGAATGTTTTTATACTGAAGCACAACCCCTAAAATGTCCGATCAAATACAAGTAGAGATTTTTCATTCGGAGGCACAGTTAGCAAATGTTTTTTTATATCTGTGGAACTATGAGTATGTAAAAATGAGTTATTACCCTTCTCATTTATTATAAAATTTTCTAAGAAAAAAAGATCTTTTGCTTTTTTTTCTCGAAAGTCGCCGTTTTTCAAAACCATTAAAAAAATTGTTGAAATAGAACTTTAATGATTTTGTTAGTGACGGTTTCAAGTATATTTAACTCAATCTGAGTTATTTCAAATCTCAATACCGTGTGTCAATTTTAAAACTTACAATGGGCTATATCTCACGAACGAAAGCTGATATCGAAAAATGCTTGAAACCGTTTCTAGGATAGTAAGGGGAAACTAAAGTGACATAAAAGAGAACTCACCCCCGTTAACCCCCTAGGCCCGACCCATCAAAACACAAAAAGTTTAAATTCCAAACCCCTACTTGTGATGCATCATTGAAAATGCTATGAAAAATGCTATCCAATGGTATAAATAATAATTGTGCAGGGTGAACCAATAATTGTGAAACTTTGGCTTAAATGGAATATTTAATAAGGTTCTTGTTGAACTGCAAATTTATCAAAAATGTCAGTTGAGTAAATGTTCGAAATGGGTTCCATTGTTTTGTTAACAATGATACAGAACTGCACGAACTTTACCAAATGTTGCGCGACATGCTTGCGTAATTCTTCCTTGCAATTCCCCAAGTGACGCAGGTTGACTTTTATAAACAACTGACTTTAGGTGACCCCACAGAAAAATGTCAGGTGGCGCCAAGTCTGGTGACTTCGGTGGCCACCCAATGGGACCTCTCCTTCCAATCCATTTATTCGGATAATTAGTATCCAACCAGTGCGTAACTGGAGCTGCATAGTGAGGAGGTGCTCCATCTTATTGGAAGTGCCGCAAATATTCGTCTACAGCTAGGTTGCCTTGGTACTCCCTTTGGTTCTCTAATTCATGCACAATTAAAGGTTCGATGGTGTTTTCCAGCATATCGAGATAAATGTCCCCACTTAAATTGCCTGGTATGAACAAGAGACCAATTATAGCATCCCTTAATATTCCTGCCCAAACATTCAGTTTTTCAGGATATTGAGTGTGACCTTCTCTGAATCGATGCGGGTTCACATCACTCCAGTACCGACAGTTTTGTTTATTTACATTCAGCCATTCAGCATAAAAGTACATTCATCACTGAAACAAATATTTTTTAACATTCTCGGTTCAACGCGAATTCTTTCAATTCGTCGGTCTGGATCATCATCGCCTAGTTCTTGAAGAAATTGTATTTTGTACAGGCGAAACTTATGTAATTTCAACACCTTTCTAACCGACTCATGTGAAAGTCCTATTACTGCAGATACTTGACATGTTGATGCAGTAGGCTCCATCGCAAAATTTCCAAAGACCTCAATTTGGGTTGCTTCATTCAGAAATATCGAGGCATTCCTTTTTTTATTTTGAACTGATCCCGTTTCTCTAAAGTTTTCAACTAAGTCGCAAACGTACAGACTTATATTTTTGTCCGGATGCCTTTCATGAAATATTTGAGCTGTTTTTAGATAACACTCTGGTTCTGGGAGGCAAATATGAAAATTATCTCCACGCGCTCTGGTATACTGTAAACCACCGTGACAACTACAGCTGAATGACAGTACAGATTCGTACAAATGATGAAAACTAATGGCATTTAAAAGTCTCAAACAAACCAAAAATTATTGACTCTGACAGAAAACAGATCTTTCCAACTTATTTTGCAAAAACGGCAAATTAAGTTTTTATTTAACAAAAAAAAGTATCGACGGACACTTATCTTTTAAAATAATAGTCCGGGATGTAGCATTACAAATAAAAAAGTCATTGTAAGCCGGCTGATATTAAAGTTCGTGCTTACTTTGACAATAGGCTGTATAATTGTTTACAAAACAACGAAACCCACTTTGAACATTTACTTAATTGACATTTTTAATAAATTTGTAGTTCAACAAAAACTTCATTAAATATTCCATTTAAGCGAAAGTTTTACAATTATTGCTTCACCCTGTACAATCATCATTTATACCATTGGATAGCATTTTTATAGTCTTTTCAATGATGTATCACAAGTAGGGGTTTGCAATTTAAACTTTTTGAGTTTTGGTGGGTGGGGTCTAGGGGGTTGATGAGGGTGAGTTCTCTTTCATGTCACTTTAGTTCCCCCTCACTATCCTAGAAACTGTTTCAAGCATTTTTCGATATCAGCTTTCGTTCGTGAGATATAGCCCATTGTACGTTTTAAAATTGACACACTGTATATTGTCTTCGAATTGAACTTCAGATTGCTCCCAAATCCACCGTATTCGCCAGATTTGGCTCTCAGCGACTACTGGCTGTTCGTAGACCTCAACAAAATGCTCACCGGTAGGAAACTCCGCTCGAATGAAGAGGTTAACTGAAACTGAGACATATTTTTAGGCAAAAGATAAAAAGTTCTACAAAAGTTCTACAAAAGCGTTTTTTTTTCTTAGGCCCGGGACTGTTCACACCATGTGTTATATAAAGTCGTATGACAACAGCTTCTCGTATATTTTTTTATAATATATACTGTATTTGGATTCTGTCAACTTGCAGAGCAAAAATATTGGAAATACGTTTATTATCAACTTGTCTGTTTTTTGACACTTTGTACATATTCGCAATTGTCAAACCGTTAATAAGATAATATAAATTTTCTACCCTTCGACCACAAAAAGTGCTATACAATGTTTATCAAAATATATATAAATATACATATGAATGACTGATGTTAACGTATGCATCGAGAATATATTTCATTTATCATCCAGTATAAATAACTATTAGTCAAAATGTTTTCTTCTGAACTATTTATTGCTTAATATGTTATCTATTAACATTGAGGAAAACATTTTGAAAGATAGATATAAGAAAGTATAGTTGAGGTTTTTTTTTACAATAGAAAGTATTTATGATCATTAGAAAAGAATACGAAATAAAATATATCTGTTCTGGTTTTTGAATGAAACAAGCTATAAATTATAAAAAATGCTTACTACTGCAGAAAATTTCCTACATTCTCTTCCTTTTTCGCTAAAAAGGCGAAAACAAAATCTGGCTTCCTCCTCATAGTTGTTTTTTGAATTAACACCCAGATAGACCCAAAGCAACTTGGCGCCAATTACAAGGCGGTTATAAATCAGTGGTAATAGGTCTTTTCATCACAATTTTTTTGTGCGCATGCGTCAGTATCAGCCATCTTTTTCGTACTGTTTTCTGTAAACAACCATTTTAAAGAGCCCGCAACTCATGTTTTGAAAATTAAAATATAAATTGAAGTTTATTAATTGTAATAAAAGTAAAAAAAAGTACCTACTAAGTCAAAATAACCAGAAAAAAATTTTTATACTCCATTATAATTATGTTATCTGTACGAAAAGGAACAACAAAACGGTGTTGTTATGGAGTATGTAAAAGTGATACATGATAGAAATCATTCAAAACCAACACATACTATTTTATAAATTTTCCAAAGCCTTGTCTTGAATGTCGCAAAAAAAAATCAAATCATCAAGCAAATTACATATTAAATCATGTGCAAAATGTGAATTATGGGTGAAAAAATGTGGCAGGAGTGACCGAGGCTTTAAATCCATTGATGATGTTACCAAGGATACTTATATTTGCTCACTACATTGCATTGGAGAAAGTGGTCCAACTGAACAAAACCCTGATCCTTTAAGCTATCAGGAATTACAACATATGTACATTATCCCGTATTGCATTTTTGACTGTAAATTTCATATATATTATGTTATAATAAATATTTCCCTTTATTAAAAATTACTAAACATATTCAATTCAGTATTTACATATTTGTCTAATCAATAATGTCATATATGTACAGCCTCAAAATATTAATTGCTCGATTCATTTATTAGTTCCATAAGTAATCCTCTTGTCAACTGAAATACAGTTTCAATTACACCAAATAAATTATTAACATTATAATTACAAACAAGTGAAGCACCATCAATGGTTTTTTCAAATAATTTATTTGTTTGTAGAGATAATATTTCTTGCCCAGCCATTGTTGATTAAAACAGTACGAATGTTTTGATTTACCGCCATTTCAATATGACGGCTACGCTTGCGCTCGTCTTATGATGAAAAGGCCTATTCAGCATGAAGGGTAGTTTATAAATTTTGGTTTTCGACAAAAAATACCCGAAAACATTTTTCAAGGTGTACTATATATAGGACAATGGGCATAAGCTTTACTATGAATATTTTGGAACAGCTAGTAACTATTTATTATGGTGTGAAGGCTTTTACGACCGGTGTCTAACAAATTCTCCGATCTTTCCGGATTTATATTTATTTATTAGCCGTGGTCTGCAGTTTTCATATCTGACATTTCGTCTGCAATTGCGGCAGACGTAATCGAAGTGATCTACCTAAAAGTTGCCGCTATGGCCAAATAGAAAAACTGGCAGTTGCAGAACACACTCTCTCAGAGACACTGCCTTCGAAAACACGCAAGTTCTTAATGAAAGCAATTTCAACCGTAAGGAAGAGAGGTAAGACATCAACAAGACATGGATACCGGCACTTCATAACACACAGATTCTCCACTAATTGAAGAAGGGTTGGACAAATCAAGTATAAGAGCAATCAGTCGTCCTATACCTAGTATAAACGCACCATTTTCAATTTGCGCATCGCAGCAAAATAGATCACTTCGACCATTGCCGTATCGTCTTTGATAATGTATGCCGTAGTAGCAGACGAAACGTCAGGTGTAAAAACCTGCAGATCACAGATAATAAATCCGGAAACATCAAACAATTTGTTAGTAACTATTCAGAATGGTATGTTGTGAAACATCTAACATGCAAACCAATGTCACACTTTTGACACCTGGTGTAATTTTGTTTTGTGGCAAGAACCCAATATAGTTTGCTTTTCTTGGGGCATGACTAAATAGTCCATTCGATCAAATCGCAACTCTAAGCACATATTTTTGGAACAATGTCCTCTCTGGTGAATAAATTCATTTTTATTTTGGGTGACTATAAAGTGTTGGATACACTTCCTCTGAAGTTCAGCCAATTGCCCTGTCTACGCCATGGGTAACTGAAGGGAAGTACCACTTTTTACACCGTACAAATGTGCGATATAAATTCATGTTTTGATCTGAACGATAAACTCTGTCCATACTTCCATTATACATTTTTGCGACATGAGGTTGATCGACTTGAATGAACCTTTTTGTAGTATCTTCAAACAATATGTAATGGATTAACTACAACGAGTGCATTGTAGTATTTTCATTGTTCCACTCAAAGAATGTCATAGGTTCCACGTGAAGTTTTTTTTAGCACTTTTGGGTTACGAAAAATACTGTTTGAAATACGGTTTTCACGCATTGTTCCCTTACCATATTGCTTCTTCTGGGTAAGATGTTCTAGTAAGAAGAAATTATCGAAATACAGATGAAATTTCAAATTTTTCCATTTTGACTGAATAGTATAAGCATATTCAAGTACCACCGAAGTTCCAACACCCAACTCGTTATATATTCTGCTGATATTTCTTGCAGCACCTTGATAGGGCTCAAGCTATCCATGACGAATGGTTCCGTCCTATAATAACTTGACACCACATCTGATAGGCATGTCTTCCCTTTGAGGAAACCATGGCTTCATCAGTGCCGAAGTCCTCTTCGATGAAAGCATGCTCAAGAAAATTCTCCTTTAGATATGTGAAAAGAGGCCCGACTTTGGCAAACTTGTCCGTTCCAAATACATTCTCCTTCTGGGAAGTGAAACTTAGCCACTCAAAGAAGGACTCCAATGAAACATTTCACTTCGCTAATTTCGGCTCGCATGGATCTATTTGTCTGAGATGCACGTCGACTTTTTTCTTCGGTGAGTTTAACAAGAATTGTTTCTTCAAAGAAAAGTGGTAACAATTGTGAAGGGGTATATACGGTCACTTTATCCCTTTCGGGCTTTTCAAAATATCTCTATTACTCTGAATGTTGCTCACATATCTATTCATAAACTTTTTCATTTTTTTTCTATCCTTTGATGTTTGTTTTCCCTGATTCCTTTCATTTTCGACAATGGTATTTCATTGTGATGTGCAGATGACATCTCTCATAGATGTTATTTTCCTCTCCAGAATCTTCATTGATGATATTAACATAAGCATTACTGGGCGATAACATGGTTATCATCTTCTATAATTACCAAAGCTGCATGCAGAGAAAATCCCCTAAAACAAATTATAGTATAAAATGTGTTCATTGTCCTGCATATATGCACATGCGTAGAACAAAACTACCAACATAAAATGAATGTTCAAATGTATGGTAAATATTATATACTTCCTTAAAAAAATGTGAATGAAATCTAAAATTGATTACTCACCTTGTGAAAGTATTACCGTAATCAGTAATTACAAGAGTTCCACAAATGTTTATTTTTGGAAACCTCAAATTATTCCTTACTGATAACGTCAAGCACGTAAGACAAACGTAAACTAACGGAAGGAAATCAATATTGGATGTAGGACATCTGGGTTAAATCACACTCATGCTTGATGTATACTGTTTATTATAAGTACTCCTCTTTCATAATGTGTGTGGATTTGACCAAAATTTCCAATCATGGCATTTCAAAATTCACTGGAATTACCGATCTTCAGCATATCCTTTGAAAAATGTGATAGAAAGTGTTTCCGAAAATATAATTTCATCTTGAAAAATGAGAATTGAAACTTGCTATGTTTTAATTACACATATATCATTTTTCGTGGTGATCTTGAACCGCACGTAGTAACGGCTAAATCCATCAATTTAAAACAATTTCATCTCTTTTACATAGTACTTAAGCCAGCATACTTCTCATTATTTTTCGTAAATATTTTCACAAACTTGCCTTCCAGACAGAAATTTGAATAGAATTGACTCGAAAAAAGATTATCTTATGGATCACAATTGAATGAAAATAATGGAATTTGACAAAAGCGAGGACCTGTTGAATAGGTATATAGGTTATTCTTGAGATATGAATGAGTTTCTTTCTGTGCATGAAATTCTAAGGAAATGTCAATGCTATTATGCGCTAATGTATATATTAACATCAATGTTGGTATTGTTTATAAGTGTATATATAAGTATTATATTTATATTTGTATGTTTATATTTGTCGTATTTGTAATACATATAAGTATAATAAAAACATTTCCAATAAAATATATTTGTCATCTATGGTGTGTTGCACTATTTTTAATGAAATATTTCATTACCTGCATTTCGTACGGTTCAAAGAGAAAGAAGAAAACAGAGTAATAGTATTTGCTCACATTATTTTAGTATGCTAGATGACCTTGTACCTTGTATTTTTTGTCTTTTCGCCTACGCACTGTTGACGATCAAAAACTATCAAATTATTCGATATCAAATTCAAATTATCTAAAATTCTCCAACCCAATTCGAAATTCCTCCAACCAGTACCAATTTGAACTATTGGCCATTGAAAAGGTGGTAACACTGAATGTAAACGCCACGCCACGACCGTTGTCTTAATGCCCGTATGCACCGTGTACACTTAATCGGGATTAAAGGTTTAATCTAGATAAATGCTTTAATTTACCATGCACCGTACTAAAAGTCGGGCTTAAGCTTTCGAAAATCTAATCCTTCGTTTTTCATGGATTAAACTTGGATTAGTCTGTAGAAACGATTTTTCTAACCTAAAAATAAAAGTGTTCATATTATTTTGCGTTCTTTCTCTTACAAAAAACTCAATTATTTATAAAGTAATAATGGAAATCGAAGATCAGTTGTTTGTGGATGATGACCATGATATATTGGACATAATTAATTTTGGTTTTCCAAGAAGACAGTGGGAAAGTAGTGAATACTTTGATACCATGGACAACCTTTCTTTTTTCAGAAGATTTAGATTGCAAAAACCTACTATCCTGTCATCATGTAGAAGAAGAAATTGAGTATGACAATGATCAGTAAGTAGATATCTATCTACATACTGTAGTATTTATCAGTACCTACCTAAAATATTAAATAAAATTATACTCATAAAAACAACAGTTTAACACCAATGAATCAACTCTTGACAACCTTAAGAATATATGCATGCGGAGGACACCAGCTGGCCATAGGAGACTTTATTGGAGCCCATCAATCCACAATTTCAAGGATTGTCCATCGAGTTACTAATGCCATTGCCAGGTCAAGACCCTTATTTGTAACAATACCCAATGACAATGAAAGACTTCGTGTAGCGACAGACTTTTATAACATAGCTCGGTTTCCTCGGGTCATTGGCTGATGGGATGGAACACATATTAGAATGCAGTCTCCAGGTAACAGATTGAAAATGTGTTATAACTGGATAACAGTGTATGTTTGTAGGAGGTGAGCAGGCTGAAGCATTTCGCAACAGAAAAGCCTTCTTTTCTATTAACACCCAGGTAATCTGTGATGCCAAATTAAAAATACGAGACATTGTTGCAAGGTGGCCGGGATCGAGTCATGATCTTACTATATTTAATAATAGTAGGATAAGAGCTCAATTTGAAAATAATGAATTTCAAAACTCTATCTTACTAGGTAAGTACTAAAGTATATAGTCATTAGTAGTTATCATTTGTTTTAATTATGTTAGCAAGAATGTAGGCCACATCTATTAAGTTTTTTAATATAAATTTAAAGGTTGTTTGGTTTA
Organism: Leptinotarsa decemlineata; assembly: GCF_025532065.1. Classification (NCBI taxonomy): domain Eukaryota; kingdom Metazoa; phylum Arthropoda; class Insecta; order Coleoptera; family Chrysomelidae; genus Leptinotarsa; species Leptinotarsa decemlineata. The sequence goes on along the minus strand of NW_027412537.1, from coordinate 14,047,586 downwards.
ACAATTTGTTAGAAATTTTATAATAACACATCTGTTTTATTACATTTTTGTAAAAATACACCCTGTATTTTTTTAGTTTGATTACATTATTTGATTTTTTTTAGGTGATAGTGGCTATGCCAATAAAGACTATCTATTAACACCGCTTTCACATCCAGACAATGAGGCAGAACACCTTTATAATGAGGCCCATATACGCACCAGAAATTCTGTAGAACGTGCCATCGGAGTTTGGAAAAGGCGCTTTCCTATACTTGCATATGGTTTGAGGTACAAACCTGAATTTGCAAGCAATATAATAATAGCAACTGCAGTTTTGCAAAATATTGCAATTAAAAATAATGAACCAGTTCCCCCACCACCAGAAAATATTAATGAAGATGAGCTCAACTACCTCATAGAACTGGGAAATATTGAGGATTTACGTAACGACCATGAAGAAAATAGAGCTAATGTGAGGCAGCACCTAATAAATAACCATTTTGCAAACCTGTAACGTTGTTATAAAATAAAGACATTTTTTAAATATTATTTTATAATTGAGTATGAAAAATATGTTTATAAGACAGTGTAAGTACATTCAGAAGAAAAAAATGTGTAACCTGCAGAAAAAAAAACAAACTAAACCAAAAAAAAAATGAGTGTACCTACATACATATCTTTACACAAGCATACAGGTGTCCCATAATTTCAGGCTCAAACTTAATCATTTAGTTGTGGTGTAAGGTGTAAATACAGTGGTTAATCTTGAACCTATAATTTTTTCACACCACAAAAAAACAATCCTAACAAAAAACATAAATTTTAAATTGTAATAATTTTTGAAAAAAAATCTTATTTATCATCATGTGTAAGCAATGATTTTTTTTAACTAATTTCAAACTGCAAAAGTTCCAGTTTTAATTGCTTTTTTTTGTATCTAATCTTAAATTTTCTTCTTGCAATTTTAACATCCTTAATTTATACTGCTGCTCTTGCTTTGCATAATTCTGTGATTCTACAATTTGTTCTAATTGCTTTTCAACTAATGCTAGCCTCTTATCTAGTAAGATATTGTACTTTTCAGCTATATCTGAAGATGTCAGAGCTCTTATACCTCCTATTGGTCGCCTTCGATTGAATGGTTTTGCCTTTGGGGTACTGCTATTCTTAGTCGATACTGAGGTTGATAAGGATGTCTGAACTTTTTCAGTTTCTTTTGACTGGCAAGAGGGAGATACCATCAATTTTTGGTTCACTGGTTTTTGTAATATACCAGGCGGGCATTTTCTATATGTCTTTGCTGCCCTGTTTTCCTCTTCTTTATTCAATTCTTCTAGACCCTAAAAATGCAAATAAAGATAAGATCCTGTTTAGTAGTAATAAAGGCTCGAATAAAGGACATAAGCAAGTACTATGATAAAAAAATCTCGAAACTCACATTATTCTCAGAATCAGTTTCTTCAATTAAAGAACCAGTAGCAGGATCAAACTCGTAAATTTGGGTATCACATTCTGTTTTTCGCTTTTTTTCTGAAGGTTCCAATATTCCTGAATTGTCAGAGTCAAATTCTGAATAAAATCCTGATACAGTATGTTCATTAAGCATGCTGATTAAAATAGTGTCTGCTGCATCCAACTTCGGATCAGGTGGTGGTGGTCCACCTTCTGTTATATATGTACTTTTCTTAAGATCAGCAAACTTCTTACGTAATTCTTTTTTTTTATTCGCATACAACCGTTTAAGTTGTTCACTACTTCTGTAGCATATGATGGAAGCCTGGCTATTAAATTCATTTTCAATTTTTGTCCATATCTTATTTTTATCATCAATTGATGTTCTGTTTGTTTGTTTGTCTTCAAGTACTTTTTGGTACTTTTTACAAATATTCATTAAGCATACCTTTTCGCCAGTAGAAAAATTAGGAATACGATTCCTTTCATTTCCTCTTTCCATATTTACAATACAAATGACAGTATTTTTAGTAAATTGATGGATGTAGCCGTTACTACGTGGTAGGAGATCATAATGAAAAGAGAAATGAAAATTTCTATGTTTTTTACCACTTTTATTTGTAAAAGTGGTAAAAAACATAAAAATTTTCATTTCTCTTTTCATTACGACAGTATTTTTAATAACTATGTTGTTGAACAATACAAAAAACGAGGTTATAATTTCACTTTACTTCCTTTTGACACTAGCTTTGCTATAATATGCAATGTTGCCAAAATGTTAATCCGGATTACCTAAACCATCCGCGGTGCATTAGTATTTAATCTAAAAGACGTAATTTAGATTAACTAATCGCGATTAAATTTAAATACGGTGCATACGAGCATAAGTCTTCTCAAAATGTGGATGACAGGAAAAAAGAATTATTTTCTCTAGTAGGAATTCCAGTTTTAATTTTGTGTGAAAACATTTTGATGAAGAGGCAAAGAAACACTGCTGTTTTTACCGATTCGCTTTTGTTTTGTTGAAAACTGTTGACGTCAGAAATGAGATTGACCCAACATGTAAATAGATGGTGCTAAAATTGAAATCTGTCACGCGTATTTTGTTCGGATCTTCAATTTATGGACCGAATTAAAAAAAACTTTCACATAAAATCACTCTACTCCCGAATGTAAACAACATTGAAAATTAAAGTGCCAACTTGACATTGTCTAGAAGTGTATTTTGAGGTGTAATTGGCACCTCTGTGAATGGAAGGAAGAGAAGGAAGCGCAGTAAAAATAAAGTTAAAAAAAGAAGAGAATGAAAAAACTAAGGGTGGCAGCATTGTTTCGAGCAAGACAGCTCTGCCTCCGTACTGACGAAGCTTCAGTTCACTATGGACAGAAGGAGCCATAGAGACTAGAGAGAAAGAGAGAGAGAGAGAGTGTGAGTGAGGTTAGAGGAGTTTATTATTTATTATAGTTATTATTTTCTTAACAAAATGTTTTCGAAAAGAGGAAAATTCAGAAACAAACGAGGTACAAACTATCAGAGACCCAATTATCAAAAGAGACCCAGTTATCAGAAAAGAATATACCGACATTGCGAGCAATTACTAGAAGCAGAAGTGGGTATAACCGAATTCATCAACGAACTTGAGGGCTTCAGTGGTGTTATCAAAGCGAGATTTTCAGATTTCCAAGTGCACGAGATCAACTTACAAGGCGAAGTTGCAAAACTAACTGACATCTCGATCCCAAAAGAGTTTTCACAGAAAATAATGAAGACTGACTTCAGAGAGGTGCAGCAGAGTCCTAACGAATACATCCCCCAAGAGAAATGGGAAGCTATTAAAAATGTAGCACAAACGCCGGATAGTGAACCGGTACTTTTAGATGTTGAAGCCTTGAGCAAAGAAACCAGGAAAGAACTCCATTGTTGCATTAAGAATCATTTCGGTAGAAAAGTCGTCTCTTCCACTGTGCAAAAAGATGGAAAACCTTTTGTCGAGATCAGGAAATATAATAAAGACAGTAAGTAATAGTACCTAATCAATTATCCTTTTTTAATAATCCTCCAAAAACATGATTTGAGAAGTATTTTTTTCGTCATGTCTCGTAATTATGGGTTTTGCAATGTATGTCAAAATGGCCTGAGTGATTGATAATGAATTATATTGATTCATAGACATAGATTGCTAACACAGTAAGTAGTTTGTTTATCTCGAAGGTTTCTGTGCAGGAATCTCTTGTGTTCATTGGGGGATGGGGAGAGGTAAGTTTTCGTTAGTTTCTCGTTATTTGGTGAGTATTATGGCTTGATCGAGTGCGCTTAGTATCGGAGAGTCACCTTACTCATTTATTGATTGATACATATCATTGTACATCTCACTGTCCCAATCAATGTAAAATGCAACCCTCGCTAATTTCAAAAGGAAACTGAAAAAACATCTCTTGGAAAATACTTACTATGATTCATCTGAACTACCTACTGCTGTTTGGTAATTTAAATTGTAATTTACATTTATGTTATATATAGGTACCCACTTATACAATACTAGCTGTTGATTGACTGACACTTATATTAACGTACAGCCAAAACTAATGAACTTAATATCTTGAAATATGCAGGTAGGTTCTTTGTATAGCGTAAATAAGCATCAAGAAAGGGAATCAGGAATTTCCACTCCCCAAGTGGGAAAAGTAAAGGTTTGAAGATTGCATTGAATTTCGTCAGTTTTGAAGTTGGAAACCTGAACTTTTGGGTTGATAAAAAAATATTGTAACTAATTGTTTGAAATGGTCTGTCACGAAACTTAATGTGGCAAACCAAATTCTATGCGGGCAACAACTAGTGTGACCATAAAAGGTTTAAAATTCGGAACTTACTCCAAATGCTGTTGATTTCTTTCTTGGGCTGCAACCCAAACGTCATCATGCAAAAAAGGTGAATTGGAAGGAGGAGGAAATGCCTTTTATTTCGGGAGAGAGAAAATTTCCCAATCAATTCCAACTAATCAGTTTGAAATCTGTTTTCCGTTAATCAGCTGTCACCCCCGTACCAACAACAACTCTCAGAAGTTGAGAAACTTGTGCGAGCTAAGGACTAACGAGTTCTTACCTTTTAACGTGTGATCCCTAACCACACACTATGTGGTTTTTGTGGTTAGTTGATGTGAATCTTCAAGTATCCTAATATTTTTCAGATCCACATGATACACAGCGGCAGTGGCCTCTAGGGGTAGACGAGTATGTTCATTTCGTTGTTTACAAAGAAAAACTTGACACCATGGAGGCTTGTATGAAGATCGGCAGTGCCATGAAAATGCCCCCCTCTAAAATTGATCATGCAGGTACCAAAGACCGAAGAGCCATCACAACTCAATGGTTCAGTATCCATAAAGTAGAACCGTGGAGGTTACTGGCGAAAACAAGAAAGTATCCACAAATGAAATTTGGAAATTTCACGTTCAAAAAAGAACCTCTGCGGCTGGGTCAGTTGAAAGGAAATGTCTTTGACATTGCTTTGAGGAATGTTACTGCCACAGATGAAAATATCGCTCATTCTTTGAACGCATTGAAGGAAAATGGTTTTATAAATTACTTCGGTCTTCAGAGATTCGGAAATGATAAAGAGGTGCCTACCTTCCAAGTTGGGATAAAACTTTTGCAGGGAAAATGGAAGGAAGTAAGTCAAGCTCTGTAGGCATTTGATCTGTTTTTAATAATCTTTGTTTACTTCTCTAGGCTGTCCAACTGATATTAAAACCAAAAGCCTCGGATGACCCTGGATCACCTCAGGCAGACATAGTCATGGCAAAAAAGATCTATACCGAAACTGGAGATGCGAAAAAAGCATATGAGGTTGCTGAAAGGAATAAAGCCTCCGCTGTAGAGTTTAAACTCCTGGAAGGGTTATCGAAAAATAATGAAAATGATTATGTAAATGCTTTGGAGAAAGTAAGTTAATATGATTTATAAAATGTTCTGCAAAAATAACTTGCACTGTCACGAATTTAAATTGAACAATGAATACAAATGAATTCAAAACAATCAATCATTATGCTTCCTTCCATAAGTCTGGAGACGTATTCGATTCTATTGATAGATTATAGATATAAAAGAATAGGTTGCTTTAGCCACGTTCTACATCCTTTAACAACATATGGTGGTATTTTATCACTTTCTGCAAATTTTTTTGGCTCAAGTTCCTTTAAAGCTTCAAAGTAATTGCTGTCGGTTACTTCATTGATTGTGAGACGACTTTCAACATCACCATCGCCTGGTCATTACTGTAGACTGATTGAAAATATTTGCCAAAAGAATCTGCAGACTCACTTTCTTTCACTTGGGAGCCATGTAGCATGAGGGGAAAGAATTATTTGTTTTTTTGTTGCTTTTCGTATATGACCAGAAGTGTTTTGAATCACTTGGTTACTGTTTCATTGCTATTGGTGAAGTGCCTACAAAAACTTCACACTGGTCTATTTTCCATATAGATAAACACCAAACAACTTGGCACATTCCGTCGCAGATACATTAGCGCTTTAGGAAAATGCAGTTGTTTGTATTTCTTTCTTAGTTCAACACCAAATTATTTGAATTGAAGGGGTTGTATTTTTAGGAGTGATTAATTTTTGGGAAAGAAAGTTTTTGGCTTTCTACTACTCCATCTTGATACAAAAAAAAAGGATGAGGGAAGTAACTCTATACATGGATGTGTAGATCATGCAAAGAAGTAACTTTCAGACACAAACTGAAAGAAAGTCCTCCTGAAACAGCTACTTTCATATAAACATTGAATTATACGAAAGCAAAAAAATTCTTTTGAAACAAATACTTCTATATGAACACTGAATTATACAGAAGATACTTTTCTCTACTCAGTTTGTATTTCAAACATTCGTTGTTGAATAAAAATCAGATATGATTCACTTGAGTTCTACTTTAACTGAATGATAACAAATTGCACTTACATAGAACACTGTCATCCTCACTGGTATACATCGATGTTTCGTCTTAAGACACTTGCCCCAAGGCTCTTCAGTACCAAATTGGATAACATTATAGAAAATACACACACTTCATTCATGAATTACGATTTTTTGATGTCATGGAATAAGCTTGATCTGCTTATATCATCGATGACATAGTAATGACATTTATTCACCTATCTGATTTAATCTTAGCAAAGAGGAATCTTTTTTGAATTGAAGGGGTTATATTTTTAGGAGTGACATTAAAAAATCGTAATTCATGAATGAAGTGTGTGTATTTTCTATAATGTTATCCAATTTGGTACTGAAGAGCCTTGGGGCAAGTGTCCTAAGGCGAAACATCGGTGTATACCTGTGAGGATGACAGTGTTCTATGTAAGTGCAATTTGTTACCATTCATTCAAAGTAGAACTCATGTGAATGATATCTGATTTTTATTCAACAACGAATGTTTGAAATACAAACTGAGTAGAGAAAAGTATCTTCTGTATAATTCAGTGTTCATATAGAAGTATTTGTTTCGAAAGAGTTTTTTCTTTTATAATTCAATGTTAATATGAAAGTCGCTGTTTCAAGAGGACTTTCTTTCAGTTTGTGTCTGAAAGTTACTTCTTTGCATGATCTACACATCCATGTATAGAGTTACTTATTTTCAAATTGATTACTTCCTTCCTTTCTTTGGAAGATTTCCTCATCCTTTTTTTTGTATCAAGATGGAGTAGTAGAAAGTCAAAAACTTTCTTTCCCAAACATCAAATTATTATTCCTTAACCAAATATCTGCTCTCTCTTGGACTTTTTTATATCTATTTTTCGCTTTGTGGCAAAGTTGCGAGAATTTATAATGGTTGTGCCATCTGCAAAAGCAATGCAACCATACAGATTCATATATTTATGTAAAGAGGTTATTTAGATATGTTGTAAATAAGAGAAGGCCCATTACTGAGTCTTGAGGTACCCCACACTCGATTATTTTTCATTCTGATAAATTGTTACACAGGCAAATGCTTCATTCAATATGCTTACTCGAATATGTTACTATATCATATCACGTACAAGCAGTCTGAACTGCCTCTTTGATATTTCTGTTCATTTGTTCTCTTGTATGTGTTATTTCGTTTGTAATATTTATTGACTTATACAAATAAACATTATTCTAGTCGCCCACAGCAGCTGCTTTATGTTTTTCCTCCTCAAAATCTTAGATCTAGCAAGAATTATGTACAGAAAGAACAGAATCTGGGCTGTTAAACTGTTGTTGAAAGGAACTTCAGTATCAAACGTTCTGTCTGCTACTTTAGTCTCAGCAATGACTGAATGAATCATCTGCCATAGTAGCAGACGAAAGGTTTGGTACTACAACTTGTTTTTGACACCGATGAATGCTTTTTTCAATGTTTACATCAACATCCCATCTTCAAATTTTCTCTTTTCAAATCTCTCCTTTCCAGATACCCAGATCGATGAGACTTCTTTATCTTCACTCATTCCAAAGTTTCATTTGGAACAAGATGGTGTCTATGAGACTGAAGTTGTACGGGATGAAACCTGTAGAAGGAGATTTGGTGTTTGTGACGGACCTGCAAGAAGAAAGTTCAGGAGAATCTGTGTTGGCAGCTGCTAAAGATGAGGACTCAGAAGTTGAAGGTGAGAGAGATAGATACGTTTAATGTCATATGAAATACGTCGGATGTTTAAAAAAAGGTGAACTTTAAAATTTCGCGTGCTACATACATTTGATTAGGGTTTTTTTTTTATGGTGATACACCCTTCTCGAATATATGTTTACAGTTTCAGCTATTTGGCACGTTTAGTTTGTTGGTGAGAGACAAGAAAGTTAGAAGTGTTTTGCATGAAAGTCAATTTTCTGCTGATATATCCGGATATAATCCAACGTCGTTCGTGGTATTAGCCAGTGGAGTAGTTGTTTTCTTATAGGCGTAAGTCCATTCAACCTACTGTGTAGGTGTCTCCGAAACGGGCTTGAACATTTACAGTTCATTTCTTTAGATGTATATTTTATATTTTAACTTTGTAACCATGATGTTATTCATGAACAATAAAGTACTTTCTCTCTCTTCTCTCTCTCTCTATTTGTTTACTGCCTGTCTTCAAGCATAGCCCATTGACTAATAAGAAAGTTTTTCTTTCTTATTCAGAGGAATCGGGCAAATTTCGGATATGCAGTTGGTGAGTACCTCGTCCACTAGATGGAGTGACATTTTTGATGTTCACTCCAACTTTAAACGAGGAATGAAATACTCTGAAAGAAGTTCAATTTTCAATTATGGAATATCATTGACTTTAGGTCAATGATGGTCACCATCTTGCACTGACGAGTGGCTAAGGAGCTCGAAACCGGTCTGCAAGTGTGCCGGTTCCAAAATTGGGGGTCGACTCTTTCAGTTGTATTGCCAATTGCACATGCAGGAAATTTTTTGTGAAGATTCCTGCACTGACGCCTGTCGGATATAATCCAACGCCGTTCGTGGTATTAGCCAGTGGAGTAGTTGTTTTCTGATAGGTGTCTGTTCATTCAACCTACTGTGTAGGTATATCCGAGATGGGCTTGAACATTCAAAGTTCATTTCTTTAGATGTGCAAGTGTATTGAAATTGATGAATAAATAAATATTTTTTGAGAAAAATTAAAATTCACCTTATTTTTTTAACATACCAAAGGACAATAAACATTCCAATCTAATTTGACTGTTTATAAAACAATAATCCTACCACACTTATCAAAGTGTGGTAGGTAATCATACTGTGCTACTTTGATATCATTACTAGAAGGTAATTCTATCTCTACTCTACAAAAATTACAAAACAGAGGAATGCTCTTGTTATTAAAATGCCATAAATATACTCCTATATTATAAATGATTAATATTCTGAATTGGATGACAGTAAAAGATATATTACAATATTTTTCTATGATATTCATATTCAAAATAATCACTGGAAAAGCACCACATTACTTCAATGAGTTTATTACATCAGATACACAAATACGATACAAGAGGAAGAGATGACTTGGTTGTCACACGAACTAACCTTGCAAGAACAATGAATTCCATTTTTCACAGAGGACTCTTGGACTATAACAAGCTTCCTAATGAAATTAAACAAAGTAACACCCTTCAACTCTTCAAACGCTCCTTATCTCAATATCTACCTGCACAATACTATTCCGATTGAGTTGTTCATCATTCTTCTCTCTATTAATATCTTCATCATCTACTACTGCTATGTTTTACCCAATATATTCCATTATATAGGGTCTTATATATTTCACTTTTTCTGTAATTCTGTTTAATAACTGATATATTTGTATAATATTTATGTATAAAATAAAAATAATTCTTTTTTTTCTTTATATTTAATATATAACATTATTCTCTCTTCATTCAAAACTTTTTCCATGATATTTTATATATATATACCTTACTTTTAATTTTATATTTGCAACACTATTTTTACATTTTATATATAAAACACTATTTTTTCTATATTTTATATACTTTAGACTTCATATTTGAATTTTATATCAAAAGCACTATTTATTACTGATACTCTTTCCATGATATTTTATATATACAACATTATCCTTAATTTTATATTTTATTTTGAATTTTATTTTTAAAACAATATTTTCATACTTTAAACACTTTATAATTCATATTTCAATCTCATATTTTCTTTTAATTTTCCTGATATGATTTCGAGATTCTGGATCTACGTAGACAATTTCACTGTAGTCAAGGTCCGCCTTTTGGTATTTTGTCTACTTTGACTAGATCTCCTATTAGGCTAATTAAATGTATAGCTATAGCTATTACTTTTGTAAAGTTTTACACCCACTACCAAGGCTTGCCTTGTTGGGTAGTATGTATTTATTTACCATTGAATGTCTTCTTTTATTGTACCTTTTTTTTAATGTAATGGAAATAAATATTATTAATATCATTATTATTATAATGATTTTTTTTGACTCAACTAAATATATTTTGTAGCTAATGAAGGCGTCAAGTGTAAAACGGAGGTTAAAGTTTTAACGGCAACTGACATTTCAAATTACACAGTTTATGACGTGGTTCTACCCTTGCCCGGCTATGATGTAGTGTACCCTGAGAACTTGAAGCAGTATTATAAAGAAGCCTTGGAGGAACATGAACTGACTTTGGAGATGACAAAACAAAAAGTCAGGTGAGGTATTTATTCAAGTTTGAATGAACCATTAGTGGGTATAAGTTTAGTAAATGGCTTAACCTACAAAAATTTAACTATGTGTTATAAAAAAGCTGAAAAAAACTTTTTGGTACAAAATCAATAACGGTTCTGTGCTTTCCATACTTTTCGTACACATATTATATAATTTTAAATCAGTTTTGAACTTTCATTGAGTCTTTGGAGAATTTTTAAGAAAAGTCAATAAAATCACAGTATGGACGTACTGTGATTTAACATTTGAATGGGACATGATATCAATTGACGTAAAAAGCTATAATTTTCAGTGGTTTTCGGTAAGCAATTAGATATGTAGATACTAGAATAGTTAACTTTCTAAGGTTAATATATTGTACAAAAATTGGGGGTTACCCGTTGAATAAATAAATAATTCATTTGATAGATATTTCAATTCTCCATCTAACCGTTTTCTATTTTTGGAAATCGGATCAGCCTTTCCTGAGTAAGTATCAGTTTTCTATTTGTTTCAAGGTATCATGATTTTTAAAAAATGTATTCAAAACTAACCCCAATTTATTTCAATAAATGTTTGAAATGTTCACCATTCACTGCCTGACAATAATGAAGTTTGTTTACATTTTAGACATTATGGAATGTTTCGAAGGAAATTCATTAGGAACACCTCTTATTCTAAACATGGCTCTGGAATAGAACTGTGGTTGTGTAACTCATACTTCAGATATCACGAATCCCAACAAACAAATATGAGGGCTTCATATAAGGGGATCTATCGGATAATTTTATGAGACATTTGCCTTTCCACTGGTTTGGATAATGGTGATCTAACCACTTTCAAACCAGCCTGTCGTAATAAAGAGGTGCTTCATCTTGCTGAAACTTAACATCAGTTGAGAACTAATTTGGGTTTATCAATTATCGAAACCGTTTTACAAGCAAAAGTGGTCCCTTAGAAGAGCCCACTAGATCACCTGACGTGACACCTCTAGATGTTTTTGAGGAGGAACGTGACATCTGTAGTTCAGAACTCGAATATCGAAAAAAAAGTGCTTGCATTACAATTTACTAGGGACATTTCATAATGTAAGAAATAAATTTGTTAACAAACTTCATTATTGTAAGGGAGTGAATGGTAAACATTTTGAGGATTTATTGGGATAAACTAGAGTGAGTTTTGAATACTTTTGTTAGTTTGTAGATTTTAAAAATGGAGAACGAAACTGTTGATTACTTGAATAGATAATTGAAATACGTATCAAACGAGGCACAACAAAATCCCTTTTTTATTGAAAAAAAGCACCAAAGTTAACTTTATATAAATTTTGTCCAACAACTGCCCGGGGGAGGGGGCAATTTATGTCTGGACTGTATAAAGCTTCTAGTTAAATATAATCAGGAACGTCCCCATGAATAAGAAAATCCTAGACCTGTTTTAACTCTATATTTAACTTGTAATACTCTTTTTTCACACCTATTTATAGTATTTGTGTTGATTATACTGATTCGTTGCCTTTTCTATGAAGGAGTTGATGAAAAACTGATGATGATATTTGAAACGAACGTTTTTCTTCTCGGTTCAAAAATCTCTTGAACAGAATATAGTGGTATCACTAACTTCTGTGGTTACAGATCGTACAATCTGTCAGGCGACTACAGGAAAATCTTGGGAAGAGCGAAAGACTTATCATGGAAAATAATGAAATACGATGACCCTACTGAAGACTTGATCAGGTCAGATTTCCAAGAACTGCAAGGAAAACCAGAACCTGTCAGCATTGAGGGTGAGTACAATCTGCAAATTTTAGGAATCAATCACAGTTGATTTGTTTGATAAGGAAAATGCACTTTGAAAGTCGAAATATTGAAATCAAACCAACTTCAGGTCATCAGCAAATAATAAAAATGTGCTGCAAAAAATTTTCTATCTGTACAGTGTTTCTGAATCTTATGGTTCTTTGTCTACCTCAACTGGTGTTGAAAGTTTCAAAGAAAAATGCTCGTAAAAAAATGGTTCTTATCGAGTCTCTGGACTGACACTATTGCAATTTTTTATCATTACTCTTCAAAATTTGATCAAAGATTCGTTCCCACTTGAAAAAAAAGTTGCCAAAAAAAATTGGTTCAGAATTAAATGGTATAATGATTCTTTGAAATTCATCAGTGAACAGTTACAAACTATCAAAATAATATATGAAGTATCAAGAAGTCAAGGGTGATACCCGTGCTCATACAAACATGAAGGAAAAATGTAAAACCTTACCTTACGGTAACGCCATCTATGTGATAACAGAGAACCCACTCCTCGACTATCAAAGATATACGAGGCTTCCCAAAGCGGTCAGTTGCAAAGCAAAGCTGCCGTGAAAGACACAGAATGAATCTCATCGGAGGTAGATGTTGAAGCTTTGCAACTGCTGTTTATCTTTGATATCTGAGAATTGCGTTCAGTGTCAATCCCATAGATGGCGTCTTCGTAAGAGGAGACGTCATTGACTTTGTTTCCTCAGACTTGTTCTTTGAGGACAATGGCGGGTGAGAGTCTCGTTTATCTTTGATATTCGAGGATTGAGTTCTCTGTCAATCCCATAGATGGCGTCTTTGTAAGAGGAGATGTCTTTGCCCTTGTTGACTCAGGCTATTCTTTAAGACAGTCAGGTCCAGCGATGAATTGATTCAACTGTAAACACTGAAATTTAAAATATTCAGGTTTCCAACTGGATAACATTTTGCCATATGATGATCATTTCAGATATATATTGTACAACCTATTATCGAAATATTTACTGTTAGTTAAATTATTGGCAATAAAATTATTGCGAAATTGTGAATTGTGAAATACCAAAGACATTCACAATAACTCAATGTTTCGTGCTCTCTTTTTGAAAGTGTAGAGTTTCAAATGTTTGGGTGTTTGTTGGTTTGAAGCAAAGAATACAAAGCCCATAGAAGCTCATGTACGATTTTAGTGTATCCTGACGTTTATAGTACCTAACCTGACCACCAGAGGGGGTGGCCTCACGATGTCGGTATTTAATGTGGTTACCAACAGAATTGATATGATTTGGCCGGCTGAATGTCAGCGACTGCTACAAAATTTTGTTGGTAACGACAATAAATACCGACATCGTACTACCACCGCTCTCTGGTGGTTGATTGAAAAGTACAGTTGACAGAAATCAATGCACAATAAACAAAGAAAATGTCAATTATAAAAGTAAATGTAGAAACATATCAATGTAAATAACTACATGTAACCATATTTTAAAAGTCAGTCCAAATAATATGTAACCACATTATAAGTCAGTCAAAATAATATAAATAACACAATAACAGTGATAAACATCCATAAGTAATAAAAGTAACATATAAATATAAGTGTAACTAGTTATAGACTATAAAAAAGCCAATAAAATATAATCAACACACAATTTCTCAAGTATTTCTCAAGTATTGAAAGTAAACACTTTAACCAGATGTGTTAAAGCTCAAGATCTCAGGTTAATTGATTGGCGAATTCTTGAATTTTTTATTTTTATTTTTTTTTATTTATTTATTTGCCACTGAGGTACAGTATGTACATATGGTATGTCAATAACTTAAAATTAATATATATATATAGAACATAATAACAGTGTGATACGAATAAAATAGGTAGGTATTTCATTTATCATATATGTGTATATACATATATGCATATATACACACATACACACACCCACATATATAAACATACACACATACATACACATATATAGACAAGACACGTATATAAATTCCTTAGTAAAAATATGGAACAGGCGTCGAAGATAACACTAAATAATAGTAAGAGGAAAAAAAAATTAGTAAAATCATTGCTCAACAGAAATCATCTTCCAGGAATTCATCACAACTATAGTAACATTTTTGCAGCAGCAATTGCTTTACTCTACCATGAAACACTTTATCAGAGGTAATTTGTTTGATCTGCTCTGGTAATTTATTATACAGATTTATGGCATTATACAAAGGGGACTTTTTATATTTCGTTGACTTATGACTTGGAATACGCAAAACATCACCATGATGTGTGTTGTAACTGTGCACCGTTGCGTTTGTTTCTAGTTCATGGATGTTAGATCTAGCAAATCCTATACATTTAAGAATGTATATGGAGGGAGCCGGTAATAATTTTTCCCTAACGAATACTGGTTTACAGCTGTCTCGGTGTTCAATGCTGAAAATTAGTCTAACAATGCGCTTTTGTGCTACGAATACTCTGATGAATTCATTACTGCAACCCCATGCTATGATATTGAGGGATATATGTGAATATGCCATAGCAAAATAGATTTCTAGTAGACCTGCCGTGTCCATGCATGATTTCATTTGCCTTAAAGCAAAGAATGTCTTGTTTAATTTGTTGCAGACATCTTTTATTTGCAGATCCCATGATAAGCTTTCATCCAAGTAAGTTCCTAAAAATTTTATTTCGCTACTAATCTTTATTTCGTCAATAGTTTGTAGGTCATCTGGAACATTATTTTTCCTATTATAGAAATTTACTATTACAGTTTTTGTGGAGTTTAATATTAATCTGTTTCGCTGACACCAGGAGCTAAAACTATCGATTATGCATTTTACCTTACTAAGCAGTACATCAATATTTCCCCCTGTAACTGTGATAGTGGTATCATCCGCAAACATGGTAAGGTGGCAATCTTTCAGATATTCTGACAAATCATTTGCATACAACAAAAAAAGCAATGGTCCAAGCACTGACCCCTGTGGCACTCCAAGCTTAACGTCGTTGCACCTTGATCTAACATTTTCACATTTTACAGTCATGGTACGCCCTTTGAGGTAAGATTCAATCCATTGTAACAAGTTATTCGGGAACCTAAGTTGGGTCAGTTTTGCAACTAGAAATTCAGGAGACACTGTGTCAAACGCTTTTGTTAGATCAAAAAATAAAGACATTACAAAATTATTCGAATCCACTTCTTTGTAGATATAATTCAGTAAGTGATATGTTGCAGTTTCAATTGATTTACTCTTTCTGAATCCATGTTGATCTTTGCACAGTATATTATTTTCTGCCAAATAATGCGTAATCCTATTTGCGACTATTTTTTCAAATAATTTAGACAGTGAGCAGAGAATGGTGTAACAAGTCCTTTGAAGTAGCATTTTTTTCAGCTGACTTTTGAACACATAAATATTTGGGGAATTCTTAAGAGCTATTGGAAGCATATTGTATAATTTACACCCACTGTACTCTACGCTTTTTTCATACAAAAAAGTTCTAGGAACGTTTGGTATGATTAGATCTTTCGAACGAGTATTGTGGTTATGATTTAGAAGAGAGGACTGAAAATTGGATTTATTTTTGAAAACGTATGCACTAGCCTCTAGTATGTAGGTGCTTTGTATTCATATGTTATTTGGTATATTGGATAAGGAATATACAGTGTGTAACAACGAAAACTTAACAGAGCCGTTTTTTAATATAAAAAGTAAGATTTTTAAAAAAAGCTCGGACACGTCAATTTCTAATTAAAGGGAGACACCTTTCAGACTAATCAGATTTTTTGTAGTACGCACCCCTTCGGAGGGGTGCGTCCGACGACCCTTATATAGGTCTTTCTAATACCTCTACAACTCTGTTAAAAGAAAACTTTTGTAACGATTAGTTTTCGAGTTAATTTGAAGTTAAAATTGCCATGTTAATAATACATTAGACAGTTCACTCGATAACTTGTATGCCTAAATAAAAAAAATTTTGAGCAGTTCTTCTTATTAGTTTTTTGTTAAATAAAATCTCTTTTTTAAAATCAATACCCACTCCTCTTCTTCCAGTTTTCATTAGTACATCGTTCGATTGTTTTGTTTAAACGGGTCGTGTATTGTTATTTGTTTAAAAATGCCTTACACTACTGCTGAAAGGGTTTCAGTTATTGCTTTATTTTTTGGCAACCACCAAAATGCTAATAGAACATCAATTTTATTTAACGAGCAAAACCCTGGTAAACACCAGCAGAAATCACGTTCTGGATTTGGTCACAAAATTCAGGGAGACAGTTTCGGTTTTAAATAAGAAAAAAATGTTCAGATAGTGATTGGTCAAGTCATCGCCAATCCCAGGTTAAGTACCAGAGGTTTATCAGCAATGGCCGGAGTAAGCCATATGAGCGCATGGAGAATCCTTAAAAACCACAAATTCCAACCTCACAAAATTAAACTTGTTCATGAACTCAATGAGGATGATTTTGACCGAAAACAGGAGTTTTGTGAGGGCATGAGTGAGAGATTAATGCAAAATCCCGAGCTGCTTTATAACTGTTTTTCGGACGAAAGCTCATTTTATTTAAATGGTTGCGTGAACCGTCACAATTGCCGTTATTGGTCGGATGAAAACCCAAGACAATACGCAGAAATACATACCCAACATCCCCAAAAGTTGAATGTCTGGGCCGGAATATTAGGCAATCATATTATAGGTCCATTTTTCTTTGATGGAAATTTAACAGGTGATTATTATTTACAACATTTCGAAGAGGCAATACAACCTCGTATAGTTGAAATAATTGAACAGGATCCAAGATGACAAGATGAATTTATCCATTTTCAACAAGACAGTGACCCACCCCCATTATGTCCAGCAGGTTCGAAATTTTTTGAATAATAATTTTGAAGGACAATGGATTGGCAGAAGAGGTCCAATTGAATGGCCAGCACGATCACCAGATTTAACACCACTGGACTACTTTTTGTGGGGAAAATTCGAACAAAATCTTTATTATTGCATGGAGCAAAATGGCGCACATTTTGAACATTTACTCTAAATTTCCTATGTGTGTGCTTTAAAAA
Source organism: Leptinotarsa decemlineata (assembly GCF_025532065.1). Taxonomy (NCBI): domain Eukaryota; kingdom Metazoa; phylum Arthropoda; class Insecta; order Coleoptera; family Chrysomelidae; genus Leptinotarsa; species Leptinotarsa decemlineata. The sequence continues at coordinate 14,030,123 of NW_027412537.1, read as the reverse complement.
CAATTATTGGGATTTATTAACCGTAAAACAGTTTTTTAAACTTTTCTGTGTCATCAGCAGTCAAGGAAATCAGCAGGTTATATTCGTTGTGTAGGTAAGTTTTTAGTATGATTCACTTTTTTATCAGAAGCAAAAAATATCCACGTCAAAAGACAACCTTCATAAGGAGGTGCCCCTCAATTGACCTAAAATGTAAGGGTGGTAACCAACCCCATCCCCCGAAAAAATCTCCTCGTAATAAACAAATAATTCTTACTTTTTTACGAAATCAAATGGACACGTATTAGCAGGTTGTCATAAAAAGCAAAAATTTATTTTTGTTCTGAAAGTTCTGAACGTAAATTGTATCTTAAAAACAATCTGATTTATTTTAAAAAGAGTTGAAGTCAATAAAAATACCTTTAAATCTTCAAATTATCTCGAAAACTAATCGTTACAAAAAAATTTTTTTAGCAAAGTTGTAAAGGTATTCGAAAGATCTTCAAAACAAGGTGCCACTCGACCTACTTTCCCTATCTAAATAAGGGTCGTCGGACGCATCCCTCCGAGGGGGTGCGTACTACAAAAAATCTGATTAGTCTGAAAGGCGTCCCCCCTTAATTATATATATTTTACTCATTTATGTTAGTATACCTATTCTGTGACCTGCCATTTGTACTGAGTGTATTTAATATGGTTAATAAATACTATTATTATTATTACTACTACTACTACTACTACTACTACTACTACTACTACTACTACTACTACTACAACTAAAGATTATAAATAAGGAGTTAGTCAGTACATTTTCAGTATCCTGACATCACAATTACCTGTTTCGTGAAGGTAGTGCAAGCGTATTGTGGAAATATTACGACGAATTTTTCTTCTTACTGTTTTTTTGGGGTATATAACCTTCCACAATCTTTTTAGTTGTCGGAAAAAATATTTTTTCTGTTTTAAAAACCTGACTTTCGCCTCAAATTGTAAATAATTGAAATATGTCAAAAGAAGTAGACCTATTCACAATTTGAGGCGAAAGTTTTAAAGTGAAATTCAGTTTTTAAAAACGGAAAAAAAAAATTTTTTTGAAACGTCTGCCACCAAAGGAAGATTATGGAAGGTTATATACCCGAAAAAACCGCCCCCCCCCCCCCCAAAAAAAAATGGTTTTCAATGTATATAAGAAGTTTTTCATTTCACAATTTAATATCTTCCCAATAACTACATATTTATTCGTTTTCAAGGTGGGAAGTACAAGGCGTTAGTGTTGGAGTTCAGTTTAAATTCCTCTTCATATGCAACGATGGTGCTACGGGAATTCTTGAAATGCGAAACTTCGAGCTTCGCACACTCTCAGATGAACGACTACCATGAAGAAAAGAAGCATAGTAAAGTCGTTGCAGATAGTGTTGACACTAATGAAGGGGAACGTAACGAAGGAGACGTAGAGTGCGAAATTGCTCCTTCGAATAGTCTTTTGGCGAATCCCAAGAAGTACGAGGAATTCAAAAACAGTATTTTCAACAGCATTACTCCGTCGCTGAAGCGGCCTAATGCAGAGACTGAGGTTGAAGAAGCCAGCAAGAAGGCGAAGAATGATGATGAGGGAATCAAGACGCAGGCATCTCTGATATAAATTGTTTTTATGTTTTGTTTTTGTTGAGTTAACGAATATATGACATAATTTTTATATAATAAATTTGTGTACTCGTTGTATATTCATTTTTATTGAGGGTTTGTATTAGATTGGAAAGCATTACAACGAAATTTAAAAAAATCACTATTATTTGAGGGATTTGTTGCACAAGGAGTCAAGTTGAGAAATATCCAAGAAGTTATAGCATTCATAGGGATATTAACAAAATTCATGAATACATTAAATTCACTATTGAAATAGAAGCAGACAACTCAATTAATTTCTTGGACTTAACAATTAGTAGAGTGAACAATAAACATGGTTTTTCAATTCATCACAATTCGTCCTATAGGTATGTACACACATTGGAAAAGTCTAGGGATATTTTTAAAAATGGCAATTTTTTTTTAGATCTCTTTAGGGAAAAAAAGTTGATGGGTGATTATTAAACGAATGAAACTTACAACAAAATTTATTAAATGGTCAAAAATACTGAGTGCGCATATAAGCAAAACTAAAAAAAAATATGGCTCTTCTTTGGCACCCCGAAAAAAAATCATAATACTAAAAAAATTGGAATCAGTACAAAGTGTGGCCTCCACGCTGGTTTATTACGGCCCTACATCTATCGTGCATCGACAAAATGAGATTGTCAATGTCTTGTTGAGGTACATTTGCCCATTCAGCAATTAAAAGCTCTCTCAATTGTAACGTTGTGTGAATGTTCCCCATATGCGGAGTAATTCTTCGTTGAAGCATGTCCCACACATGCTCGATGGGATTCAGGTCCGGTGATTGTGCTGGACATGGCAATACATCAACTCCTTCGTTGGTGAGCCAGTCAGTCACTAGACGCGCGACATGTGGACGAGCATTATCGTGCATTAGGTGGAAGTTTTCACCAACAGCACCAGCAAACGGACGGACGATAGGTAGAATAATGGTGTCGAGGTACTGTCGAGCTGTGAGGGAGCGATTTGGAAAAACGAGATCGGTTCTGCCGCCGATCATGATTCCGCCCCATAGCATTACTGTACCACCTCTATATGTGTGGACTTCCTGAACGTGTCTCAAACGTTCATTATTTCCAGGTCGTCTCCACAGTCTTACTCGACGAGAATCTGGATGAAATCCAAATCTGGATTCGTCTGTAAACAAAACTGTGGCCCAATCATTTGCATCCCAGTTTTGATGTTCTTGACACCACTCTAATCTTCTACCGCGATTGCCTCTCGACAAAGGTGGACATCTAAGTGGCCTTCTGTTGTGGAGATCTGCTTCATGCAGTCGATTTCTGACAGTATCACGACCAATGGTTACCTGGTGCGTCTGCTGCAACACGTTAACCAACTCAGGTGCTGTGATTGTCGGTTGTCTTCTTGCGGTTAAGGCCAAAAATCGGTCTTGAACTGGAGTTGTAGCGCGTCCTCGCCCTGGATGTTGTTCGGCTGGACTGCCAGTTTCACGGAAACGCCGCCACAATCGACTGATAACACTTTGGGAGACCCCCCAACGAAGAGCATGCCACCTTGAAGAAGCCCTACAGCTCTATTCATCTCAGCCAATGGTAAGTGATGGCGTTCCATGTTAAAGCACAATATTTCCAGTTTAATTGCTGAGCAAGAACTGCATAGAATGTACAAACTCGACACTTTCAGATTATTCATTTTAGCCGAAAACCTACAGTTTGTAAAAAACTTGATAAAAGATTAGTTACCGTTTTTGCAGGCTTTGTTCAACCCATAGAAATCTACAGGGTGCATGCATTTATTTTTATGATATTTAGTATGTTATAAAAATATCCCTAGACTTTTCCTATGTGTGTATATTTCTATACATTATGATTCTACACATCAACACAAAGTAGCAGCTTATAATAGCATGATCCACAGATAAGTCAATGTTTCTCTTTCAATAAAGAACTTAATATCACCAAACAAATTGCAGTAAACAATGGGTTCAAAGCCGAATTAATAAACAAAATACTTACCAAGAAGGTCTACGCAAAAGCGATTTGAGACGTTTTTTTTTTGACAGGTAGATAATCAAAATTATAGAGCTTTAACGTGTTTTGGACAAACAACGGAAAAAGTGGCTTCATTTTTGAGGAAACGAGATATTAAAATTGCATATAGAACAAATAATACGTTGGGAAGGTTAGTTGAAAATAATAAAGATAAAACATCCAAATTTGAGAAATCAAGAGTATATAAATTAAAGTGTGGAACGTGCCCTAAGGTATATAGTGGTCAAACTGCCAGAACACTCAGGAATTGAATTCGGTAACATCATACGAGCTTTGTAGATGAGAAAACAAATTTAACATATTCAAATCATCTTTTTGAAGAAAATCATATCTTTAACGAAAAGTTCGAAATTTTACATATAGAAAATGAAGGTTTGAAACTGAATCATTTGAGACCAATGAAAATTAATAAACTTGAAAATTCAAACATTCTAATGAATAAATCTAAAGAAATGAACTTTAAATGTTCAAGCCAGTCTCGATATACCTACACATTAGGTTGAATGGTCTGACGCCTATCAGAAAACAACTACCCCCCTGGCTAATACCACGAAAGGCGTTGGATTATATCCGACGGGCGTCAGTGCAGAAATCTTCACAAAAAATTTCCTGCATATGCAATTGGCAATACAACTGAAAGAGTCGACCTTCAATTTTGGAACGGGCACACTTGCAGATCGGTTTCGAGCTTCTTAGCCACTCGTCAGTGGTAGATAGTGACCATCATCGACCTAAAGTCAATGATATTCCACAATCAAGCATATCCCTCTGACTAATAAAAAAGTTTTTCTTTCTTATTCAGAGGAATCGGGCAAATTACGGATATGCAGTTGGTTAGTACCTCGTCCACTAGATGGAGTGACATTTTGTGATGTTCGCTCCAACTTAGGAAGAGGAATGAAATACTCTGAAAGAATTCCGATTTTTAATTCCACTGAGTTACAGGCTCTAAGGCTGGTCAAAAACACCATCCGCGAGTTGAACACAAATAAAAAAGTACATATTGTCCTATTAGACATCTCGAAGGCCTTCGACCGTGTTTGGCACGCATAAATTGAACGCTTTCGACCTACCTCGGGGCCTCGTCTCGTGGATCGGGTCCTTCCTGAAAGACAGGACATTTCAAGTTAGAGTAGAGGGATCTCTGTCTGACAACAGAGAGATCCTTGCTGGAGTGCCACAGGGGGCCGTGCTCTCTCCGACGTTGTACTCACTTTACACCAGTTACCTTCCGAGGCCCGAGCGTGTGAAGATATCTCTTTACGCCGATGACACGGCGCTCCTCTCCATCTTCCATGGGTCGGGAGTTCGGTGTCGTCTAAATGCAACGTGCATTGGACGACCTCGAGCGCTGGTACCTTGATTGGAAGATCCGAGTGAACCCGGATAAGACTCAGGCAATAACCATGGGAAGACTGAAATCTTCTCCGGCCAGAAAAGTGAGAACCTCTGGAAGGGAGATTAACTGGCAAGCGCGGGTAAAGTACCTCGGCCTTCTAATAGACCGTAGGCTCACTTGAAACCCGCACATAATGTGCGTCAAATCTAAGATCGAGGGTCGGATAGCACGTCTGTACCCTCTGATAAACAGAAAATCAAAAATGAGTCTAAATAACAAAATTACCATCTACAATACGATGTTCAAGTCTGTCATCATTTATGCTTCAGGCGTCTGGGACAAGCGGCTCCGTCCAACATTTCCATTCTGGAAAGGTTACAAAACAAGCTAATAAGGATGATTATGAATGCTCCTTGGTTAGTGCGGAATGAAGCCATCCGCAGAGATTCGCAGCTGCCTTCCATTCGGCAGTCCATCCAGTCGAGAAATCAAAGAGTTTTTGATGGTGCAGAAACTCATGAAAACCCATTAGTCAGGGAAGCTATGGATTATATTATAGACGACCCCACCCGATATAGAAGGCCCCGACACTCTGTCCAATGAGGCCCCTATATCTTCCGATGAAAGATGAACAACGTTTTCATCCAATTCACCCCAGCCAGGCAGGGGTACACCGTGACATTCATACCGCCATACCATTTAACACCCATATCAGTTATGACCCGTTTGTCCTTCTGGCAAACATCAGTTCAAAGGGTAAGGGAGCCAGGCTCCAACCTGACTAAATTGAAGATGGATTTCGAGATTTTCAATTATGGAATATCATTGACTTTAGGTCGATGATGGTCACTATCTTGCACTGACGAGTGGCTAATGAGCCCGAAACCGGTCTGCAAGTGTGCCCGTTTCAAAATTGAAGGTCGACTCTTTTAGTTGTATTGCCAATTCCATATGCAGGAAATTTTCTGTGAAGATTCCTGTACTGACGCCTGTCGGATATAATCCAACGCCCTTCGTGGTATTAGCCAGGGGAGTAGTTGTTTTCTGATAGGAGTCATTCCATTGAACATACTGTGTAGGTATATCGAGACTGGCTTGAACGTTTAAAGTTCATTTCTTTAGATTTGTTTATTGCCAGTCTTCAAGCATTAGCCCACTGACTAATAAGATTCTAATGAATGACCAACTGGATTTGAATAGATCACCATCATTGAACTTGTTTTCTTAAAAACCGAGAAAGAATTGTTATTGATGTCGATGTGTGATGTCGGAGGTAGTCTCAATTATGGTTACCAAGAGAGTAGAGTTTACATTTACTGACCCTTGAGGCAGACCAAATATACGCGGGCTTAATGCACAGATAAATGCACACTTTAATTATGAAATTTAAAAATATAATTAACTTACTGATGACTTGATAGTGTGTCGTAGTGTGATTTTGCTTTCTTTGCAGGAGGCTTTTCACTTTCTAAATTATCACTGTCAGACATATTTTATTTTTAGTTATTTAAAAAAATATTTATTTAGTAAAACACGGTTTATGTATACTGTAGTAAACACAACTGTATACACTATAGGTATCTGAGCTCAGTGGGCAGAGACTCGTACGTGGTGAGGGATGAACGTTTCGAGATTCAATTTTGAAACATTTATTTTCTTATTGCTTTGAATGATCATGATGGACCACCATAGGAACTCCAGCGCCAGCCTAGGGATATCCCAATCATCCAGCGCGGAGGCGCTAAAAATTCACACATAGACAAATTCAATGGGAAAGAAGAATCTCTGGAGTTCAGTCCAATATAGAACTCAATCCCTGATAGAAGAAAGACTGCACACAGAGCCCCGTCTAGTTCTGTAGTGTAGGTAGGGTGAGTGTGGGCCGACATCACTTAGGTCACATGTGACCCATTGTACATCCTCCCTAGGAATTGGTCTCCTAGGTCATTGTCCATCCTGGCCTTTCCAGGAAGGTCGACAGGTCACTAGGAGGACACACCTCTATGCAGGATGTTCATACATCCTGCATAGGATGTTCATACATCATAGATACATATACATACAGATACATCATACATCCTGCATAGAGGTGTGCATGTATGTATGTGTGGATCTATGAACATCCTGCACATCTCTATGCAGGATGTTCATGGATGTATGAACATTCTGCACACCTCTATGCAGGATGTTCATACATCCTGCATAGAGGTGTGTCCACTAGCCCCATATTATGGATGCGTTTCCTTAGTTGACAGTGGCCAGTCAGAAATCATACTGTTTTTTTCTGGTCATTGCCAGATATTTCTTCGGCGCCAGCTTCCCAAGGTCGCCCTGGGTGATCCTGGCAAGACTGCATCCTTTGATTTCATCCCATCTCTTTAGGGATTGAGCATGTGTGTGACGTTTGGCTAGCTCCGTAATTGTCGAAGTCATCAGGCCGTAGATGTAACTGTGTCCTAAAATTCTTAGTCCAGCCGCTTCCTTGGCTGAAAAGTCGGCAATGCGATTATCTTCACCCCTGTCATGCCCTTTAACCTACCTCAGGATAATGTTATTATCTACCGAGGCTGTGGCTAAATCTTGGTGGCACTCTAGTACTAGCTCTGAGTAACACGTTGTCTGTTCAAGGTTAATAAGGCTTGTCTGCTATTGGTGCAGATTGTTATGTTTTTGTCAGAAATTCCTTTCTTGGTTATTTCTGTTGTGGCGATTGAGATACCAGCCAGTTCTTTTTGAACCACGCTGGTATTTTTTCCCCTTCCACACTTAATCTTTAGGCTTAGTGATCTGGAGTAAACTCCACATCCTGAACCTTTTTTGGTTTTTGAGCCGTCCGTATATATGCGTATTGTATTTGTAGCATCTGACTCTGTGGTCTCATTTGTATTTTCTAGGGTTTATTAAATACAAACCTGGGTTCAATTGCATCACTGGCTGCCTGTAGCAGAGGTTGCGCAGTTACCGCTTCTCGCTATAGGCTTAGCCTCAACTGACTCATTCCTATTTCGAAGCTCACACCAGCCACACCACACCAGCTCACATGGCCAGTAACGCAACCTCGTTAACGTACAGGTTCAGAGGGGTCCCTGCGCCTCGTCTAGATATTTCTACCACTAACACTGCCGATTGTGTTGCCGCTGCCTCCATCATTTCATTTGCTCTCGAAATCGGAGATGGAAACACTTCTGGAAAATCCAACTGAGTGAACTAGCGAAACGCCAGGAAGAAAGTTATTAACACGACAGTCTTAAATCCAAAAAGCTTACTATGAGAGCAAAGGCATGACTGCAAATGTATGATTGGATCCATTTGATGTATATTGACAAAAGTATATGTGATTTGAAAATAGCTAATGGCTTGGATACGCGCATAAGAACTTTGAAGTTTTTCATCCTAAAATCTCAGTTACTTTTTTGCCTCTTATAGAAATACTGTGAACAGGTTCAGAACTTACTGCAATTTTCATGCGTAAATGTTTGAAGGACTTTTCCTTGATCATTTCAAATTCAAATGATTCTTAGATGTGATGTGAGATAGTGGGCAAATTTGCCTACCAGATATCTGCTTGTTGCGCTGGATAAAGAAATGGCAGGATCACTCATGGTGCTCACCTATGGTATGTGTATCCGTGTCGAAAGAATATAGGACTCTGAGCCTAACGGAAGTTTCGAGAAAAACCGGGCGAAATACCTACTCACGGTAATATAACGCTCTACCATGATGGACCTCCTCAAGGTAGCTTTTCGTGGTACTCTCCAAGGACCCCAGAGTAACTTTAGTATCCGACTCTGTGTCTACAAAGGAGATACCTTAACCAAACGAGCCCAATTCCTCTCTATAACGATCGACAGCAAGAACTTACCAGTTCTCCAAGTCTTGTTAATAAACCAAGAAGGATAGTTGCCTCTTCAAAAGCAGGAAGTCTTATGAATCTGCTCTGCACCAAATTCGTGAGCAGCAGAAGTATAATCTGCACCAGAAGAGAAAAATGAATGCTCCTTGCGCAGGTCTGCAAACTATCATGCTCAGATGATTCATGCAAAGCGGAATTTAATGAATACCTAGTCAGGTATAGCTGACTTACAGATGCCCTTGTATGGGAAAGGTTACCGCAGTCATTGAAGTGGGCACCCTGAACCAAAAGGTTCAGTGTTGTACATTTCGGCTTAGATAGCTACAAATCGGCTGACAGGATCAGGAGAGTTACTACCATGCAGCCATGGTAAAGCATCTTTCTGAAATACGCTATAGAAGAAGTACTTCTCAAGTCACACATTTATTTTTCTCGGCCGTTACTTGATGAAGATCCATAGTAATTTCACAAACTACACCTAACGATTTGTTCTTCACAAACTTTATTTTTGAAAATATCACGTTTTCCTATCACAGTTACTTTTTTGTAGTGAATAACATAGTAAAAGTTCATTCTTCACTCTTATTTTCATATACCCCATGTGGCGTAATAAAAGTGGAGATTGGTCCTTCCTACCTAGAATACTTGACAGAAGCTCAACCTCATGTTCGTTTTAGATAGTTTTGGGACACATGGTATATGTCAACATATCCAAATTGGCACTTTTGTGAAAAATCAGGTCGTCATATTTCGTTTTGTATTGTCTTTTCGTTACTGTTTCCAAGGAATCTTGCAAACAGATTGTGCTAGTTTGTCAGTTACGAAAGTTTTTGAAGAAGTTTTTACCAAATTCAACCAGAAAAAAAGGATTCGTTCAATATGGTGAGTTACTTTATGATATCTCCAAATTACTGTCATTTGTGATGAATGTAACAATCTGATGCGTGATTCCTTAAAAAAATATTGGGTTTCTTGTTTCAATATTCTTTTGTATCCTGTTCTGAGTAATGATCCCCATTATTTTTAAAAGAGGGATATACCCAGATGGACAAGTCGAGACAATAATTTAAACCTTCAACCGAACATCAAAATGTAGGAAAAATATTTCTTTTTTAAAGTAATACCTGATAATGAAATATTATTCTGTTGTCGTTTGAAGTATAAAACAACTTCGGATAAATTTGAAAATATTCAATTCAAAACGGCGATATTAGTGAAGATCAAACAGTATCAGTATTTTTCATGTCTTCAGAATCACCCTTTCTAGAATGTAAGAGGAATAAACAGAAATTTGAGTTGATTTTTTTTTGACAATTCATGACGTTAATCAAACTAAAATTTTCGTTTTCTTTTTCAGACCATCAAGGTTAGTAAATTATTTTGGATTGGTTTATTAACAGTTTTTCTGCTGCTAGAAAGTGTTAGTGAAGCTGCTTCTACAGCGGCAGCAGCAGCAGCAGCGGCAGCAGCACCAGCTGTCGTGGCCACCACTGCTGGAGCAGTTAGTGATTTTGTGATGGAGTTTTCGATGATCAACTTTCTCTTCATATTGTTGCCGTCGTTAGCCCTTATGATGTTGGCAAACACATCATAGACTGTTTTGAAAACATTTTGGCGTTCGATGATAATTGAAATATTGTATATTTATTCTAAATAAAGATTGTAATTCCTTCCTACATTTCATTGATGTAATTTTTTGTGCAAAATGTTGAAATAAGTCTCAGCTTTCATACTGAAGTAGAAAAGATACATTTCTAGGAGTACTATGAAAGTAACAACGAATGTTTGTCCGATAGTTTCTTGAATACTCCAAGAACAATAATAATTATATTTGCGATAGATAGCATACATTTGGTAAGTCGAAAATTAATTAAATGAAATTTAAAAAACATACGTCATTTATGAGATAAAAAAAGTGAAATTGAAATCACTATACATAGAATAAAACTAAAGTCGCTTCCCGCTGTCCCTATGTATGCTAAGATCTTTAAAACTACGCAATGCATTTTGATGCGGGTTTTTTTAATTGATGATTATTATTGTTCGATTGCAAAAAACCTTAGTGAAAATATAGTGGTACCTTACGATCCTTTATTAAATCTTGAAGATGTCCGAATTGAGGATAATCTAACTTTGTACGACAAGAGTATTAGTGAATTAGTAGACATTTTGAGGAATATAAAGAATAAAAATGCAACTGGTTATGATGGAATCTCCATAAAAATTATTCGAAATCTTCCAATTGAGGCACTGCAAACGCGCGATCTCTCTCATTCCAACTATAGCCAAAGTTCTCGAAAAACTGGTGAAAATACATCTGATGGTTTTCCTACAAGACCACAATATCTTGAGTAAAACCCAGTTTGATTTTCAAAGCAAAAATACGCACTATACCATCTTTTCATTTCTTTATGATATTTATTCAAAGTTCAATTCTGGTAATGTAGCAGCTGCGGTCTTTTGTGATCATTCTAAGGCGTTTGATTGCGTAGATCATAAGATCTTGCTAAGTAAAAATCTCCAATAGGGCTGCAGATCAATGGCAGTCAAATGGTTTGAATCTCACCTTTCAGAAAGGAATCAAATGGTAAGATCAACAGGACTTTCGGAAAAAAAAGGAGAAATTTTGTGTGGTATTCCACAGGGATCAGTTTTGGGACCCATCTTATCCTTATTATATCTACTGATATGCAAAAAATCAAGGAGTGGTGACATGTTAATTTGCTATTCTTCAATATCACTAAAACAAACATTTTATCATTCAGATGTGCTCTTGATGACCTGTCATTTGGTGATAACTTAGTGAGACTTAATCTAAATTTCTAGGTATTCACATTGACAATAAGCTCAAATTTATTGAACATATCAAATAACTTAAAAGTAAAATTTGTTCTGAATGTTATGCGGTGAGAGTAACTTCAATTCATTTGGGAATAAAAACTGCCAGAACGGTGTTTTGGTTTGAAGTAACTTAAACACAAAACATGTTATCAAATATTGGACTCTGTACCTCACATTCAGCTCCTTCATTTTTAACAAAAATGGTGTAATATGTTCACCATATGGTATACAGCATACGAATCGCATGCAAACATTTTGTATACGTTGTAACTTTTGTTTGTTATATATTGCGGCAAAAAATTGTAATACACCGAACAGCAATACTAGATATGGGGGTAAATAAGAGTTTTAACTAACCTGAGTTTCATTTCTTCTGATAATTGATACTTGAATTTATATAGCGATTTGAGTTTGAATAATGATACTTTGAAAATATTTGTCACAGGTTCATAGAAAGACAAAGAGCTATATATGGTTACGCCAAGATTTTTAGCACTGTCTACCCAGTCAATAATAATAATAATAATAATAATAATAATAATAATAATGTTTATTCACAGATATATCATTATATACATTTGATAGAGAATTTAGTTGAACAAACAGACAATATCACAAAAGTCACAGAAGTGACTTGGGTGTGATAACATAAATATTACAGATAATAACATTATAAATAACACATAAATAATAATAATTGAAATATTACATTTTCACAATGACATTGAAATATCTCAATCATGAAATAAAATGTATTGAAATATCTATTAATCTGTTTTTAATAATCAAATTTGATGGAGAAGGTGTAATTAGATCCAAACTGAAACTTTTACAAAAGAATCAACAGTCGAACAGGACGAATGAAACCGGGGTACATAGGTACAATGTCTGCGTTATCGAGAGTGAGCCTAAAGTTGCACTTAGTTTCTACTATTTGTCTTTGAGACCCTATGCATAATGCCAAAGTTTTATTTGGATTGAATTTCAGTTCACGATTCTCCGAGGATAGGAATGTTTTGTGCAAATCTGTGTTTATATTGGCCACGCAAATTTCTGTATCGGTGTTATGAGAAGAAAAATATAACTGTTTATCATCTGCGTATAGATATACTTGTCAATGTGATAAGAAAGTGGGGTAATCAAAAATAAACACTGAAAACATCAAGGGTCATAAAATACTTCCCTGCGGTACACCTGAGATTGTTTCTGTTAGGAATGACCATGACTAATTATTCAGTTTGACCCTCTGTGATCGGCCGGTGAGATAGCTGGTCATCTATTTGAGAGAAATGTCATCGACTCCTATGCACTTGATCTTGCTGATGAGTAAATCGAAATCAACTAAATCGAAAGCTTTAACTTTGATCAAGCAGTACTGAAATGGTGACTTCTGATTGATCTCTGAATCTCGCAAGATCGTCGATTACTTTCAAGAGGGCAGTCTGTGCTCCGTGTTTTTTTGCGGAACCCAGACTGCTCGTACGGGAGTATCCGATTTTCTTCAAGAAAAACTCTTACTTAACGGGAAACATTTTTCTCGAATATTTCAGAAAATAAGTGCAGAATGCTGATAGGGCGTAGTTCACTGAACGTTGTAGGTGCATTCTTTTTCGGAATTGGAATTATATCAGCAACCTTCCAAACATCTGAAAAAATATCCTGTCTGAAGGACTCGTTGAAAATATGTTTAACTTCATCAATACAGTGTGGTATCACCAAAGAAATGATCTTGATATTTATATTGTCAATACCTAAAGCATTAGATTTTATTTCTTTAATACCTAGCAGTTAAAATGTCATCATCACATACAGGGTGTTCCTTAAACACATGCTAATATTTAAGGAGGTAATTCTTAGACCCATTTTAAGGAAAAAACGTCCTATGGACGTATGTCCTAAACGCCTTCACTTTTGAGATACAGGGTGGCAAAGTTTTCAAAAAGAATCAGTTTTTCAATAATAACTGAGATAATTTTGTAGACATCTTTGGCATATTTGGTACATATGTTCCATGCCTCAAGGCGCATTTTCTGATGTACAATTTTCTTGATTTTCTCTGCCAGTAGCGTACGTACGAGTTTTGAAATGTATATTTTTGGCGAAAAAATACTACGCCACTGTTTTATCTTGAATTAAAAATTAGTTTTAAAATCTCCATACATTTTTGAGCACATTTGATTTGCTGGGTTTTCTTTGTCTGACGTATGGTTTTCGCTCAAAAAATTAAAAATCGCTTTACTTAAGGATAAATTCCTTAAAAATCTGATGCGGTATCGTGCATCGACTGAAAGCAAACTAATAGATCAGATTTGTTGCAAAATAATTGAGGATCTGAAAGGTATTTGTTTGTTGTCAGATGCACTGTTCTCAATTAAAATTATGTCATAACGCAGAACCGGTTAATAATTTTTGAAAACATAAATTTAGTTATCCTGGAATAAATGACGTGTAGCAGAATTTATTTACTGCACCTGTTGGAAATATGGGAAATATGGAGTTTGTCGATATGTGATTTCTTTTAAAGATTAAAAGCAGAAAAAACAGCGTACCCACCATAGCAATAAAAAACGAATTCTCTGTAGGTATGTACAAACGTCAGTAGCTAATATTGATGTTGGTTTAAAGTAAGGTGTTGGTGTTAAAAACTGTCACAGTGCGTTTTGATTGATTTTGAAGTGTTATTGAAGTTATTTTGGTAGTCCGCTGTTTTTCTGAATATCAGTAAATATGGTAAATTATACGAATGCGGAAATGGCGCAAATGCATTACGTATATGGCCTTGCCGATGGTAATGCAACAGAAGCCAGGCGCATTTATCAGGAAAGATATCCTAATCGTGCCTTACCAGATAGCCGAACCTTTTCAAATATTCATCGTCGACTTGGGGAAACTGGTAGTTTCAAGAAAGGGACTCCAGAAGGTAGACCTCGTGTAGTAAGAACTCCCGAAATTGAGGAAGCGGTGCTGCAAGAAATTGAGGAACATCCTGAGACGAGTACGAGGAAGATCGCTAGAACTCTGGATATTTGTCATCAAATTGTTTGGCGTATTTTGGTTGATTTTTTGTTATACCCATACCATATTTCAAGAGTGCAGGCATTACTCCCCAGAGATTTTCCACAGCGTGTGAACTTCAGTCAGTGGTATCTATAAAGTATTGCACTAAATCCGCAGTTTGAGACACAAATTTTGTTCACAGACGAAGCAAATTTTTCTCGGAATGACATTCAAAATTTCCATAACAATCATTTGTGGGCTAAAGAAAATCCCCATGCAATAACCGAAACCCATTTCCAACACCAATTTTCGGTTAATGTATGGGCAGGAATTATAGGTGATCATCTAATAGGCCCATTTTTTCTGCCAGGACGCCTTGATGGTCGTTCTTATTTACACTTTCTCGAAGAAGACTTACCTGGGTTATTGGAAGATGTGCCACTTGCGTTAAGGAATCGAATATGGTACATGCACGATGGCGCCCCTGCTCATTTCAGTGTAATTGTCCGAAACCATTTAAATACAGTTTATCCTAATCGTTGGATAGGTCGCGGAGGACCTCAGCAATGGCCAGCAAGATCCCCCGATCTCAACAGTTTAGATTTTTTTTATGGGGTCACCTTAAAACTCTTGTGTATAAAACTCCCGTTAATACTTTAGAAGATTTAAGAGAGCGAATAGTTGCCTCGTGTGAAACTATACGAAATACGCCGGGAATATTTGAACGGGTGCGTAATTCCATGCGTAGAAGGGCGGAAGCATGCATACTAAGTGCAGGTGGCCACTTCCAACAATTTTTATAATCAGTTTTGGTATTATTACTAATTAACAAATTTGTGCTATTCGTTTAGACTTTGCAGATTTTTTGCAGATTATGTTTTCAAATATTATTAGGGAATTGGTAATGCGTTATGAAGCAATTTTCAGATTCTCATTCATTTTAGAATTGATCTAATTTCTTAATTTGCTTTCTGTCGATTTTTATTTTTTTGAGTGATAATCATGCGTGGGACAAAGAAATACCAGGAGATCAAATTTTCTCAAAAATAAATGAGGATTTTAAAAATGATTTTATTTTGAGAAGAAAGCATTGGCGTAGTACTTTTTCCCCAAAAATATTCAATGCGAAACCCGTAGTGATGCCACTGTTTGAAAAAATACAAATTTGTGTACATCAGAAAATGCGCCTTGAGGCATGGAACATATGTATCAAATATGCCAAAGATGTCTACAAAATTATCTCAGTTATTATTAAAAAACTGATTATTTTTGAAAACTTTGCCACTCTGTATCTCAAAAGTTAAGGCGTTTAGGACATACGTCCATAGGAAGTTTTATTCTTAAAATGGTTCTAAGAATTACCTCCTTAAATATTAGCATGCGTTTAAGGAACACCCTGTATATCGGTGAGGGAAAAGTTCATAGGAGCGTTCAATTTATTATTACTGTAGATAAAGAGTGTTATTATTTACTATTGAATGTCCAGCCACGTTTAAAAATAGTCATTGATTTCTTCAGGTCTACGTAGTTCAATTGGCAGGCTTTTGGTTTGCGAGGATGATTTTGTAGTAACACCCCAATCTGCAAGATTTCTACATGTCATTCTTGAATTGTTTTTATTTTTGTTCAAAACGAATTGTATATGTGCTGTTTTTTCACGTTTTACTGCGACAATGACGTAGTTGCGTAAGGTTATCATAGTACTGTCTAGCTGCTGCTGTCTTTTCTCTAAGATATTTGGCATGAGCTCTTTCACGGGTTTTCATCATCAATTTGATATTATAAGTTGTATACGGGGATGCTTTATGTTTTCTGTTTACAGTGCAAATTTGAACATGTTTGTCAAAAAGCATAATGCACTTTTTGCACATGCACATGCTTATACGTAGTCGATTATTTGATTTGACCTTGCAAAATTTTATCTCTATCGTAAATTGTTCTAATATTTTCAAAGTATGCTGGACGGAAACCAGAAATGATGTCGACAGCAACACCTCAAGAGCGATCGAGCATCCAAACAACCGCCGAGCGGACCCAAATCTCACGAAAGCTCCGATCATCCCCTACTAGGACGCCCGTCAAATCTGCTCTCTCGCCAGATCGAAGACGCGAGTGGGAAATTGAGAAAAACAGCTTTCGCGATCCGCGTACGCCCTTCGCGTCGATCGTTGATCCTCGGCAGCGTTCGGGCGAGCTTTGCCATTGGCCGGAAAGCACGACAGATGTAGAGCGCGGCACGACCACGAAAGCTCGAAAAATACGAGACTTCAGTTGATTTCAACGTGCGTGACAGTGGTGTGTGTGTGCAAACATTTTTTTATTTACACATGGTCAGTGGGATTTTCTTTTGTCTCGCCGGATTCGCGGGAGTATGGTTTGGAAAATTTTTGGTCAGTGGCAGTGGTTGTTTTTGGCCCCAGGGGGCGGGAAACAGTGAGTTCTTGGAGATGTTAAAGAATGATTCAAGTGCAATTGGTTTATTGCGGATTTTCGTATGATCCCCGATCCATTTTTTATTTTGGAAAACATCGCAGAAAGATTATGTAATTGTTTTCCTCGGAGGCTTCATTATACAAGAGAGGTTCTTTAAATAATAATTCAAACTTTTCAGGGTTTCGCAAACAAAAGCTGTTAAAATAAAGAGAGGGAAATGTAAATTTTTGTTTGAGAACAGAACAGAACATTTTTTTGCGGTTGCCGCTAAAATGACGAACTAGAAATATAGTTAATATCTGAAACCAAAAAAATAACCCAGGATTTCATTTGATTCTGGTAAATTTTCCAATTTCACCGCTAAAAATGAAATTATTTTTGTCGGACAGGACGTATAAAGTGAGTTAGTATTATTAGTTTTGAAGACGTTAACATTGA
Organism: Leptinotarsa decemlineata; assembly: GCF_025532065.1. Taxonomy (NCBI): domain Eukaryota; kingdom Metazoa; phylum Arthropoda; class Insecta; order Coleoptera; family Chrysomelidae; genus Leptinotarsa; species Leptinotarsa decemlineata. Next base: position 14,012,575 of record NW_027412537.1, on the reverse strand, counting down.
TTGAAGTGTGATTGGTTTCTCACGAGTTCTCATGTTGAAAAACAACTACTTTCCTGGTAAACATTTCGGCAACGTAATGGTTGGTTTTTAAAATGTTATCTGTATGATAACACTGAATGTTATTGTTATTTTTGCTGGGATTACTAGAAAGTTAGTTTTTACAAAGCAAGTGGCAATTCTATCGAGGAAAAATTCAAGGTTTTCCAATCACTAAGTCCTTTAGAAAACAGCGGGAAAGGTGCATTTTCGTCCAATGACGAAAAATATTAGCACTACGTGCTTTTATATTCGATGAAGCGAACACATTTTTGTTTGTTGTAGGTACATTTGAAAGTAGAGTTTTCTCTTATTATTGTTTGGCATTTCATGTGATAAACGCTCAAAAATTGAAATATGTATACCTAATCAAAATTTGAAAATGGATGAAAATTAGGGATAAACGTTCAAAAATTGAAATATGTATACCTAATCAAAATTTGAAAATGGATGAAATTTAGGATATACTGAACACGTATGAGTATTTAATTGTTTATTCATTGAAAAATTGACTTCTTTTTTGATTATGGTTAACTCTATAAATAGTATCGATAAAATATCTATTAAATTTTTTGGACCTCATAAGAAATTAAAAGATTTTGAATAGTTTTAAGATCTGTTTGGATTTCGTTCAACAGAAAGAACATAAATATGAATGTCAATTGTAAATGATTAGAAATAATTACGAAATTCATCAATACAACTTCAATAACATCAATGCTAACTTGAAGTTGAACAGTTAAGTATCCAGAGTGACCGGGTAATTACAAAACATTGAGTTCAGTTTGACAATATAAATCTTTCAGTAAGAGTTTCTTTTCTGGTTCAAACTTTTAATCTTCTGACAAGCACATTATTTTTTGGATAAATTGAACTTTGTCATCTGCATTTGAACCTTGAAAAATAATATTTATTTGATACATACAGAGAATTCAGAAAGCACAAGTCAATTCCTTTAAATTCCCATATTTGAAGAAAGCAACTTAGAGTGCCTTGTTTTTTGATGAATTTGGTATACTTAGTATAGGTAATACATAAACAGTACCTTTGATTTTTCAACTCTTTAGATTTTGATTGAGACATCAGTTATCTGGTGTCTTTAATTGCACACGCATTTATCCACATTGAATTTCGTTTGCTTTTTGTATATTACTCATCCCCGTTCCACCAATTCCTAATTCACTGATAAACTTTTTTTTTTCACATGATTTTTCATTAGATAATGTGATATTAGTATTCACTCAAGATGTTACTAGTAAAAAAAGACTCATTTCATCCAATACTTTGTATTTTTTACACGAAAAAACTTTCGATTCTGTTCTCTCTGGAAGTTGAAGACTTACAAGGACTCTCTAAATCTATTTTTTATAATAATTAACCCATTCAATGAGATCAGTTACCTTCACTTATGTCTCTGATATCGTTATTTTCCACACAATACAAACAACAAATCATCTTCATGTATGGATGAAAAGCTATTTAAATTGTTTATTCTAAGATGTAAGTTTTCAATACTTCTTAAACAATTAGCGCTTGTCTTTTACTCTTCTGACAGTTTTCAAGAAGAAGATATAGAAAATTTTCATTAATATTCTATCTGAAAGCGATTGGCATTTTCCCAATGCACTAGATGAATTAGTCACGAAAAAAAAATAGCCATTTCATATTAACTACTGTGTATACCTGGCGAATATTTGAAAAACTCGTGTCTTTTAAAACTTTCTGTTATCACAAAAACACAAACAGCGGTAATTCTGCGGTTGATTTGTTGAGTTTGCCTTCAAAATATATTGGACAAAGCAAACGCGATGGCCAAGTTCGTTACAAGAAACACAGATCACATATTCAATTTAGAGTATTAGTGAAAATTCAGTGTGTCTCTGTCAAATTTGCGTCGTAGTAAAGTTTCATTTCTCAGAATTTCGTCTGCTACTGCGGTGAGCGCGTTTACTGCGAGAACGTGCAAGATTGTTCGATGGATCGTTCGTTACTTTTAGAGACTCTATCGATGCCATTTTGAGGAATTTCTCTTCTAGAAGGCTGGGAAACTTTTGTAATAATGTCGAATTTATTTCAGGTTTCCTAAATAGGCTGTATATATATTTCTGTATATTTTCATTACTGCCACTGGATTATTAATGCGGTTCATCCCTCATACGATACAAATCTCCAGAGAATACGATTCAGCTGTATCAGCTCCAAAAACCGCCCCTAAATTCCTTCTTTGCCAAAAATCTAAAATTGAAATCTCGCCAACGAACTCTCATGGAATTCCTTCTCCTAGGTATGAAATAACAAAGAAAAACACGAATATCCTGCCAATTTGGGAAGCCTGTGTCCTGGATCAAGGAGCATGCGCCACATTCGTCCTTTCCTTATTCATAATCGGTGTGAAGTTGGGCTGGAGATCATTTTCGACTTCCTCCAACCCACATTCAAGACGAAACTGTCATCCTCGAGATTAGAATTCAATAAAAGATCAAATTGAAATGGTCGGGGGGGTTTTTCTCATTTCCTTGGAAGTCTGATTGGAAAAATATCGGGATGAAACGTTACGTTGACGTGAATATTACTTCAAATTGCGGTGGATGGAATTGCCTTCATCTCTTGAGCCCTTCATGTGGCCTACCTTTCACCCCCCTCCTTTGTAGTGTTATCTTCTGCGAGAGATGAGATGCTTCAATCAACCGGAATTGAAATCGAATTTTATCGCAAACTCTCTCTGAGTTTGTTTTCGCCAATCTAGTAATTCTGGGGATTTGTGGAATACTTAAATTTAAGCGGTGAAAGGAAACGGGGATTTAAAGGGTTGAAAAATCGGTCTGCAATTTCAAAGTACCGAAAAATCAATGGCAATCATCCATTTGAAATTAGTTTTTAGATTGAATTGGTTATTTTTTGTTTGTTCCAAGTGTTTTACCTTCGCCAATCCTGACTCCTCATCTTATTCAACACTGTTTCCTACTTTACAGAAAAAGTACTTTCCAAAAGTAATCGATAAAGTCTACAAATCGTCGGAAAAAGTAATTCAGAAAAAAATAAATTTAGTTTAAAAAACTAAAAAACACGCTTTTAAACTTTTTAGTTTGAAAGCGTGTTTTTTAGTGTTTTAAACTACATTAATTTTTCATTTCTTTAGTTTAGTATGCTGTAAAAGCGTGTTATTTAGTCTTTTTAAACTATGTTTATTTTATCTGAACTTTGGGATCAATAATAAAAAAATACTTTTTTCTTATAAAGAAATATATGTACCCGCGAATAGATCAAGATAAATATGAAATGAAAAGGAGTTACAAAAAACAAACAAACTGACAAACAAACATACATACATACATACAGGTGAAGTTAATAAAAGCGTGTTAAAAATGGTTGGACATCTAATACAACACAAACAACTATCAAAATCTGTCTCCCAATTCTGGCAAAAGTCATGTAAATTCAACCGTTCTTAAAGACAAGCATGAGTGTAAGTAAACATGGACATATCCACATAAGCATTATTCAATTTGGATAAGTAAGGTTTGGCCCAGACAACAATTATCTAATGCTACGGGGGCAGCCTGAAAAGTTTTAAACGTAAACGCAACGTGAATAAAGTAGTACTCCTAAAAAACATACTGAATTTCGTTGTTCATCTCTTGACAGTTACTCACAGAAGTTTCAGCCATTTTGGACGCGCAGTATGAGTTGATATGAGTGTCTTCATGAAAATGACAAAATCGAGTATCAAACTGTCATTAAATATTTGTTTTCGAAAGGCACGCCTACGCAAATCAAAGACGAGTTGGATTCTGTGTATGGGAACTCTCCATCAGCATTTATCACAGTGAAATTTTGGGCATCTGAGACGATGAAAGTTCGGAACGTCCAAAAACTGCAACTATCGATGAAAACATCGTCCAAATTCGCCAAATGGTGCTACACGACCGCCGAATTTAAGTGAGGGAGATGGCAGAGGTTATGAATATGTCAAGAGAACGTGTTTGTCATATATGAAATCAACATTTAGGCATGAAAAAGCTGTCCGTGCGCTGGATGCCGCGGTTGCTCACGTTGGACTAAAAACGTGTTCGAATGAATACTGTTGGCGCAGTTTAGGCGCAATTAATCCGAGTTTTGGCGCCTACCAATTACTGTAGATGAAACTTGGATATGCCATTATAAGCCCGAAACAAAAATATTCAGTCCAAACAGTGGACTGTGAAGGGGGAATCAGCTCCAAAAAAGCAAAAACTGTTATTTTGGCAGGAAAAAGTGATGGCGACTGTTTTTTGGGATAGTCATGGTGTTAATAATAATAAAAAATGTTCGTTTCAACAACAAATAAACAAAATTAATATACGAAATCAATTACATGGGCCTGCATTTATATGTTTTTCCACAAAATGAAATCAAACAAGTCAGGGACACTAGAGGGTTTTCCAGACATTGAGTTACAGTATTACAGTATAGACAGTATATCAGTATGAACAGTATCTCAGTATAAACAGTATATCAGTACAAAGTATAATAGTCAACATGCAGGCTCTATAACTGCAGCCTATATAAATATTGTAATAAAATAATGAGTAAGAAAAAATATGTAACCGACAGAATAGTTGGAATACGCAAAAGCAGTGAATGAAGTAGAGCTGATAATACGTATAAAATGTATGTATATGTATAAAATGATATATTATGAACTTAGTGCAATGAAGGGAAGTATCAAACAGATGAAATAAGATAAAAAAATGAGAGCATTCAATATAATTTTAAAAGCGGATCCAGTACTCGCGTTTCTTGAAACAGATCATTTATGTGATACTTATTATCTTCAAAAAGGAGAAACCATCACAGGTGCTTAATACGCATCATTACTTGACAAGTTGAAGGCAGAACTTGCGAAAAACGACCACATTTGCAAAAAAAATCCTGTTTCACCAAGATACCGCATCGTCTCACACCACAGCGGTTGCCATGGCGAAAATCTACGAATTAAGGTTTGAACTGCGTGACAACCCGCCTTACTCACCTGATCTAGCCCCAAGCGACTTCTTTTCGCCAAATGAAGAGGCAATCATCTTCGTGAACAATTATTCTGCAGAGAAAAACGCCGGGTACTATTTGGAGGCATTGCTGGGAGAAGCGTGAAAAAAATCTAAAAAACTGTTTTGTATCTTTGTTAGGCCGGAAACTTTTCATACCTCCCTCGTATATCTTCTTTATTTGAAGTGTCAGGGCCCTATGTGGTACTGTATAAGTTTTATATATGCAATTCGATTGAAGAGTATGAAGAAGTCTTTCTAGTTTTAGTGAGTTTCCTGAAGGTGGTAACTTGGTTGGCGAAACGCGCGTTGAAACACATTGTTTCAGCTCTGGTGTGAAAATGTGTTTTCCATCAGATTCCCAGTGAGTCAGACATTATTAAAATTTCAGTTTAAAAACAAACCGAAGGCATTTTTCAAATCGTTAGGATAGATGTAACGGTTACGACAACCGTTGCTTTATTTTCAATCCTTTCATTGTTTCTTCCATTAATAATCTTGATTTTTGTGTATATTTTGTATTATATTGGTAAATGTAAGTTTTTTCATGAAATACTCTGTTTGGACAATATTTTTTATACTGTTTTCCTTCTGTAAGAATTGAATTGCATCAGCGTTTAGCGTATCACCGATATTTGTTCTAATTTGTTCTAATTTGTTCTTTTACTGTATTCAAATGTATCTAGTTATACAGAGTGTTTATTAAACATGCGGCAAAAGTTTAAGGGGCCATTCCTTGGACTATTTTTAGGATATTTTGTCCTTTGATGATTTTTGATAGGGCATTTTCTTTCGAATATACGGAGCGAAAAAAAAATAATTCGACAATTTATTACCAAAAATTACATGTAATGTTTCTTAATCTACAAGAACATCGACTTTGGAACTCTTTTAAACACCAGGATCGTTTCTGATTGTGTTACCCCAAGCAAATTGAATGTCTGCAGCTGTTTGTAGTAATCGGAATGTTGTTGATAGATACCGACGGAATTGTTAGATTTTTTATTACTTGGTAGGTCCGCTATACTTTTATTTCGGCTAAGTTAATAATTTCAAAATTACCAAAATTGTTATTGTTGAATTTCTTCTTTGTCCCGTATCTTCGAAACAAAGCGCCTTATCAAATCATCAAAAGACAAAATATCCTTAGGAATAGTCCCTTAATTTTTTGTCGCATGTCTAATAAACACCCTGAACCATGATTCATTATTGTGTTTTTATTGCAGTTTCCTGCTAAAAATATGATGATATTGAAGGATGAATGAATCTTAGATTTTTTTAGTTTCAGTAAATCATATTTTGCTCTCATGGTTCAAATAGGTAAAAAAGAAAAATATACTAAAGTTACGTACCTAATTATGTTTAACATAAGTAATAAAAAAGTTGTAATATTTTTGTTAATTACCAACTGATTTTGAAAAACATATTTTTTCCATTTAATAATGTCGCCAAAAATCGGAGGCTTCCTCCAAAAAAAATTATATGTGAAACCTCCAATTAAAAACGAAAAACCCTGTCCACCGCGAAATCTGGACACTGAAAAAAACCAACGCATTTTCCAAGACGGACCTACCAAGAATCAACCATCCCAACGCTTAGTTTCCACGTCTCAAATCAGCAAACACGGGCAGAAGGAAATGTTTTTAAACTATTGATTTTTCTTGATTGTGAATCATGCCAGAGTAACGACGCCTAACAGTACAGTCAGCGCTGAAAATTTCGCATGACGGGAGTGAAATTCTCCAGCTTTGCATGGTTGCCAGATCTAAGACTCCATAAACAACTGAAAAAAAAACTACGTCGTTTTTGATATTTGAAATACTTTTGACCTAAATATTTCGTTTTAGAATGGCATAGTAATTTGATATTGGCTGAAAAGTTGAACTCACACTACAGTATTGTTGAGTTGTTGGAAATCGCAATGATAATATACGGGGTGGTCAAAACATTCTGTTCAAGAAAATATCTTCAAGAAAACAGCATTAACTGAGTTTTACAATGTAAGGGCGTTTATATCAATTTCAAAAATATATCAGACCAGTAAATGATAACCTTAATATATATACGAATTCAGCTGTTCATTTAAAGTAAACAAAAATACACTGAAGCACGTGTTTAGTTTTGTTAACTGTTATGTGAAAATATCAACGTTGAGTTGTTCAATACTTTCAAAATATCATCTTCTTAGCCAAGCAATAGATTGATAGATATTCAACCTAACATACACATAGAAAAACACAATAAGTGGAGCTCATTTTGAAAAATATTATTACTTGAGATTATGATACTTGTGATGCACTATTTGGAACCTTTGGTACAGTAATGAATATTGGTGGAGTTTGATCCCAACACCAAACCGTTATTTCAACACCTCAACACGTGTTTCGATCACCAAGTGATCATCTTCAAGAGGAAGATTGAACTCAATTTAGTCGTCCTTCCACAATCTGAAAAGCTCGATAAAAAACGCTTGATTTCCTTCACAAAAAATGACTTTTGGTCAATACTATTATTGATCCGCACTTTGGATAACTTCTAGTCGAACAACAATAAAATTGTTCGAAACTCTACCTTTATCTGTCTGAAAATTTCACTAACCAATCAACTACCCACTGCTCCTCATTGCTCCTGATAACAAAATTAGGGTAACAATGATTGGCACAAAGCCCAAAAGAAAAAGGGACGAGGTTTATTCAACAATTATTATTCACTTTTCTTTATTTAGAAAACCTCTGCTACAAGTGAAATCTACTAGTATTTTTCTGATTCTAAGTTTATTTTTTCATATTCATGTAAATTTCACATCCTACAAAACGGGGTTAATAAGTTAATTTTCTGAAATCTGAAAATGATTTAGTGGAATTTCAAAATATCACTTGTGGGCGTATCAGAAATAATTTCAAACATCTGTGAGTCGGTAAATACAATAATCAATCTAAATCTGTCAAAATATACTATTTACATATAAATTATTATTTAATAAACTGTTGAATAAATCTCCTTTTTTCAAACAAGGTTGTTACTTGCCGAAAATAGACTATTGTTGATATTAGTTCTCTGATATGATAAGGAAAATGATTGTACATTCAAATAACACTTTTAGTACCGAATCTCATAGGAATGGCTGGTTACAACTTTAATTCACTAGTTTGGCGAATATAACATTCATCACGTATTATATTAATACATTTATGATTAGTAAAGAGAGATTCAAACAAGGTTATGTCAAAATATACTGCTCTTTTTACAAACAGTGATTTTTTTTAGCAAAAAGTTAACACTTTGAGACTGCAAACTTTTACATTCCAAAATGAATTTCTTTTTTCTAATAATCTCTTGTATGACGTGTCTCACTCACAAAAATCATATAGTTTTTTTCCATTACTGAAAGAATGGAAATGAAACATTCGTTATATATTACTCATAAATCTAAGTTCTGCTGAAAATGCCGTCGACTTGGCAACGCATTCGACCGTGACCTAACGGCGACGAGGAAATGCGTTGCGTTACGCACTGGTTGGGCATGCGCGTTGGTCCTTTCGCCAAAAAGCTTTTTCGTGACGTGTGCATGCGCTTTTCGATGCGTCACCGCTCTCCGTATACAAACAAAGCTTTGTTTTCTTTATTTTTCCTCGGCTTCGCTTGCCGTAAACGATGAAAGATGATGCCGTTTATGTTCGGAAGTTTCATTCATATGATGGTCTTAAAAAGCCGAAGTTTGCGGAAAATGATTGGGAAAACGGGGTAGTAAGCAGCGCTGGCTATATATTTTATGTTTTGTTTTATAACGATGAAAAGGTTAACGAGACACATGTATTATAGACAATCAAATGCGTTTACTTACTATTTTTATTTGACAAGATTTTTGATAGATTATAGTAAGTCATTCATACTTTCAATTTTACAACAAGAAATCGGGAATTCAAGATGAGAGAGGCTCGATGGCTCGTTTATCAGACCATTCAAATGTATATTTTATTAAAAATTTTTTACAATCAAGTTTCTCAGAATTATACGAACTTCTGAGAAAACTCTGACATTTTTATATTTCTAATAAACACTTCCCTCATCACTAAAGTAATTTTTTATTCAATATCCATCAGAAATGACGATGTTCGCCACATATTGTTCACAGATTCTTGAGACAGTTTATACATTCTCTTGACTTTCTCAGCAGGAACCCAGCAGGAACACCGCAGCTATATGCGGTGAAAACTAAGATTTGGTCTGCCTCTTTCAAAAGTATTTTCTTCTCATTATTTTTCATTCAAATGTACATCATATAATATCTCATATATCCATCATCCTATGAAACGAAACAGGGGCATTACTTAAGCCAAATGACATCTTGAAATAACAAAGAGGCCGAAGTCGTGAAATTTGTTTGGTCGTGATGAGAAAGATTTACTGAGATTTGATTATATTCGGAGCTAAAATATAGATTAGACATGTTAAGTGTTGTTAGCAACATGAAAAAGGTCACCAATCACTGCTGCAATGTTAGAATCTTTGGTGAAAACTAGGATTTGGACTGCCTCTTTCAAGAGTATTTTCTTCTCAAAATTTTTCATTCAGATGTACATTATACAGTATCTCATATATTCTTCATCCTATGAAACGTAGCAGGGGCATTACATAAACCAAATGACATCTTGAAATAACAAAGAGACCGAAGCCATGAAATTTGTTCGGTCGTGATGAGAAAGATTTACTGAGATTCAATTATATTCGGAGCTAAAATATAAATTAGACAAGTTGAGTGTTTTTAGCAGCATGAGAAAGATCACCAATCATGGCTGCAATGTTAGAATCTTAAGTGAAAACTAGAATTTGGTCTGCCTCTTTCAAGAGTAATTTCTTCTTATTATGTTTCATTCAGATGTACATTATATGTGTATCTTATATATCCATCATCCTATGAAACGTAGCAGGGGCATTACTTAAGCCAAATGGCATCTTGAAATAACATGAAGGCCGAAGTCATGAAGTTTGTTTGGTCATGATGAGAAAGATTTACTGAAATTCAATTATATTCGGAGCTAAAATATAGATGAGACATGTTAAGTGTTGTTAGCAGCATAAAAAAGGTCACGAATCATTGCTGCAATGTTAGAATCATTCAGTTTTTCAATGTGATGAGTTTAATATATTTGTTACCTATCCATACAAAGAAGTAACATTACTATTATTCTATGGAAAACACTCTCAACACCAGAACAAAAATTACGGTCTCTCGACGCTAACTTTGAGGCTGACAACTTATGGAATTAGACAAAAAGACTGAATAACTCTAACGGGACTTTACAGGAGGTATTGCTTTTATAAAAATGGCCGATCAGAAAGGGAGAGTCGTTTCGGCTGCGGCAGCATTTTCTTTGCTGATGTCGAATTGTGCTCTATGGAAGGCTTGAACGAATGGCTGCTTACAACTTTAATTGCATACAACTGTAATATCAAGAAATTGCCTTCAGAAAACTGATCAACTTCTCCCTAAGGTCTCAGCATTCTGAGATTCGAAGCGTTATGCAGAATAGATTAGATTAGATTTTTTATTGGTCAAGTTATTACACCTTAGTGCTATGACAAGTCAATAATGGCACCTTTCTAAGAATTCTGAAAGAGTCATTAGATAATTAGTTTATTTTTGATGTAACAATTGCACTTTCCTACTGTATAAATGGATTCTCCATAGATCTCAAGCTGATATATTCAGTAATGTATCAGTAAAAGTTGTGAAATCAATTTAATATTAATTATGTATGATTGACATAATGTTTTTTAATTAGAAGATATAAGAGGTTTCTTATAATTTTTTAATAAATAATACAATTCCAGTTCGTTGCAAAAATCGGTTGCACTTTAAAATGCCGGCGTTGGCCATTTTTTGATAATAGTTTTTGTTTCACAATGATATCAATTAAAATGATGACCAAAAATTTTCCATTCTACTTTCTTCTGAAATATTTATTTAAAAATTTTGCACTCATAAATATTTTCACCATTTTAAACTGAAATGTTTTCTTTTTCAGATATTATTTTTATAAGAGATAATGTACAAAGGATAACGCTATTTTTATACGAAACATAACAGTACAAATACAACAGAGTACAAAGCATCACCAAACTCAGCGAAATTCAGGATAACCACAATGACAATAACGGCTACCAATCTTCTGTGAACCCGACCCAGCTCCAACCCTCCGTACCGCAAAAGAAATCTGACGAAAAAAATGATTTTCAGTTGACGATGCGTACCTTACACCATGAGTGAAACTCTAAGCCAGGACCCGGACGGGTTAGGGGTCGCGTACACGACCCTGGCGCCGTCTTATCCGGCTCCTGGAACTCCCAGTTCTACAGTGCAGGACGCACCTTCGGGGGCGAACCTTCCTCCTTTCTCGACTTTCTCCTCGGACATGGACTCCGGAGGAGCTTTCAGTTCGGTCTCCGACAGACTTTTCAGTGATACTCGGCTCCTAGACATATCAAACTGGGACTATTACACGGAGGCGCGGTTGCTGGATAGGGGGGACAACTCCCTGTCCATCATCACCTCCCAGCCCCAGTACCGGCCGTGGGAATCGAAGCCGATCGACGCGTCGACATCTTCGTATGCGGCCACCACCCCCGTGAACACCTTCGCTGACGCTTTCGCCCAGCAGAACGGCGCTTCGAAGCTGCCGTCCTTCCAGTCACAGTTCCAGAGCTTCAACGAGCCGGTAACCACCAGTGAGACGACGCTGACGACGCTCACCAACTTGACGCCCGTGTCGCCCAACCCTGCTAGTCCACAAAGCTTAACCCCCTTGAACTCTAATTTCCACACCCTAAGTGCTGTTAACGTCAACCCGCGTAGCTATCCCCTGGTGCCGGCGCCCATCCAGGCTCGGGAGATCCCCTCCATCCAGCAGCAGTTCCTCGACGAGAGGCATATCCAACTGTACTCGCATCCTCCGGCGAACATCACCCTAAACAATGCACTGCATCCCACGTTCCTCAACAGCCAGAACGGAGCCATCATCCAGAACAACCAGCTAATCTCTTCACCGACGGTGGTGACGGTGATCAAGTCCGAACCGGACCTCAAGCTCACCACGCTGCATCAGGATCAGATCAAGATCCAAAACTTACACCCTACGCAGTTCCAGAACCCCATGACGCAGATCCAGAACAGTGACGGGGCCATCTACAACGGCATCGAGAAAAAGATCAACGGAAACATGACTTCTCCGACGCGGAACGATTTCCGGAAGAAGGAGAGAAGGAAAATACGCACTTCTAGTCTGGAAAGCTCATTGGACAGTGACGGGGCTTCGAGCAACATGGAAATCGGGTCGGAAAACTCGGGGCAAGTGGCCGCGGTTTCGAGCACGGCGGGCTTCAAGGCCCACCAGATGCACGTGAATAGTTCCGTGGACATGGATACGGACATCAGTGGCGGTAGCGTGGACAAGCAGGTGAAGAAGAAGAGGAAACGATGCGGCGAATGCATCGGGTGCCAGCGAAAGGACAACTGCGGGGACTGCGCACCCTGCAGGAACGACAAGAGTCACCAAATCTGCAAGCAGAGGAGGTGCGAGAAACTCACCGAAAAAAAGGTTAGTGGATTTTTTGTATGCTTTTGATTCTCATAAGCACATTTCTGTGAAACTAACATTTATATCTGTCAACCTATAAGAACTGGTGCCCATTTTGGTATTTTTTGTATTATCATTTATTGTAGAAACTATAAGTACCTCTATCTTTCAATAAAAAATGAATTCGGTCTAAGAGAAAATCAGATTTTATTTAGAGAAAATGCTCTTATTTGAAACAAGATAAAATGCATGTTCAAAACAAGAGATGGGCAAATTTGAATCAACGTGGAGGATTTTTCAGTTTAAATTAATATTCACTCGCAGAGCTGTGCAAAGTTCATGTGTGAAAAATTACGGAACATTGTTATAATTTTCGCAAAATGAAGGCAAAATCAAGAGTTGCCGTCAAAGTTCAACACTTTCTCTTCGGTGCTACGTATACAACGCGGTACTTACTGATATAGCGGAGTTTTATCCAATTATAATACTTACCCATAAAAATATCTTTCAACTGTGCAAGACCCCAGTCTTGTAAAATCTTTTCCATTATGGTAGATACAAAATAATCGGAAAGAAATTGCACTGCCTACAGACACATAAAATACTTCCTCCTCAAAAACGCAACACACCAACATCACTTTCCAACACATACTGGCGCGTACGCGATGCTTACAACGAAATTCCCCGCTCACCTCTCACTTAAGATGGTCATAGAAAGACCAGAGCACCACAGGTTTTTTCAAACTGAAATGAATGAAATACTTCTTTAAAAGAAACCCTGTTCATTCGATACAAAATTTCTCTTATTTTCAGTCGATCATGATATAGTTTTGTATGTAGATTCACAAAACGAATTGAGTTATTTGAAGGAATACAGTATTAAATACAAACGAACACTATGTATTCAGATCGAGTTGATATTGCTCTTCATTTGAAACAGTTTATTTTTCCCTTCAAATATATGATATTATATTTTCTTGATTCAAAATAGTTCATCTTCGCAATGATCAAACGAATGATGTCGTTGAAAGGCCAAGAAATTTGAATTATTTGTTGAAAAAAGTGTGATTTTCTGGTGGAACATGGTGATGTTGGCATAAAGTAATAGTTTTTCCAATAGAGATAAAAATTTCAAAGCAACCTATGATCTTCTTTTAAAGAAATACTTTTTAATGTGCATAAGCTTAACAAGTAAGCCATTTTCAATATCTTTTGTTTCTTTATATGCCGTTAATATTTCATTATTCCGAATGTCCAACTTGACGTATGTTTTCCTCTTTTTTAACCGTTCACCAATATACCACCGCTATAACAGCTCACTAATATACCAAACTCTAAATAATTCATTCGCAAATAAATTCTAGGTACTTCCAAAGTCTTTCAAACATTGAAACTCATGCCCTTCCAAAGACTATAGTGAAAAGTAATCCCGGTATCAAAAATCGTCAATTTATTCGTCGGATTTATTCCGGCTACTCCCATTCAAATCTGAGACCGGAGCAAGCGAAAGCTTTGTCAATCGTAGGTATAAATTTTGCTGGCCTCGTATTACACACGCATACACACATACGCATTTGCTGGGGAATAATTGGGACGGTCCATGTGTGGAATTTAAGGGATGTAGGGTGACTGCAAGCACACGCACGATTCGCAGTGTTTCAGGGATGGAAGTAGAAATGGCGATTGGCTGATTGGGATGATTCTGATTTCAACATTCAGTTTTATTATGATACATTGGCTCAACTTGAAAATATTATACTTGACGTTTGGCTAAACCTGCGTCAGTTATGATTTCATAAAAAGTTTAAAACATCAGTTGAACATGTAAATGAGGCATTTAAAGACGTAATAATTACAGAGCAAATGAAAGTAGTTTGGGAGGAAGGGTATCATTGACAATAATAAACTCCAAAACGAAAATATTTCGGAATTTTTGTTATTGAGAGAAATCATATGAAACGTCAAATAGTCTGAATTGATATTTCATTATCATTGTGACTATAATAATAATAATTATTTATCAACCATTGTTGCTACACTATATATGCTGATAGATGATTACATATTCAATTGTATCTTCATGGGTTGGAAAGTTCCGGGCCTAAAAAAAAAGCGTTTTTTTTTTGTTCAAAATTAGCTTTATTATTCAACGTAATCTCTATCTAGAGTCACACAATCATTCCAGCGCCGTTTTAATATTCTAATATCACTTTTGTGGAACGATTCATCTTTTGCCCCAAAATAGGCCTCAGTTTCAGCATTCGAGCAAAATTTCTTACCGACGAGCATTTTTTGAGATCTGCGAACAGCCAATAGTCGCTGGGACTTAAATCTGGCGAATACAGTGGACGTGGGAGCAATTCGAAGTTCAATTCATGTAGGTTTCTAATATTTTGTCGGGTATTTTCCATTCACTGAAGTTGTTAGAAACTTATATCCAACAAGTAAAGAGACCTGAAGAATATTAAGAGGTATTAACAGATGTAAGGTACAACAAAATAAAAATTATTAATTTTAATTACTAAAAATATATAGAAAATTATTATAAGAAGTCTATTCGATAGTTTTCCAATATTTTTTATTCACTGAAGTTGGTAGAAACATTTATTTTACAAGTGAAATAGATATATGTTCAGATGAAATCAAAATTACTGATGATAGTTGGGATAAATAGTAAGAAAAACGTAATTTGAAGACTTTATTATAATTACATGACGTTCTTTATTTACTAAGGTAGGTTGAAGAGTAGTTGAATATCATTTATAGCCCTGGATGTTTTCCCTAATAAATATTAGAGACGAGGACACACAATACATATTTTTCTAGTTGGCTATGACTTTGACAGTTACTTTTATAATAATTATCATTCTAGTTTTCGGCAATATGGCAAAAATAGTGCACGCAGCTTGTATAATTTGTATATATTTTAGTGAAAGTGCTCATTTTTTTAGTGAAAACTAAACGTCATTGTTTTCGAAAACAAAAAAAGGTTGCTAGGCAACACATTACGGTATCAGGTACCGTAATGTTCGGTTCACCGATTGCAAATGAGTGAAGGGTAAATTGATTTAATAGATAGAAGGAAATACAAGGTATTTTATTTTCATTCGGTAACGCTTGAAATTGATTTTCAGCAGATATTTCCTATTTTCTCAACAAAATTGAAAAATAGAAGCAGTTTACAAATTACTTTCGCTGCAAGGACTAGTTTCATAGTTTCACCAACATTTCTTTTTTTTTTCTACAAAATAATAGTTACAAAGATTTTCATCGCAGACGATTTATCTTTCGTTAGATATACACACGGTATTGAAAATAATACCCAATCTTGGACCAGGGCAGCGTAAAGAAAAATCAGGCGGGAAGGGAATCCAAATTTTCCCAACCCCAACCCCAATTTTCGAAAAAGTGAAAGCCGAGGGATTAGTTACTACTATAATATATTATACTTAGCTTAGCTATCCAAAGATTGGCTGAATGGTTATGCCCGTTAGAGTAATTATAAAAATAATAATGGGAATTATTCTACTTTGGACCAATATCCTTGGTCTTTCACGATATTCACCATGTATAGGAATATTCAATACAAGAAAGGAAACAACACTTAAATAATATTGTGCTTATTGTTTTCTACTATTATTTTCTCTATCTCACGGCCCGAAATTTCCCAACTTTTCCAAGTCGAAAAAACAGCGAAAAGTTGGGAATTTTGTAAAATTGACACTTCAAAATTTGTGGACTGTTCAGGACCGTTCTCTTACTTGGGAGAAGGTAATTTTTTTTTAAGTTTTCAAACAACTCTGAATTCCAAGTTATGTATGTTGGGAAATCCCAACCTTCTTCTGGTTCTTTCCCTTTTCTTATCACCTCTCCCTTTCTTTTCTCTCATTCTAATTTTTTTCATGTTTATTCACTTTTTAATTTTTTTTTTATCTTCACGGCCCAACATTTCCCAAGTCGAAAAAGCAGGGGGGGACATTCCCCCCATCCCTCCCATGGCGATGGCCTTGCTTTGGACCCAACACTCTTCATCAAGAAAATTCATGTATGGAAGTTGTTCAAAAGTAGAATTCAAAATTATCCAAAGAGAATATCCAGATTATTTATCATAGACATCACCACAAATATTTTTACATATTAGCGAGATGTGGATTGTCAGCCTAAAGGATTTTTTCAAGGAAAAAAGGAAAAATTTTGAGTTGATGATTGAATTTCGTTTCATATATATATTCATTATAAAAATATTTTATTGCCTATTCACCGGAAATATCATGTAAGAATATTGAAAAATATTCAATTAAATTAGATCATCAAAATTAATCTTCTAAAGATAGTTCCTGATCTAAATACCTTATCTGTAAAATTTTCGGTTTATGATTGAATAATTGAATAGAACTGGCCTGAAAATCCATATTAAATCTAATTAATACAGTTTTTTAATTGATTTTCACTATGAGTATCATACTTTGAAATACGGAACAGTTGTCCCGCAAGAGGGCGCCGAAATGAAAAGTTATAGTTTATCGTTATGAAACTACATTATCAATAGTGTGTCACACTTAGTAGGTACTTTTTCTAATCAAATTGTAATGGGCACCAAGAGGCGGAGAAGGAGATATGACAGTTGAGGTCATGATGTCCTCCTTGAATCAAAAATCAAAACAGTTTTTGCATGTCTTTCTCAACCAATGTGTCTTGAAGATGAATTTGATTTTTTTGTTTTCACAATGAAAAGTTACCTCTCCATTGAACCTCATTGTGGTAACTCACGACTAATGATTGAATATAATGGTTTTACCAAGATGCAAATATTTTCTATAGGAACTTGATTAACTTAGCAGTGATTAGTGAAAATTCTATCAGAGAAAAAATATGATTTTGCACTACTGCAGCTAGAGCTGATGAACTTACAAGTAGTGGTTATAAGAAAAAAGTTACTGAGTATAAAATACTCATTTGCGTTAAGTAAGCTAACTTTCAGATATATCTGATATATCATGAAGATGTTTACCAGTGAGGATGACAGTGTTCCATGTAAGTGAAAATGCTTACCTTTCATTTAGTATATCGTCTACAACTGAACGTATTCAAATGTTAAATGACATCATTTACAACAAAAAAGCGAACTTTAATGTACGATTATTCAATCAAAAAACTACAATCAACCGCGTACATGATAAAAGATCACGGTATAACATACAACACATATAAGGAATATGACTGCTGATGCAAATAGGATGCTTGGATTCATTTACAGAAATGGCAAAAACTTCAAAAGTATCGCCACCTTATAATTGCTATATTTTGCGTATGCCAGATTTAAGTAGGAGTATGGATCTTTGTTATGGAATCCGGTTTATGACTATCAAAAAACATCAATTGAGAGCGTCTAAAAGTTGATGGTCAATACCCCACGAGAAGCATCGATCATAACATTTTGTTGACACGATTTGATATGACATCTTTGGAAAATAGGAGAGTTATCCTTGGTATACAATTCCTGCATAAATTACTAAACAACAATATTGACAGTACGGTTCCTTTACCCGAGATCTTAGTACCAAGAAGTGAAGGTCGACACAATCTGAAATTCTATTGCGAAGCATCACGCACAAATGTTATGCTACGATCACCATTGAATTTTATGTGCCGTAGCCTTAATAAAATCTGTGAACACTGCGATATTCATTTCCACTATCTGAACGTCTTGGTATCTTGTATCCACAATCACTTTTAGTGATACTATAAATAACATTTGTGTCAGTACTACTACATTGCATGATTTGTAACTTTTTGTGTTATATACTAAATTTTTCATTCCGCTTTTGAAATTCTACTTACACGAATATTTTATATATATTTTGTTTTAGCATTTACTTTCATACATTTCTATATTCCATTATTTTTAATATTCATATTTATAATATTTACTCTGTAATAATAGCATTTCCTGTAACTGGGTACCCCTATTGGAAATTAATTGCTTTTTTTTTTATATTGTGTAGGAATCCTGTGAACGATATCTGACTCAATTCCATAACGAATGTTTGGAATACAAACCGAATAGAGGGAAGTGTTTTTGTGTAATTCAGTGTTCATATAAAAAGTATTTGTTTCGAAAGTTTTTTCTTGTGTAATTCAATGTTTATATGAAAGTGAGCTGTTTCGAAAAGGCGTTTTCTTCCAGTTTGTGTCTGAAACTTACTTCTTTGCATGAGCTACACATCTTTGTATAAAATTACTTATTATGAAATTGAATGCTTGCTTCCTTCCTTCCCACATGTTTTTTTGTATCAAGATGGAGAAATAGAGAGCTAAAATCTTTCTTTTCCCAAAACGTAGATGTATATTCGGCACAACGTTTCTTTTTATGACTACCGAAAACTTCCCTCAATGCACCTCATTTCGCCGTTGTCACAACCAAATTCTGAAAGATCTTCCAACAGTGATATTCGTTTCCCAACTTCTGAAAAGTTATAAGTGGAATCCAAACTTTTAAGTGTCGGGCTCCTTTCCGCATCTGCCATTGAAATCCCCGAATCACAAAATTCTCCACAAGCGAGTACAATCTAGCGACAATGCACTCATCGAAAATATTCTCACAAGTTCGTTAAAAACGTAATATGTTATAATCAGTATCATCAACTTCCTATTGTGAGCGTATTCTTCAAATACATTTTCGCCATTATGTGCACAGTAGCAGCGGTTCGTTTTAGTTCTCGAGCGGTTGACGCCGCGGAAAGTTATAGTTGATTTGTTTGGGCGGCTGTGCCGAGAAACAGCTGGCATAAGTTTATTCTTCAGGACGCAGCTGTTGGTTTGTGGAACGCACTACCTGGTTTAGGACGTACACACACTCAATATATGACATATGCTGAGTCGACTTTATTCGGGATGAGAATTTAATCGAGTCGTTGATGGATTTTTAGATTTCAGCGTGTGACGAGAACTTCTGGTGTATTACTGGGACGAGCGAAAAGTTTTACCCTGTTTATTTAGCGCTAAAACAAATGCAGTTCTTGAAACTCGAGTTCCTGACCTCAAATGTAGGCGTGGCCTTCCTAATCCTTGATAAATAATCATTATTGTTTCTTTTCCTGGCCGTGAAAAATTATTATTTCTTCAAACCGGGGCAAACCATTTATTTGGTGCACCCTAAAAATTTTTGTGAATTTCATGTTCTCATAACAGAATTCCAAGAAAAATACGAAAATACTTACCTATCTCGAAAAAAAAAAGGATTTTACTGAAAAGTCAAGTAGATTTTCATTTTGAGCTTTTACGTCGCTTAAATTCAACAAAAAAGGTAATGTTTCGAATTATTGATAAAAAATAGTGTCCACCCTGAGACGGAAACAAATAAAATAAACACTCCTTTCTTCTCAAAATGCGAACCCTTTTTCGAGAATGGTATTGCACATTTAGTCGCCAAAAAATGTTTAACTTGGCACTGGCTAAGTTTGTTTGTCTCTCTTTTGTATGGGATTGAAAAAGCCAGGATCTGTTTCGCCTGGTTCGAAAATGACAGACAACTTGAGAATTTTTGTAAAGCAATATTTGCAGGGCTATGATATGTTCAATACTCGTATACGTTCAAAATTGTTGAATTAAATTCACTGTTTCATTCCATATGAACATGTATCTAATAACACTGGTCAACAAAATTTTAACTGTTTTTTGTCACATGAAAACTTATATCAAACTTTGAATCTACTAGGGTCAATAACCAATATTGTATCAATGAAAAAAAATGTACACAACAGGTTTTTGTCTTGACATCAAAGCATATATTTTGGTGAAAATTCCAAGCGTGTTCATTAAATTAAATTTTTTCAAGAAGAAATTTCATATTTTCGTAAGTCTCTTTCATATTAGAACCATGAGCAACCTGCACTGAAGGGAGTTTGTTTCTGTTATGCAGCAACACTGCTATCAAACTAGTTTTTGAGGAGTCAATGAACAGTCGTCAGTGACTTGGATCATATTCAAAATTGAATAAATTAATCACAACATAAATATTATTACAATGGACTTTAGGAAAGTAAGGTTTTATTTCATCATCACAATGTCGAAAATAAGAAACATTTGTATCAGGAGAAAGTAAATTCCAGTCCTTTGATCTAGACCCCAAAAGCTCAGCCTGTTTATTCAGAAAAATTAAAATCACGTACTAAATCGTTTAAATCACTTCGTGTCAATAAGTGCGGTTTTTTTGAAGTTTGCGGTTCACAACTTGGGTCTATCTCCATATTCCTCATGCGAACAAATTCTGCCGGACGGGAATCCCGACTTTCTGATCGATTTGGAGGATGGGTCTGTTGGCCGAAGACAAGTTTGGATACTGGATAGTATGTTTGGACTTCGTTGTAATGCCTTTTATTTTTGTTTGATTCAAATAAAAGCCTAACCTAATAGGAGTCTCACACACGTTACACAACATTTATCTGGGACCCAGAATTTATCTTGATGCTGCACAGTAAATCCAAAATATTCTTAAAAGCACTGCTCAATTAATGGGGTGAAATTTCGACGCTGGAGTGTAAAAGCTGATTCTTCACACACATAACAAGACTGTTAGGGTTAGTAGAACAGTTTCGTTGCATATTTGCGATGTAGGTACCTAACGAAAATAAAATGTATGTTAGATGATGCAATAGCTATACCTACAGCCGCCTAAATGACGTTAATTAGGCCAGAAATGAATATATAGCTGTCACAATGTAAACTGGATGTGATTGAAACAAAATACTTATATATTTACAATGGGGGTAGGCCAACATAAACAAAACACATCACAAAGTTCATGTGACAAAAACACTGTTGATCTGTGTAATCAAACAAGTTCTTTAATGTTGATCCCAAATAAATATTCTCATTTTATTACCTATTTTGCATACATATTAAATACCTAATGAATTAATAATGTTTCATAAATTGATTGAATGCTTTTGAAGATTTTCTTCCAGTGCTCGCTCATCTCGATAAAAAATATAAGCCAACAGCATAACAAGCCTTGCTGAGAGAGAAGTGGCAACACTGTTGAGGGTCCTATGCTTTTAAAGCACAGTTGTTATAAAATAAATGAAAAATATTTTTTTCTGTAGTTTGGAACTTTTATATTGGTAATATACGAGTTCAAAAGATATTCAAAAGTATTGCTCAACTAAATGTTCTAGTTTTGAGTGAAAGTGTTGAATTTCAAAGTTCTTCAGAAACTGGGATGATTTGAAGTAAGGTGATGTTCATTTGCTATCCATTCTGATATTTGAAAATAATTTCAAATAAATATGCCTCGGTATTGTTACATTACTGAAGGTGGATAAAATTACACCGTGGAGAACAGGTATGACAGTTTTTACATTGCCCAAAAGATGAAGAAATGATGAAGAAATGGGTTTCTTTTCTAGAGAAAGTTCAATACTTTAATACAATAATCTGACTTCTCACGATTTCGTCGAAAACTTACAAATATAACTTGAAAAATATTCGGAATTTACTAGTTCTGCATTTGACAATGTACGAACCCCGTGGAAATGCGGTGTTGCCATTGGTGTCAGCATGGCTGTGCTTGTGTGCTTGTAGAATAGCGAACGAAGAATAATTAAACGGATGCTTGAGAATGATTTTTTGTAATGTGGAGTATATTTAAGTATCATTAGAGAGGGCGACACAACAGAACATTACATTAATTAACGAAATGCCATTTCAATATCATATACCTCGGACAATTGTTACTACATCTCATCATTACATTTCATTATTTTTTCAAACCGTTTCATTTCATTTTCAACGGTAACATGTAACATTTCAAAACTAACGATTGAACAAATTTCGGTTAAGAAGCAAACATCGTACCCATCATAGGGGTGCCGCGTTCTTTTGTAAAATATTCTAATTCTATGACTCCGTGTGCTGTCAAAGATAAGCAATTACAACGCGGTTTTTATATCAATTTTTTTCCAACCCGTCGTACAGGTTTAACGGTCAAGATACAGGAATAAAAACATCTCCCATGCATCCCAGCATCCAGAAAGAAAAAAGGTCATTTGCATGTGACCGATCTGACTAGACAGGGTCATCGGCTAGACACGGGAATAAAGTGTCTGTCAGTTGGGATACTGGATATTTCTAAGTGACCCACAAAAGTTCGTTAGGAACTGATTTTGTTGCCCAAAAATTATAGAAGCATTCAGTGAAAGACGTCTGTTTACTGGTGACGAGAATAACATTTTCTGTAACGGAGAAAACAATGAATCAAACATTTATTTTCAATTTTTGATGTTATTTGCATGTTTTGGAATAGACATGATGACAGATCTTGAAATACTGTTGAGAAATATATTATGATTACAATTATATCATATTTCAGCAAAAAAATAGTAGTTCAGTGAAAAATAAATACACTTTAATTCATAAGTTCAAAATTCGCACCAAAACACTTCAAATTAACATGGCGTCGCTTGTGACGTCACGTTTGAGCAACACGAAATAAATAGCTTAAAATATTACCCAGTACTTTTATTTTCGTGAAGATCACTTTGAGGTAAATATTTACCTAAATTTGTAGATCGGAAACCAATCTTATCTTGGTCGAGGAGTCAATTCAATAATGAACAAACTTTTTTTAAGGTTAGGCATCAACTCCGGAATTTTTCACCCTTGTTATGTTTTTTTTAGTGTGCACAGATTTCCTTCGTGATTTAACTATACGTAGCTTATTGTATTATCATGCCCTGGAGGATCTAAAATAAATAAATCATTGTGTAATCACTAGTCAGTAAGAAGTTTCATCAATATCATATCACATAACCTCCAATAATAAACTACAAGTATCTTTCAAAATCTTTCGACTTATTTTCATTATTTGTTTTCGAAATATTATTATATATTCACAATGAAGTTTTTACATCTCTAAATTCTGCCGAACAAGTCTTTGTTTGATGCCATAAGCTCTCCCAACATCAACAGGTCGAATTTTTTGTGAATCCTGGTTCCATGGCACTCGATTCTTCGCACAACAAATGAAAATAGTCACTGTAAACAATATAAAACAAGTTTTAAAGAAAATCAGAAAAAACTAGCGTCGGGTATTGCTGTTGTTTTATACAAAATGTCATATTCGTTCGTTTACTCTAACGTGACGTAATTTGCTCTGATTTTTTTTTTTTTTAATATACTTTATTGTCTGAAGAATAAATTCTTATTGACAAAGCCTTGTGCGAAATATAAATAACATATACATGTAATCACAAAAGTAAAATCACTAAAAGTAGGTTACAACATGAACTGAAAAGAGACATGTAAATAATAACAAACATTCAGGATATAAGAACATGGTCAACAAAATGTAAATAAATCAATTTAAACTAAATTGAATGAAATGAAATCAATAAAATACCGTAGATATTACAGTTAGTCTTCTCAATTAAAATTATCATCATAGAATTCTGCTAAGCTATAATAAGGTCTCCCAGAGAGCAAGTCTTTCAACTCTTTCTTAAGAGGTCTAAGGTCATTTATGGTTCTTATAGCTTGAGGAAGGTGATTGAACATTTTAAGACCGTTGTAAATAATGGATTCTTTAACTAACGACGAAGAAGGCAGCGGTAATTTAAAGCTGAATCTTTGCCTGGTTTGATACATTGGTGCGTCCAAGTTGTTAAACAATACCCTATTTTTGAAGACAAGGCAGATTGTCTCGTATATAAATAGGGAGACCACAGTTAGGATTTTGTTAGAGGCAAAAAGAGGTCGACAAGAGTCCCTAGGCTTGGCTTTGCATATGCATCGTATTGCACGTTTTTGTATTAGTAATACTGATTGAAGGCATGTGGTAGAACACACACCCCAAAAGCAAATACCATAACGGAGGTGTGGTTCAAAAAGGGAATGATAAACCATTCTAGCTTCTGCAGATCCGAGCTCAAATGCAGTTACTCGTATGGCATAACATCCAGAGGAGAGCTTCGACTTCAAAGTATCTACATGATTGTTGAATTTTAAACTATTGTCAATGAACAAGCCAAGGAATTTAGAAGCTGGATTGGCGTACAAGACATCATGGCGGCCGTATATTATTAATCTATTTCAAAATAATGCAATAAATGCCTTATTTGTAATCTATTAATAGGGTTTCATTAAATAAATACATAATTTTTGTGAGCTGTCAAGTTTTGAACTAGATACATCTAAATACCTAATAGGAACGCAATAAAAATGATGGACTTCAATAACATACATTAAAATTTAGGTCATACGAAACTCATTATTGCTTGAAAAAAATCATCACACGATAAAAACTAACCAAGTTAACATTATCAACTGGATACCTACTATATGGAGAATAAATGCAATGGAAACAGAAAATACATATCAAAAATGAACAATATGAACATCTATTACATATAATTGATATTGATAAATACATACAGTAACCAATCCTTGATATGGACGATGAAATAAATACAATGACAACGACTTCCAAAGAGCAAATATAACTCAAAAGTAAACAATATAAACTTCATATACCTGTGACAGCTGACACTCATGACACATAGGTACACAGAGTAGCCAACGTAGAAACGATAAAGTGACTAGTAACTTGTATTCATAAAGTTTGCCTACGACTAAACAGTGAAAAAAATTATATACATACTCGTAGTTTTCTTCAGATTGTTTACGTTCCGGAAATCAATTCCTTTTGGTTTTGATAACGGAAATGCAGTTTTGAATAATCTCACAAACATTGGCAGAATTTTATAACAAAAGAGGAGTGTTGAAATCTTTCGCCAAACGACTCCTAATGCGACTCATCTCGTGCAGCCGTGAAATCGTCGAGTTTCTTTTGTCTGCGCCTCGAATTTGTTCGCGCATATGTCGCGATTCAGTGACACGCCAAGGAAAAAAAGTAAATAAGAGATAAATCATCGTAAAAGAGAATGGTCTATTATCGAACGTTATTTTGAAATGTGTCGGTGGCAGCTGCTGCATACACGTCGATATGTGTGTTTGGACACGCGACTACATTTCTTTATCTGGGCCAATTGTTGTTTCATCTGCTCGATTTTAGTTCATTCAAGCGCCTGACTGGGATGTCTGAATTTCGCAGGATTGTGGGTGACACCGACGCGCCAAATTGGGTTTACCGTCGATTGGCGCGGCTTGAGATTTTTGCCGTTTTCTTGGATTGTCGTACAGACATCAGGCAACCTCGCATGCATAATTCCCTTTTATAAGCATATTTGTGATATCATTGGTTATATTATTGCAATTTACGTAGGGAGCTTTATTGTTTTCAATAAGGTACAGCCTATGTTATTTTTTGGGTAAATCCGATATAAAAAAAGTCTATTTTCTCTTTGAAATATTATCATTTATACCTATACAAAAAAGGGGATATCTTGTCGATATCCATATACATTTGACAACATCGCATTTTTGTATAATTCAGTTTCATAACACTGCTAACAGAACCAATGAAAATTCCTTTGTTAAAGTGTCATTAACTTTCATAAAAATTGTGTCCTTAACAGTACAGAGTTTCAAATCTAGGAATAGACTTATGAATTCTCACAACCTGCACCAGGACGAAATAAGAGGGAAACTAGCGTCTGCCAAGAAGTACAATTTCTCTCAAAAATTACCTGCTGAATAACGACGGAATATCAATAGTTGTTATTATCATGAAGATAATTACATCACATATGAAGATAAATTACATTCAATTACCTGACAAACTGAGAATAACAAAGGCAGAGAATTATTTTTAATTACTTAATACCTAATTTCATTAGGCATTATACGAGGGCGGTCTGGAAACTTTCCGACCTGTTTTTTTTTCGTTAACCAGCTGTCGCACCCCTACGAACGACAACCCTCAGAAGTCGAAACGTGTGCGAGCTAAGGATTAACGAGGTTTTACCTTTCAACGTGTGATTCCTAACACCTCAACATGAAGACAGCAGTCGTTAATGAAATCTAGTGAATTTCGGTGTTCATCTTTTGACAGTTACTCACTGAAGTAAAGGATATAGTGCAACCTACCTTTCAACAGCTCCTCTTTGATATTATAGTTAGGGAGCTAACTAATTTCGTTATTCAATAATCATTTCTGATTATACAGTGTGACCCATTTTTAATGGAAACACCCCCCTAAAATTTGAAGTTGTGAATCGATTTTAATAATTTTTTTTAATGTCAAGTACTAAAAGGTCTACCTTGGGACAAAATTTGAAATGTTTATTAAAGTTTCAGGGCATACTACGATATTTTTTCTTAGTTGAAAATCGTGATTTTTTATTAGCAATTTTTTTATTGAAATAATCACTACACCATTGGATTCAGAGTGCCTCTAAATAGGTGTGACCAAAATTTCGTGAAAAAATATTCATTATTAACAAAGTTATGACAATTCAAAAATTCGAAAACTCACATAGCTAACAGTCACAATATATCATTGTTTTTATGATTACAACAATAAAGTGCCGCCAGATGAAAAAAAAAAACAAATAGCGTAAATATTTTTAATGAAAATAACGGAATTACATTCACACAATTCAACTAACAATGAAGCAGAAAATGTTAATAAACGTAACTAATAACTAATTATTGAAATGTTTCGATTCAGTGCAACAATTAATTCCAAGTCATAATCTAGTAGCCTCTACTAATCCACCACGTATTTCGATACATGTGTCGTAGCGCTTGCGAATGTTTCTGATTACGTTCCTTAGTTCTTGAGGGCTAATATCTGCACATATTTTTCGAATTCTTGCACAAAGTTCATTTCTATCTCTTGAGCGGTTTTTGTAAACCTTTTGTGTGAGAAGTCCCCAGAGAAAAAAGTCTAAAACTGTGAGGTCTGGAGATCTATAAACGGACTACCACGGCCTATCCATCGGTTTGAAAAATGTTCGTTAAGCCATTGCCTCACAGCTCTGGCATAATGAACTGAACACCCATCTAACTGGACAATTAAATTTGATCCTTCTTTGATTGGCAGCTCGTGAATAGCATCCCAAAACTCTGTGTTTAAAAATTCTAAAAACCTCTGCGCATTAATGTTTTCCTCAAAAAAGAAAGGACCAATAATTCGTTCGTTGAATATCCCACACCAGACGTTGATTTTTTGAGAATACTGGCTTTTACGGTTTATTACCCAGTTAGGATTATCCGCTGCCCAATAGGGACAATTCTGTGATGACACTACTCCATTTGTAGTGAAAGTGGCTTCGTCGGTATATAAAATATTGTTTAGGAAATTTCTATTGTTTAAATATTCCCCTTGGGCACATAAACAATATTCCAGGCGTCTTGCTTCGTCGCCTTCTTGAAGTGTGTGTAAACATTTTGGCTTGAAAGGTTTAATATTCTTCGCTTCGAGACATCTCCGAATAGTTTCTCGTGGAATATTCAAATCTAAAGTGGCATTCCTTATACTGGCATTAGGATTATTTCCGAAATAATCTAAAATGATTTGATCATTCCTGTCATTCCTGTTTCGTCTTTGTACAGGATTACTTTTTAACATCATTTTTGATACTACACCAGTTTCATTGAATATTTTATTTATTTTATTTACCGTACCGCAGCTAATACGAGGACGATCTGGATGTCTCTCATTAAATACTCTACAAACCTCTCTAGCACTTCTAACGTCATCTCCCGAAAGGCGTACAATTTCAATTTTCTCTCTTACGATCAATCTTGCAGCCATGACACAAAATAATTCGAAGAACTGTAAGGTGAATATTGTTGACAATAGTACACTTAAATCTTTCACAAGTGTAAAACTGTAATATCATTTCCATGGCAACTAAGATTTAAATTGAAATATTAGGTCTTAGTTTTAGTTCATTTGCGTGAAAACTTGAATGTAATTCCGTTATTTTCATTAAAAATATTTACGCTATTTGTTTTTTTTTTCATCTGGCGGCACTTTATTGTTGAAATCATAAAAAAAATATTCTCATGGCTATATCTGTTGATAAAGGGTGTTTTTTGTGACTATTAGCTGTGTGAGTTTTCGAATTTTTGAGTTGTCATAACTTTGTTAATAATGAATATTTTTTCATGCATTTTTGGTCACACCTGTTTGGAGGCACTCTGAATCCAGTGGCGTAGTGATTTTTTCAATAAAAAAATCGCTAATAAAAAATCTCGATTTTAGATTAAGAAAAAATATCGTAGTATGCCCTGAAACTTTGATAAACAATTCAAATTTTGTCCCAAGGTAGACCTTTTACTACTTGACATTTCAAAAAAAAATTATTAAAATCGGTTTACAACTTCAAATTTTAGGGGGGTGTTTCCATTGAAAATGGGTCACACTGTATAGGAATCACAATAGCTATATAATATATATATATATATATATATATATATATATATATATATATATATATATATATATATATATATATATATATATATATTTATATATATGTTCAGTTCCTGAACTGAACATTGACGACACAACGGCGATACTCATCCC
The DNA here is from genome assembly GCF_025532065.1 of Leptinotarsa decemlineata. NCBI lineage: Eukaryota > Metazoa > Arthropoda > Insecta > Coleoptera > Chrysomelidae > Leptinotarsa > Leptinotarsa decemlineata. The sequence continues at coordinate 13,983,446 of NW_027412537.1, read as the reverse complement.
CACATTCTATTCGTCACCGTAACATGACTGCAGATTTAATTTTATGACTCTTCAGTCAATCATAAAACTCGGTTAGTAAAAATTATCCATTACGAACCGCCAATTCTTCAGTCCGCGTGGACTAGTTCGCAGCGGCATTATTTCTCTGTATTTGTTTTTTTGGCCTTTGAGATGCCGATAGCATTAAGTATTCACAATAAAGGTTACTTCGACTATACGTAGTAAGATATGAAATAAATGTGTCTGTCGAGTGCAAGAAAAACACTTATTTCAAACTAAGGACTGACACAATTTTAGATGTAAATAAACGTGCAACCCCGAGAATCGAAATTTAAATATCTAAGCCTTACGAAAAATCTACAAGACGTTCCTAATACCTACACTTCAACTGACAGCAAATAATTCAATATAAAAGAGTAACTATGGCTTGGAAATTGCAATATCTCCAAATCTACGAAATATTACTCTAGACAAGCATTTCAACTCCGGAAAGGTCTAAATTGCGAAAAAAGCTTGCGCCATTCATCATCTGAAGGGACTTTTATGCGTCACAGCGAATTCTGTATGACTCATGAAGCCTGCGATATAGTGAATTATCGATTGCGAATAAAAATGACTGTAACTGAGTTATCAATCAAAGGATTCTTTTGTAATCATAGGACAGGCTGCTTATGACTTGTTTTCACTAATACTTTGTGATAAATTAGTTGGCGACTTCAGACTTTCAGGAAATGTATGTTAGGGTTTACAAATTACGAATCTAGATAATTTGACTGACTAGTATTCATAATAAGTTAAATTCAAATTGTTCTAAACTATGATTTGATACCTCTTTTCATCCTTCAGGACAATTTCTCAACTATATTATATAATTCACAATACCACCACAGGTTAAAATATCTGTATGGCCTTTTTGTCTCTGTCTTTGTTCTTTCTTGCCCTTTTTTGTCTAGATCCGACCTTTCGGAACAGATATTATGGGAGAACCGTGAGAAAAATTGTATCTTTCGATTTTATTTCATGCACATCATGCGCTCATTTTGCATTTGCTTAGGTAATTTGAACAACTGGAACCCTTTGGAAAACTTGCTGATTTGGTCGAGTCAGAAACCAAACAAGGATACATTCAAAAGGGATGTATTCCGGGATGATTTCCTTTTCTGTAGCTCTCCTCTGTCATTATTCATTGCGCTTAGAAATAATATTGAGTTTAGCTGCGGTAACCCTTGAGACTAGATGATCTACTTCATGCATCTTTAGAAAACGATCACACTGTCGGTATGGACTTCAGAACAGACAGATGTGCAATGGTCCATCTCAAAAGAGAACGACGCATTCTACATCATTTTGAAGACATTTAGAGAGACATTACACTTATCTTGTAGTTGAGTAACTGTATCAACTCGTAAACTGGGAGGCCGTGGACTTTTGATATTGGAATGTCTATGTAACAGTATGGTTCTGGCTGGAAAAAGCAAAATTGGGGCATACCCGAAAGACCTATGAGTTGGGAGCCTAGAACTTTGTCGATACCGAGTTAAAAACTATGAAGCAAAAAACCTACATGAAAGCCATCGTGAGCAATCAATTCCTTTGGCTAGTTAAGGATCATTTGATGCCCAGGATCTGCTTTGAGGATATTGAATACTTTAGCTCCTCCAGAAACCTCTGTTTTTGTCTGGTCGATTGGGTTGAAGTCTGATGGTGTATTACCTTGGTCTAACTTTGTCGTGTGATGAGTATAAAGGTTCCTTGTATCAGATGCAGATCTTTGGCTAACAGTGTTCGAGATTGTTTGGTGAGCAGGATAATATGGAGTGAATTGAAGGGGTTATATTTTTAGGAGTGATTAATTTTTGAGAAAAAAAGTTTTTGGCTTTCTGCTACTCCATCTTGATACAAAAAAAGATGTGGGAATCTTCCAAAGAAAGGAAGGAAGTAATCAATTTGAAAATAAGTAACTCTATACATGGATGTGTAGATCATGCAAAGAAGTAACTTTCAGACACAAACTGGAAGAAAGTCCTTCTGAAACAGCTTCTTTCATATAAACATTAAATTACACGAAAGAAAAAAAAACTTTCGAAACAAATACTTTTATATGAACACTGAATTATACAGAATATACTTTTCTCTACTTCTTTGCATGATCAACACATCCATGTATAGAGTTACTTATTTTCAAATTGATTACTTCCTTCCTTTCTTTGGAAGATTCCCACATCTTTTTTTGTATCAAGATGGAGTAGTAGAAAGCCAAAAACTTTCTTTCCCAAAAATATGGAGTGGTAGTATGTATTTTTGCGTCCATGTCCATGTTGTTGATTCATGGGAAGTCCTTAGACTTTCAAACAGTACTATAACTGTCATCATAGCGGACCTGAACTTCTTTATTTGGGGAGCCGATTTGTCTTGGAACAATTGTTCAGAATCGAAAAACATCTTAATGAAAATTGTGTCCTCTGCAAAACAGATTCTCTACGATAACTGTGGAAGAAAATGGGGTATCGATTGTATATTTTCAACAGTTCGTTAAGGCCCTGATGAAGTTCAAATGAATAGATTTTGAGAAGAACCGGAAAAACGCTGAAGTTTTTTCTCGCACTATTCCGAAAATTATAAAAAAAAAATCAGCTGACAAAAGTGATGATAGGAACCGTTTTTGTTACTCTTAGAAAACTGAGCAGAACAGTTTGTTACAATTATTCTGCGACTTGAATAGTACAGGCAATATCGATGAAAATCGGCAAAAAGTAGAATTTTATTTAAAACCACAGAAATTGAAAAAAATATTAAATATTCGTATAGGATTTACTGTTCGCGATGCTGGTAATGTAAGATTTAACAGAGTGTATAATATGTATTTTTGAACAAAAAAATAATATTTCGAAAAGAAAGTCAGGACATGCATCTCTTGACCCATAGCTACACAGAAGTATAAGGCAAATGCCTGCCGCAAGGTAACTACTTCCCTGGCTAACACCACGACGAAAAAATAAACATAATGAATTATCATATTTTCTTATTAGTCAGTGGGTTATGCTTAAAGACTGGCAGTAAACAAATATAAAGAAATGAACTTTAAACGTTTAAGCCAGGCTCGAATATACCTACACAGTAGGTTGAATGGACTGACGCCTATCAGAAAACAACTACTCCTCTGGATAATACCACGAAGGGTGTTGGATTATATCCGACAGGCGTCAGTGCAGGAATCTTCACAGAAAATTATTGTCAATACAACTGAAAGAGTCGATCTTCAAGTGTGCCCGTTCCAAAATTGAAGTTCGACTTTTTCAGTTGTATTGCCAATTGCATATGCAGGAAATTTTCTGTGAAGATTCCTGCACTGACGCCTGTCGGATATAATCATAATCATAATCTTTATTTCATCCACAAAATTCATACACACATGTAAACAATAAAAATTACTTACATCCTGCAAAAAATATATGGGACTAGTCAGCTACATAAAAAAGTAATACAAAAGACAAATGTAAAGTTTTGTCATAACACATTAAAATGTATAGAATGTATAAAGTAAATGAAATGTATACCGCATCCATCATATTAATATGTAATTATCTTAGAATTTAAGGAATTCATCCACCGTGTAGAACATATTGCTGTAGAGAAACGAATGCAAATCAGATTTAAACCTACTTTTACTAGTATTCGTATCAATAAAAGTTTTTATTTTATTGAAACATTTTATGCCAATATAATTTGGTGAGTTTTTGCCAGTCGATAATCTTGAAAATAATTCATGAATAAATTAACCTTAAGACTTCGACAGAGACAGTTTCTCTGGAATCCAACGTCCTTCGAGGTATTAGCCTGGGGAGTAGTTGTTTTCTGATAGGCGTCAGTCCATTCAACCTACTGTGTAGATATATTCGAGACTGGTTTGAACGTTTAAAGTTAATTTCTTTAGATTTAATTATCATATTGTTTGACGGTATGAAAATGAAAAATGCCGGAACGGTGAGAACCCGAAACGAGATAAAATCAATCTCGAGCATAATACCCTGTACTTCCAACCCTGCGAGGGTCTCGACAAAACGTATTACGTCCTTGTGTCTGCCAGATCCGAATCGCCAACAACCTCCAACACCGCTCTGCGAGTACACCGGCCAGATCAATAAGAATACCGAGTGCACCGATGACTCATGCGACAACCCCTCGCCGCTTCATCCCCTGACACTTAACCCCCGCGCGCCACCCCGTCGAAAAAATCAATCGCGAAGCAAATGCCAAATGTTGCCAAATTTCGCCCCGATCCGGCGGTGAAAGTGACATCATTTTTATGTGCGACTCTCCATTTTCGGTTTCACTTTTGTTTATCGATACTGCTGCTGATGCTGCTTTCCACTTTGTCCGGGACAAAGCGACGTGAAAGGGAAAGGGTTGTGGGGTTAGGAAACTCTCGCTTTTACCTGGGACATTTTGGAGATTAATCGTGGATATGGGAGACTTTTTACTTTCATCAAAGAATGCTATATGTATTTTCAAAAAATACATTAGTTTTAATGTCTCGCTGACAGAGAATCGGAAACAGTCTCAGAAGATATTTTTAAGACAAACAATAAAACAAACATTCTCTTTTAGAGGATTTTTTTTTCAGATTTGGTTGCGTGGCTGTACAACGGCAACTGGGAGCGATTTGTTCATTCACTTAAACTTGCTATCAAAGTTATTCAAAGGACACAAAAAAGAATACTCACAACTTAAGAGTCTTCCAACAGGGAATTCCAAATTTTGACAATCGATAACGGCCATCTTGTTGAAGCTACATCTGACATGTTCCCTGAAAAATGAAAATTTGCAAACGTTACCCCGATCTCTAAGAAAGGAGACTCAAATAGCTATGAGAACTATAGAGGAGTAAGTCTTCTCTCAAGTGTATCCAAGTTATATGAAATGAATATTAAAAATCAGTTACCATCATTTTTCCTCAAAAATGAACTACTTACGACAAACCAGCATGGTTTCATGCAAAATAAAAGCAAGGAAACAGCTTTGTATGATTTCATAGAACACGTAGTAACAGCCTCGGATAACAAACTACAAATTTATGGTTTGTTCATCGATTTTTCTAAGGCATTTGACTCTGTTGATCACTATGTACTAATCCAGAAAATGCATCGCTGTGGGGTTCGTGGAGTTGCCCAAGATTGGATGAGGTCATATCTAGAGAACAGGTCACAAACAGTGATAATCCACGGTGTTTATAGTCAGTCCTTGGCCTGCAAGTAGTTCCACAGGGGTCTATACTCGGACCACTGCTTTTTCTTATTTATGCGAACGACTTGATACAATCTTGAATAGTCTTTCGAAGGTACATATAGTTGCATATGCAGACGATACAAATGTTCTGGTCACTGATCGTAACTACTACTAACACTTGCTACTACTAGCACTTGTAGAAACAACAGAATCCATGTATGATAAAATAATGAAATGGGCTGATAAAAATCATTTAGTTTCTTATTAGTCAATGGGCTATGCTTGAAGACTGGCAATAAACAAATCTAAAGCAAATGGAACTTCAAACGTTCAAGCCAGTCTCTATATACCTACACAGTAGGTTTAATGGACTGACACCTATCAGAAAACAACTACTCCCCTGGCTAATACCACGAAGGGCGTTGGATTATATCAGACAGGCGTCAGCACATAGGCGTCATTTAGCACTAAAATATCAGCAAAACAGCATTAGGAAAATTCTCAATGCAGAACACCACCGAAAATCTCAAAATATATGAAGATAGCCAAGTAGAGGTGACATCCAACCCAGAAACAAAAATGCTAGGTCTAATTCTAGATCATAAGCTCAATTGGAGTCCTCATATAGATTCACTATGTGATGAACTACGAGAGAACTAATGAAGAAAAGAGAATTGAAACTTTTTATGTTTTTTACCACTTTTATTTGTAACCAATGTTACTGCAGTTTCGTTCTATAAGGACCTTTTCAAACTTATACATTGATGTATGTCATTTGTCTGGGCATATGAGGGTTGTGATTGTCGGCAAACAAAACACATTTTGTTGGTGACATAAAGCTACATAAGTCATTCATATAAATGATGATTAATAACGGGCCGAGGACAGAACCCTGAGAAACGCCATGACAAATTGGCAAATTGAAGATACCAGATCAAGAGCAGTGCCTCTATTGCCATAAAATCTCAATTTTTGAATGAGGATAGCGTGGGAAAGTATTGAGATATGGAGCTACAGAGCAAGAGGAAAAACTTTTGAAACAATCTAATACATCTCTCCAGATCTAAAGAAGACCAAAATAAGATTCTATTCAGCAAAACCCTGCAAAAGTGTTCCATGAAATGACAGACACTTTCGCATATCTTGTTTCATGGGCATTTGATCATTGAAAAAATGCAAATGAAGTAACAGCACGTCAGCACGACCAAGAAACATGCGATTAATAAGCAGATTACACCGATCCTCAGTTTGTGTAGCACGTCAACAAGTTTGAGTATTCAATAAGGGTAATTGATTAGCAGCTGCAATTTTTATATCTAGAGCATTATATAATTTAACGATGAGACTACTTTCTGAGCGGAAACATCCAGTCGGATGCAAAGTCTACTCTCGGTTAGATTTAACAATCTATTTCCTAAATTAAACACTCGGCTACTTTAGATGAGATTGTTGTTTGCTGCTGTGACTGAATCATACGCGATTGAGTGTGCATATTATGGTAATAAGTTCATTGAAAGAGACATATAAATCACACGGCTTGCTTTCTCAGAACTTCGAACTGTTGGAACTCCATCTGTGATCAGGACCGATATTCATCTCCATCACGCTGGAAACCGCTTTGAAAACAATCTACATTTTTTTTAGCCATTTCACCTACAAACGATACTAATGAATGTAGTAATGTTAATTTTTTTTGTAGTCTCATCGGTTACTGAGAAAGCACTGTTGATATTATTCAAACTACGAAATACAAATAATAATGCGCTAAAAAGTTTTGAAATAGGTTCTAAATTGTTTGTAGTTTATTGTAGTAACAATACAATATCAATTTATTTTATATTCTTTTGAAGTATAGCAAAAAAGCTACGATAAAAAGGCTTCAAATCATAAAATTACAATTGTCCTCAAACTACAAACGATGGGGTTGATTGTAGCTGAAATTAGATGTTTGTAGTTACTATTAAACACATAAAAAATAAATGAAACGAAATCGAGTATTTTTGAACTAAACTAACCTAACCTAACCAACATATGTAACCTGAAATCTGAAGTAAAAACTAACGTATTTTAGAATGCTTTATGTGGAAAAAAGCATCTACCCTCAACATCCAACCTGACTTCCGAATTCAAAAACAAACTCATGTTAGTATGTAGGAAATAATCTTAATCCTGAACATTTAACATGAGTTCGTTTTTTAATTCAGAAGTCAGATTAGATGTTGAGGGTAGATGAATTTTTCCAAATGAAGCATTCTAAAATACCTACGTTAGTTTTTACTTCAGATTTCAGGTTACACATGTTGGTTGGGATAGGTTATGTTATGTTAGTTTAGTTGAAAAATACTCGATTTTATTTCATTCATTTTTGACTTGTTTAATGGTAACATTGGTAACTACAAACATTTAATTTCAGCTACAATCAACCCCATCGTTTGTAATTTGAGGACAATTGTTATTTTGTGATTTGTATACTTCAAAAGAATATAAAATATAGTAATATTTTGTTGTTACTAGAATAAACTACAATCTATTTAGAACCTATTTCAGATCTTTTTAGCACATTATTACTTATCCTTCGTTGTTAGAATAATATCAACAGTACTTTCTCAGTTCCCGATAAGACTACAAAAAAATTAACATTACTACATTTATTAGTATCGTTTGTAGGTGAAGTAGGTTAAAAAAAAGGTAGATTTTTTTCAAAGCGGGTACAGATACAGATCATCAGCCGTTGACAGTGATGACCTGGCCAATGTCGCTCTCAAAGAAATATGGACCGATGACGTCGCCAACCCAAAATCCACACCATTTTTCTGGATGCACTGGACACTCTTTGATCTCATATGGATTGGTATCTTCCCAAATTCGACAATTTTGTTTGTTCACGTACCGATTCATCCAGAAATGGGCCTCATCGCTGAAGATAATTTTTCGATGAAAATCAGGATCAGTTTCCAACTGCTCCAGAACCTATTCAGCAAGCACACGTCGTTGGCTATGGTTGTTTCCTTCAGTTCCTGGGTGCAGGCCCAAGCCACGACGCAAAATTCGCCAAGTTGAGGTCTGCGAAAGGCCGAGCGACGCGAAATCTTCAACCTTGGATTCTCCTGCACACTCTCACAGACATGGGCGATGTTTTTGGCAGAGCTCGCATTTCGTCGACGTACGGGTTTACTGAACCAGTAGACTCAAATTTATCTACCACATTGCGGATAGTCTTCTCGGTAGGACAATTATTGCAATCGTAGAATGGACGAAGCGCGCGGTACGTTGTCAGAACAGAACACCCATCTTGATAATACAATATAATTATTTGCACATGTTGTTAAGCTATATTCGTCCATGATGATTTGGCATTTATTGACTTATCGCACTTAGCAACTCCAATGGCTTTAGACAAACAGCTGACTAGACAAACTGAATGGAGATGTTCAGCACAGAGGTCAGGAAAAAATATATTGTATTTACAGAATAATTAATAACGTGCCGACGACTTTCATATAACTTTCTCAGCGTAGTCAAATTGTTAAAACGAATAATTATTTTGAGGAAGGAAAAATAAACTGTGGAGTTCCACAAGGCTCAGTCCTAGGTCCACTATTATTTCTTTTGTACATGAATGATCTGACATCTTTTGATATCAAAGTAGAGTGCACACTATTCGCTGACGACACTACAATTTTATGACATGATCAAAATCCCTCTGAACTCGAAACAGTAATAAATCATGATATTAGCAATATAAAAAGATGGTGTGACGCAAATCTTCTCAGTTTGAATATCTCTAAAACGAACGTACTTTGCTTCAAATGTTCCATCAGCACTTTACAAATTGACATCTTTGTTGAGAATAAACCATCAACCAAATTTCTGGGACTATCCATTGACACTGATTTGAAATTTGAAGACCATATCAAAGAAACGACTTTAATTTGCCCATTCCAAAATATTCCCTCGTTAAAGACTCTTTCATTTCTAATGGGTTGAAAATGTTCAATCACCTACCATCAAATCTGAAATTTGCATAACGTAAACTTTAGGGAAGTTTTGAAGGATTTTTTTTGTGAGAGAGCCTATTATAATATATCAGAGTACTATCAAGGTACTTTTTGATTCGACTTGTGGCTGACTCGTTTTATGTGATTAATATTGAAAACTTTCCAAATAAACTCTTATTGGCTGTATTCCTGCAAGTGATGTATTGTGCTATGTAAATACTAATTGTTTTTGTTATTTTTTTGTTCTTTGTACATATGTTCAATAACTACCTGAAATTTTATTCAACAACTACCTGCCAATGTATATTATTAGAGTGTATAGTTTTCGAGAACATCACTCGAATATCACTTACATTGTCTACTATATAAAATGATTTCAAATCCCTGAAACAACTAAAAAAGAAGAATTAAAAATGAGATAGCTGAAAATAATAATTATATTAACCAAAATAAACCTGAAATGAAATGATAGTGAAATAAAATACAAGTAAAAATAAAACAATTGAATAAATAAAAATGATGAAATGAAAAAAGAAAATAAAAATAAAAAGTGGAGAGATTCCAAGTCACGTTAGTTCTCGACGTTTCGATTGTTAGTATCTACAATCGTCTTCGGGTAATGACTGGACTGATTCCTCCGAGAGATGACTATGTATAGGTCGTTCGAGTACTTTCACTTATCCCCGCTTTCCATTTTCCGCTTCACTGGTTCCGAGGGAGATGACCGTTTTGGCGGGAGTTGGCCATTTTTCGCTTGATGATGGGTTTCCATATGTTGCGTATTTCTACGCTGGCTTGGCTGAATACGTTGTAGGGCAACATGTATGCGGCTTCCTTGAATTTTCTCCTAAACCAATGTTCCTCTCTGTGCAAGATCTCAGCTTGGGACCACTCGATGTTGTGTTGATGGGTCCAAACATGGTCTGCTATTCCTGATTTGCTGGTTTCCCCTCGCTGTGTGTGTTTCTTGTGCTCGGCAATGCGAACATTCAATAACAATCGAAACGTCATGAACTAACGTGACTTGGAATCTCTCCACTTTTTATTTTTATTTTCTTTTTTCATTTCTTTATTTTTATTTATTCAATTGTTCTATTTTTACTTGTATTTTATTTCACTATTATTTCATTTCAGGTTTATTTTGGTTAATATAATTGTTATTTTCAGCTATTCATTTTCAATTCTTTTTTTTATAGTTGTTTCAGGGATTTGAAATCATTTTATATAGTAGACAATGGAAGTCCGAACTAGTGAAATTCATCATGAAACATTGTCAATCACCTTCAAACATTACTCTAATAATTATTACTTGACAAGTAGCGATAGCTAATATGTGTGAATTTGTATCTCGAATTTTTTTAACAAAGCTTTGTCAATAAGATGTTAATCTTCAGACAATAAAGCATATTTTGACTTTGACCCAAACCTGTGTTATTCAGTTACTTTCATTTCGGTTTCCTAACCGCGACTTTTCGATTTCATTAGTTTGTCGACAAATATCGAATGCACATTATAATGAAACATTTGTATTTGTATTCTTTCGTTTCCCCCACTGCCGGACATTTTGTCCGTCGATTCATCGCCTTTGATAAAGCCTACCGCAGTCGTAAACGAAATCTCTGGCATAAAAAACCTGCAGATCACGGCCTGTACATCTGAAAAATACAATTACACCCCGTCCCCTTTGAATTATTGAATATTTTGCTCCATTATCGACTAATTCAACCCCAATGCATGACCCAGCGACTCCAACACCATCCAAGCGGAACAACCGGCTCCAATTAATTGAATTCCGCGGTTAGAAAAAACCGAAAATGATGCCAACATCGAAAAAATAGCGTCCTCCAGTCGCCGCCGAATCCACAATGCCCGAAAGCGAAAATCGTAAATAACGTCTCTAAAATGGCGCAGTACTAATTACGAAACTGTGTATACCATAAATTATGAACGGGCCGGATGTGCGCCGTGACGTCACACGGGGTTGCAGGGGGTAAGTTTGGATGGTACGAGTGTGTGTTGGTTCGCGTACTTACCTACATGTGTGAAGGCGGATGTGGAGCACATATGCCGTCGAGTCGAACCTTCCGGTCACCTACGCTTCGCGTTATTTTCCTACTCGTTTAGGTAGTTTCATCGAGAAGAGGTAGACTAAACTTATGAAAATTGTTGAGGTTTCTCACGGAAGGTTAACAGAATTTTGCAAACTTCTTGATACATGTCTGAAACAAAATTTCTTCAAATATAATAATAATTTTTATCTACAAAACTTAGGTCTCCCTATGAGCTTACCATTGAGTCCCATTTTGGCGTACAATTTCATGGACACACTAGAAAATACTCGCAATCTTAATAACCCCCTTTCTCTGAAACATATTTTGCTTTGGTTCAGATATCTTCATGACGTACTGGTTGGTTTTGATGGTTCAAACAGACGAATTTACAAAATAATTATTATGTTCCTTATATATAGAAAGAGAACTACAAAGCAAAGAAATACTTACCTATGTTATGATTATGAAGTTTCAGAATCCATTGACTCGTCCGAAGAGGAATCCCCAGCCACACTTAAATCTATTATTATTTGGTCGAAAACAGTGTCTACCATCCCGTCCAATGACCACCTTTTCTCTTCTTCCTTGATCACCTGGGCTACAGCATTAGCCCAATCTTCTTTTCGTATCCATTCCATTGCGAGTTCTCTAATAAACGTTGGACATCAGAAACTTTGTATGTCACGTTTTCACGAGCTACGTAACCCTGAGTTTGAGCCCAGATTAATTCTATCAAGTTTAACTCGCAATGGTAAGGAGGAAGTTTCAAAATGGTGATGCCTTCAGCACGAGCTATTGTATCCACCACATGCTGGCGATATCTGTCACGATGCTGTTTAATGACACTCATAAGTTGACATTCCTTTTTGTCCTAACCAACTTTGCATGTCTGCTTTTCTGGTGGTCATAGTTGGCAGCTGTTCTACTAATCGGCTGTGATAAAAAGCGTTATCCATTACTATTACCGAATTTGACTCGACTCGTGAAAGAAGGGATTCAAACCATCCTTCAAAGCGTTGGGCGTCCATGTCTTCGTGATAATCCCCCGGTGTTTTGGATGAAAAAATTAGTGCACTATCCTCTAAAAAGCCACTCTGGCTACCTGTATGGGCGACAATTAGTCGTTGCCCTTCACCCGTTGGTCCGCGTAACCCTGTTGATAAACCGTCCACAAATGCTTGACGATAACTAGTTACAGTAGTATCTTGCCAGATGTTAGATACTGTGTGACCAGCATTCACCCACCTTTCGTCCAGATAATAAATCTTTTTGTGAGCAGAACGCATTTTTCTAATAGAGCGAAGATATCTCCGTCGCCATGAGACTTTATCTTCTCTTTCTATTAAGACGATTTACGGGATCGTTTGGCATATATACATGTTTCAAATCTTCTTTTATTATTTTCCTTAACTTCTCTTTGATTCTTTCAGTCCACTTCCAGATAAGTTATCCGCTTTCAGGTCTATGGTATGCAGAGCTTTCGCAATCTCTCTACCTGAAGAGAATTTCTAAGATGAACTAAAAATAATTATGCAAATTGCAGTAAAACATCGAATTTCTCTAATAGAAAAGATAATACCAGGGGTAAAACTCACAAAACACTTATGAGTAAATTATACCCAAACTGTTGAGAACACAATATAGTTAAGTATAGTAGCATCAACCACTCAGGTAAACTTTCAGAAATAATTCAAAATTACTTCTCTAAATACAAAATATCAACAGCTTTCATAAGTAATAATAATTTAGGCAGAAGTCTGTTTGATGCAAAACCCAAACGAGATAGAATGAAAAAATGAGGTATATATAGAATATAGTGTGGCGAATGCTCTGCAGTATATACAGTATATACAGGCCAAACCGGTAGAAAATCCTACACATATGTAATGAAGGAAAAAAATGAATTTGTTAGAAACCATGGAAATTAACAAATCAATTAAAAGCCATAAATATATACCCCTAAACGAGCAACTCGATTTATGTAGGTCTCCACTCTTGAATTTATAAGTTTAAAGACCCCTATAATCTTCAATGTTGAATTTTAAAGTTGGCACCCTGATTAGTTCAACTACCTGTCCTTACATCTAACCTGAAAATTTCCGATATAACCGGGTTTTCAAACTTCAAATTTCATTTTTATACTTGATAATGGAGTTTAACCCGGAACCGGTCGTATAAATAAAATTAACTAGTGGTAATTAGACAAAAGTGTTTTTATTCATTTCTTTAAAGTTTACAGAGTTCATTGAAGCAGTTTTATTCATTTTGTTGTACTAGTTCAAGAGTACTCACTGAATTTCAAACTTTTTACAAATTACACCTGACGATTTGATCTTCATAAACTTTATTTTCAAAAAAAACACGACGTGTTTCGCTATTACCGTCGCTTTTTCTTAGTGAAAAACATACTTAAATCTTCTATTACTCTAACTTTTATATACCCTACATAATCACTAGTGAGAACTATTTACGCAGGTACTTACTCGGTCATAATTACCTAGATTATCTACTCAACTTTTATATACCTCAGTTATATCCTCAACTATGATTACCTACATCATATTATATCAATTCTACACCAATAGTGATATGTCTATAAAGATTAGGTATAATCGAAGTGAACGAGTTTTATTAGCACTCTCAAAGGCCAAAAAAACTAATACATAGAAATTAAACGGCTGCGAACTACTGGTTCGCGTTGGATAATTTTTACTAACCGAGTTTTATGATTGGATGAAGAGTGATAAAATCAAATTTGAAAGTCATGTTACGGAGACAAATAGAAATTGGGGAATGCAGAGATGGTTACCGCCGTCGTGCCATGAATGTTCAGTTCAGGAACTGATTGCGATTTGAGTGTTGAAATTCGATATTGGTGCAGTTATAATTACTTAAAATTTTTGTTATATGTTTAAAATGTGGCGTCCTTGGACAAGTACTAATAGTAATAACGAGTGTGATAACAACGCAGACTTTTTCCAGTGTAGTGATTCCAATAGCGATGGTGAAAAATACGAAAAAGAGATACCAGTGAATAAGATTTGGATGCATTTGAATATGGAAACACACAGCTGTTACAAAAGCAATGAGATTCCTACAACTGAAATCATAAGGAAGAAATTGAATACTTCCGGCCATATCGTGAGCTGCTGTGACAAAACTCTTCAGAATTGAATAAAGAAACTAGGATTTAGATTTAAAATAATAAACAAACGTCAAGCAGTTATGGAAAGCAGAAGAATAGTGGAATTGCTTAACAAATACTCAGAACAAATAACAAAATATAGACAAGAACAACGGCAAATTTTCTATTTGGACGAAACTTGGTATGACACTCACGATACAGTTACGAAAGGGTGGACTGATGGTTCGAGAATGTGTACGCCTAACATACCTGCAAACAAAGGATTGCGACTAATCAGTGTGAATTGAGGAGGAATTGAAGGATAGGTTCCGAATTTTTTGAAATTATGTGGAAAAAATTTGAAGACTGCAATATTGACTATCACAAGAACCTGGAACCTAATATTTTCGAGGAATAGTTTAAAAACACATTGATCCCAAATTTGGATGCGAATAATGTAATAGTTCTTGACAACGCTTCCTATCATCAGAAATTCTCGAGCGCGTCAGATTAAGGTAGGGTGAGTTAATTACATGCTAAAAAGTGTTTATTCCAGTAATCTGACAATTTGAGAGTGACGTAAAGAAAGGGAAGGACAGCAAAGTTGTAAAAAAATAACGTCATTTCGACATTTTCGAGCGTAGCTAATTTTTATTTTGGGGGAAA
Source organism: Leptinotarsa decemlineata (assembly GCF_025532065.1). Classification (NCBI taxonomy): domain Eukaryota; kingdom Metazoa; phylum Arthropoda; class Insecta; order Coleoptera; family Chrysomelidae; genus Leptinotarsa; species Leptinotarsa decemlineata. The sequence goes on along the minus strand of NW_027412537.1, from coordinate 13,968,381 downwards.
TAATTCAAGGATAACAAAAATATATAATCTGACGATTTTCGCAACCCGAAATAACAAAAATTCGTCGATAAAGTTTAATGCGTGCAGCTGTGTGATACCTATATTTCCCTCTCCGCGTTTCTATTCCTTTTTCACTTTTTCTCTATCTATTAGTCTCTCACTGCGTCCCCACTCTGTATTCTGTTGCCATGACGCCATCACAGCTGATCACACAGAGTCGTTCGTGATGAAAACGAAGATGATGATTAATTGATCAATTGATTACAAAAAATTATTTTTGAGCATATTTTTTTAATTATTTTTTTATAAATACAAGTATTCTATTCAAAAAACATAAACTTATTTATTTGCATGCTATTTCCTGAGCTTTTCAATTAATTAAGTTCAATGATTAAAAAAAATTGATTTTTTTGTCAGATCAGGCGAATCCCTCTAGATAATCGTCAGATTATGAGATAGCACGTCTAGAACATGAAGATGAACCATATATATCTTAATCTGACGCGCTTGAGTATTTCAAAATGGCGAATTTTTTTTGCACTTTATAATAATGGCCGCGAGTTTGCGTCAGATCGAAATCGTCAGATTATTGAATGAGAGCTTTTCTTTGGTGCACTTAACACCCCCTTAGAAAATCTGACGCGCTCGAATTATTTTTTTTCTTTTCACTTTAAACCCTTACGTACAACCACCCGCATCATGCGAACGATCAGGTTAACATGCGAACATTATTAAAAATACGTAGGACATTGATTCTATCAATATCTGACGCGCTCGAGAATGTCCGTGCAACAGTATTCAAAAATCTATAGCCGCTTCCCCCACCGATGAAAAGGTATATATTATATAACATTTTTTTCTTCTTATCATCTAAGCTTTGCAACCTAATATGTCTCAATGGCGCTCGAGTTAATCCCCATTTTGCATCGTGGGCTCCCCTACTATTAGAGTAGGCACAAAATTGCATGTTACCTGAAGAAATTTACGTAATTATGAAATGGCCTAATAAAACAATTGGCTGCGTGCGTCAAAATTCAACGCTTACAGACACTACTCTCAGGCCTACCCCCAACAACCCTGTACACCCTCCATAAACATGCATTAAGTGATTTCCTCCGTTCTTAAAATAAACCGATTTTTTGCAGCTCGTTCCGATATGGAAAAAATTCAAATGAGCGGCAGCCCTTCGTGAATGAAACGGGCCACAAAAAACGCTACCTTATTCGGAAATAAGGTCTCGCTTCACCCAGTATGGCATGTTTTATTTCGTAGTAGGCTAGATCGGTTCGAACAGCTGCAATCCGACGAGAAGCAACAACATTGGGCACGTTCAATTTATTTCGGTAATATACTCATTTTTTACTTTGAGGTGTGTAATTAGTTGAAAACCTTACTGGAAACAGTATTCGGGAAGACTGATTACCAGAATGGATTTAACATACGCGCAAGGTCTTGTTAGATTACATAAATTATTTTTTACACATAGACGCCATCTGTCGACTGTCTGGTTATTACGTGCAATGAGGAATATTGTTTAAATTTCATGGCGAGTTAATTTCGGACCGACAGCAGTAATATTTCAATTGTTCCACTTTCGATTTTTAAAATTTGTAAGTCATGATTTTAATCTGATTTTTCAGACCATTTTCGATTTATTGCTCTTCCTTTAATTAAGATTTCGTTGATTGCGCTCACTAACAATTGAGACTTCCTGAACCCAACCAAAGAAGAACATATTTTTTTAAATCAGAATAATTTAGGACTAATTTTAGACTTCTGTTACCCTCATCAGCGATATTCCAAATGTTCTGCTAGCTCAACCATTAAGTTGACAGAATTGAACCGAAATCCTACATTTTCAAGACATATATCAGAAGGTTCTTCAGTCCTTTACTCTTTCAATCTGCTCCATAAGACTCATTTTAATTTACTATATAATTTCAGGCTCATTTTAGACTCCTATTAGCTCTCTCAGCGATATTCCAATCATTGTTTTTTAAATCAGAGGGTTCTGCTAGCACAACCATTAAGTTGGCAGAATTAAACCAAAATCCTTCACTTTTTGGAAATTGCTCCTTTTGACTCGTTTTAATTCACTTCATTACCCCACTAAACAATTTTTGCATGATTTCAGGCTCATTTTAGACTCCTACCACCCCTGTCAGCGATATTCCAAATGTTAAATCAAAGGGTACTTATGGTATTTATGTTGACAGAATCCAAATGAAATCCTTCACTTGAAGGGTTCTTCTAGCTTAACCATTAAGGTGACAGAATTAAACCAAAATTCTCCACTTTTTGGAAATTGCGAATTTGCTCCTTCTGGCTCATTTTCAAGACATATTTCAGACTTTCTTTACCCCTGTCAGCGATATTCCAAATGTTAAATGAGAGGATTATGCTAAATCAATCATTAAGTTGGCAGAATCAAACCGAAATCCTTTACTCTTTACTTTTTGGAAATTGCGAATTTGCTCCTTCTGGCTCATTTTCAAGACATATTTCAGACTTTTTTTACCCCTGTCAGCGATATTCCAATAATAGTTTTTCAAATCAGAGGGTTCTGCTAGCTTAACCATTAAGTTTTAAGTACTACTATAAGAATGTTTTGTGGAAGCAATAAACCAAATAATACATTTCAGATCCCTAAGTTGTTAAGAGTCCCTATTATTGTTTTTTTTTTAAATTCTGAATTATAGGCATATTCCATAATGTTAAGCTTTTGTGAGGTTAACTGGTAGAACAAATCAGTAATTTTGAATTATTGATTTGAACTTCGTCTTTGACGTCAGACCTAGGATCATTAATGTTCCAAATGTAAAAAAATCTATATATATCCTGGATTGACAGAATGAAGACACATTATTATTATTATTATTCTATTGTAGAATAAAATTACTACATTCCCGGACCCATTCAGATTGCAAAATATACAGAGATAGGTGTAAGAAAACAAAATATATTAGCCGCTTATGTTTTGTTCCATCACAAATGATAGCTTTGTTCACAAATCCTCTCAAAATCCGAATTAAGCCCCGTTGAACAATTAATTAAGTCATAAACAAAGATTTTGGTCCTTAAAACGCGTATATCCCATGGCTTAGCACGACGTTAATTATGTTATTACCTTTTCTCACTGAGCTTTAGGAAAGCTTTACGGGGATCTTGAATTACATTAAACTGTTATAAATACTGTTCGAAGGTTTTCAAGCCAAAATCTTTTGGGAAAATAAATATAGCGGCCGAGTCCAGAAATAGTACGGAGAAAGTAATTGCGATTCCGACAAAAGGACGAAAATAGAAGTTAGTGTAACACATTTTTAAGTTCAAGGTCAGCTCGAATGACTGGGGCTATTGTGTTTTGTTGTTATTCCATTGCGCGTTGGTTACGATGAATCGGAAAACTAGAATAAGTGAACATTTGATAAAGAATGGTAATGAAGTCGCTGGTATTCGATGACTAAGAGCGTCAATTAATATTGCATGAATTTATACAGTGTCAATGTAAAAATTTTCTACGCTTATAAGCTTATCCATAGAAACTTGTGTAAACATCGACATGACACCGTTTCGAAGATTATTTGGAAAGAACGGTTTTGGATTTGGATAATAATAATAATAATGATAACAATTAGTTGCAGAACAAATTTGCTGCAACAAATATGCTTGCCGTTCCAATCTTACTCTGCTCTTTAGGAGTAGTGAAGTGGACTCGGGAGGACCTGCATCAACTCGACGTAAAAACCCGATAGGAGTTTGCATCCCCAATCGTCCACGATTGTACTTCCCTCGACAACAGGGAGGCCGTGGACTTTTGAGTTTGGAGTGTCCACTCTAGGCTATATCCAGTACCAGAATGGTACTGGATATAGCCTGTAAAGTCATCAGGAGTTCGGATCCCCTTCTCTGCATGGTCCATGACCATGAAAGAGCAGAAATTGGAGCATTTCTCTTTAGGGCAACCGCCCGAGCAGCTGATGAACGAGGTGACCACAACTCTGTCACCGAGTTGGAATCCGTTCAGCAAAAAACTCATACAAAAGCCGCAGAGATCACCTCACTTCTGCGGAAACACAAGGATAAGTCAATACATGGGGTCTTCTTCAAAAGCATTGAACATCTTGGCTTATCAAAGCGCCTTACTTTCGCTTTCCTCAGGTCGAGTGGGCTGAAGTCGGAAACTGTGGGGTTCATCATGGTTTGCCAGGATGATGTCTTCAACAACTTGGTCTACCGCAGTCGCGTGATGGGTCAGGACCTGCCGCGAAGCGCCTGAGACCCTAATGCATTTGCTATCAGTATGTCCAGCATATGCGGCACTCTCACGGTATTGACGAGACACCAGTGTTGCCCTGCGCTCCGGGGGATATTGAATCCGTTGTGGGGAGCGACAAGTGCCGAATTTATGGGAACTACTCGTCCCCCACCCTCAGGCTCATACAAGCTAATAAGCCTGATGTAGTTCTTGTCGACCACCACAGTAAGACGATATATGTCGTGGAGTTTTCAGCTCCTGGCAAATTTTTGGGGTTAGTGTTAGTGTTTGCAAGGTATGTTTATGGCGGGGCCCTGCTTTAGGCTTATGCCTCTTCAAGGTTACAGTTATCTATCTTATGATCTATGTTAGTATTGTGTTAGTTTTTCCTTTGTTTGTTCGTTCGGGTGTCCTGGTCCATAGTAGTGGGTCGTTGTTTGGGGGGTGTTGGTTCGTGATGCGCCTGGGTGGTGTGATCGATAGTTCATGATGTTCTTCAGGGTATTCCAGGGCGTGGATTTTCCGCTATCTGATAGCCAATGGATTTTTCTCTAGGATGTATTGGATCTGTTCTGAAGGGTCTTCCAGCAGCCCCAGGAGTCTGGCTGGGGGGAACGGGAACTTTTTCCTTGGTATCCTTTTGGCGCCTCCACGGGACCTCCATGGGGAACTCAGGGGTCTTGGGAGAGATATCTGAATGGAAGGCTGTGGATATTTCTTAGGATTATTCTCTCGGTTCTTAGTATACGTAGGATTTGATTCTGGGAGAGGGTGCAGAAAAGCGCGGCTTTATGGTCTACGATAGGACTTATGAAGGTTTTGAAGGTGTGTAAGAGAATACCCCGGGTTTAGCTAAAGGTTCTCTGGGGTCCTTAGCTGACCTTTGACTTTCTCTGATAGTTTTCGTTGGCCTCATCATGTACGAATCAGATGTAGCCTAACATGCCCTCAAAAAAGGCACCCGAATTATCTTATTTGAAGATACATAACAACTTGGTATAACTCTAAATTACTATCCACGAAAATATAGAGATGCAAAAGAAATTCGAAAAAATAGGGATGATTTCAATAGAAAGGAAGAGGCATTGAACATTAGTTAAATCTGGCTACCTGTCCTTAATTATTTCTACACAAACAAGGTCATTTAATCCAAAGAAAAACAAAGCCACGCCTGGCTATGATATTATGAGAAAATCCTACATATCATTATTCATTATTCATTTGTTGAAGGCACTTTTCCGCAACTTTCCAACTAAGCAAAGTCATCCCAATATTTCAACAAAGACACAGACAGACACCTAATAGAAAATTATAGACCAATAACAATGCTCTCCTCATTTTCAAAAATATTTAAATATACAGTTTGAGAACGTCTCGTGAAATTTGTAGAATTTCTCCTTCCATATTCAACAAGTCCTGTTGGGGTTTTCTAGTGACTGAAGGAGGGCATTTGACTGCGTCAAATATTCGATATTCTCCTAGTAGTTAAATTATATGCTCATAGAATTCGCGGATTTACATTAAAATGGGTTAAATCATTCATTTCTAATCGATAACAATGTGCCAGTAACATCAGAATGCCAGTAACATATATAATACAAAAATGTCTGAACAACCTCGTATTGATATAGGAGTTCCGCAGGGATCCGTCTTAGGACCGATATTGTTTCTGCTCTATACCAATGAATCAGAAGAAATTGCAGAGAGTGCTACCTTCGTAAAGTATGCGGATGACACATCGATGATTATCAGTGAGAAAACTGTTGAGAAATTATTTGAGTTATGTAATAAACATTTTAGTAATATGTGTTCATGAAAATGAATTCAACCTTACTGGAGAATGTAGTGTCAATAACGTTTTTGGTGGTCTCTACTGATATATCTTACCATTGTAATTTCGTAGTCAGAGACTTAAGAACTGTATACAAGTCTACCACGCTCAAGTCTAATCACGTCTCAGATATAATATCTGTTTATGGGGTGCATCAGAAAAGGATTTTTCGTGTCATGGCCAATGCCACCACTATAAACTCATACAGAAATGTTTTCAAAACAGACAAAATCTTGATTTTGTGTAGTTAGTTCGTTTTCAAAGTAAGTGTACATATTTTCAATAATAGAAACACCTCAATTTCGACGTGTGATGCACTGCTTGGAACATTTGGTGTAGTAATGAATATTACTGGAGCTCTATTCCAACAAGTGATCTTCTACAAGAGGAAGATAAAACTGTTTTCTAATCCACCTGCAAATTACAAATAAAACAGATGCTACAAATGCAATACGCATATATATATATATATATATATATATATATATATATATATATATATATATATATATATATATATATATATACATACGGCTCGAAACCCAAAGAAGGCTCAGGATGTGGAGTTTACTCCAGATCCCTAAGCCTAAGGATTAAGTGGGGAATGGGAAAAAATACCAGCGTGTTCCAAACAGAACTGGCTGGTATCTCAATCGCCACAAAAGAAATGACCAGGAAAGGAATTTCTGGCAAAAACATAACAATCTGCACTGATAGCAGACAAGCCCTATCAGCTTTGAACAGACAACGTGTTATCTCAGGGCTAGTACTAGAGTCCCACCAAGATTTACCCAAAGCCTCAGTAGATAATAAGGAAGCGGCTGGACTAAGAATTTTAGGACCCAGTGGCATCTACGGCCTGATGACTTCGACAATTGCGGAACCAGCCAAACGTCACACCCAATCTCTAAAGAGATGGAATCAAAGGACTGGGAAGCTGGCGCTGAAGAAATATGTGTCGATGACCAGGAAAAACCTATCCTTCACAGTAAAGTTTCTGACTGACCACTGTCAACTAAGGAGACATCTCTATATATTATGGGGCTAGTGGAAATACCTCTATGAAACTGTCAGGCTTGTCCAATGCGAGTGTCCAGAGTTATCATCAATAAGAGAGGGTGTGTTTGGCTAGTCTTGGCCTACACCTTCCTGGAAGAAACAGGATGGACGATGACCTAGGACAACAACTCCTTGGGAGGATGTACAATGGGTCGAATGTGGCTTTAGTACTGTGGGCCTACACGTACCTTCCCTACTCTACAGATACAGATACGTTTTAGTGTTGGGATAGAACTGCAGTAATATCCTTTACCCTAATTTCGAACTCATCAGTACATAATTTTAATACAAGGCAAGATAAAAACCTTCATGTTCCTTCTTTTAGGTTTGACATTTGTTGGTCTTGGCACCAACTAGGCTTGATAATTTATAACAAATAATCTATTGAAATGGAAACTTTGAGGCTGATAAGGTTTTAGTGTGTTTAAAAACTGTTTTCAATTGAGAATAATGTATATCGGTCGACCTAATATTACTCACCCTAACTTTGTGCTTATTTCATTGTTTTAGGTAAGTATTTATTCCAAATTCATAACTGACAGTTTCTATTTGTACCATGTACATCCTGGAAAAAAATGAACTATTATTGTTATACTATGAACCGCAAAAGAGAAGCACATCATCGGACCAACCCTCTTGAGAAATTCATTGAGATATCAAGTGCGGATATGTAAAGAGGGGTTAAAGCGAGAGGGTTACCCCCTCGTTTTCAGGTGTATGTAGGTCAGAGGCGGTTTTTGGGGGAATGCAAAGTACCCCGCCGATTATTTAACGCATCGAGAGGGGAAATCTTGATATTTTGACGGGACACTTTCAACCTGTTACTCTATTTGTTCGGGTAGGTGTTGCGTTATTTTGCAGACCCTCTTTCAAGGGTTAATTTGTGTGTGGGGTCGTGTGTAGCTCGAGATATAAGTTAGGGGTTAATGATTTCCACGTTCGACTCACTCGTGACTTGTTGAGTTGATCTTTTGTTGCAAAATTTCTTTATTGTATACTGAGAACTTGCCACAAATGAGCTTGTAGGATTTTGCATGAGTTGGTACAATGACATCTTGAGATTGATGGCTACCTAATATTGATTCCAATAATTCTATAACAAATTACACTTCCCAAACCGCATCTAGTTTTCAGTATGACTGTCGGGTTTCTATTAAGAGTATGATTTTATTTGGCATTTCATTGCCAATTCTCTTCATCTTTTTTTTGTTTCAATTCCGAAAATTACTAATGAATATAAGAGTATTCTGATATAAGTTCTTAGGTCTTTATGCAGATGAGTTTTTCACCTGTGTATTATCCTAAATGATAATAATGATTATAATGATATTTATTTGCCATTTGCGATACATAGTGTATACAGTGCGGTCCATATGTATGGAATAAATTCATTTTTAGCGTTATTATGTACTATGTGAAAACAACCTGAAACAGGTCGATTTTTATTCTTAAATTGACAATTTACAGTATGAAAATATTTTCCCCCTCCAGCACCCCTTCTGAATAATAAGCACCCCCTCGAAAACTTTAAATAGCAAAGGGGGTCGTGTGGCACTTTGTTGGAAATGGATTTTAGTCCTCTGTTCAGCAATATAAAGTTTTTTGAGTTTGGTGCAATCATAACTGAGAAAATTGATTTTTAGGATGTAATATTTTGATAATGTCTCTAGGTATCACAAAACTTTGCGTAGAATGAAGATAATAATGCCACATAATATTTAGAATGTATTTTTCAATGTACTTCACAATTAAATTAAATATTCAAAATGACCACCATTAACTTCTTGACAATAACCGAGGCGATTTTGGAATTCTCGTAGAACATTTTGTATGACTTCGGGGGTTATTTTGTTAATTTCTTCCGTTATCCTAACTTTTAAATCAGCAATATTGTTTGGTCTATTGAAATATACTGACCCCATAAGAAATAATTGAGAGGAGTCAAATTGGGGGATCTAGCCGGCCATTCGATCGTTCCACGTCTTTCAATCCACCTATTGGGAAAAACCTCGTTTAAATAATTTCTAACTGTACGTACAAAATGCGGTGGAGCTCCGTCTTGTTGGTAGTAAATAGTTCGATCTATCCCATTTGGATGATTAACATCAGGAAAATGTATTTGTAATGTAGGCACTAAAAAGTTAATCAAAAAATCTAGATAAACCCCACCATTAACAGGGCCAATAATTTTATTGTTAATGATTCCAGCCCAAACGTTGACTTTTTTAGTATATTGAGTGTGAGTCGCACACATCCATTGAGGATTTTCTCTGTTCCAATATCTACAGTTCTGTCTGTTTACTGTTCCGTTTAAATGAAACGTCGCTTCATCAGAAAACACTATTTGGTTTATGAACTGCAAATCTGCGTTCATTCTGTCCATCATCATTTCACAGAATTCTTGCCTTCTATCAGGATTATCTTCATTTAACTCCTGAACCAACTGAACTTTGTGAGGGTAGTATTTTTCTTCATACAAAACTCTCAAAATAGATGATTTACTTACGTCATTGTCGGCAGCAAGTTCTCGAGTTGTCTTATTTATGCGGATTTTCCTCAATCTCTAGAAGTACATCTAACTTTTTTCATCAGTAAATTGAACATTTCTACATGGTTTTCCAATATTTTTTACATGTCCAGTTTCACGAAACTTTTTTCAATTTTGTTAACTGTAGACTGCGACACGTGTTGACCAGGGTATTTATTATTAAAAATTTCACAAACCTCATTTTGAGTTCTTGTTTTATTACCACAACCAATCATAATTAAAATGTCTATTCTTTGAGTCTCGGACAAATGAGCCATAATTAAATTTAATACGCCCACAAATATTATACTGAACATTTTGAACGTTTAATTTAATTGTAAAAATTAATTTTCTCAGTTATGATTGCACCAAACTTAAAAAACTTTATATTGCTGAACAGAAGGGGTGCTTATAATTCAGAAGGGGTGCTGGAGGGGGCCTGCTGAAGGCCGTAAAAATAATTTTCCAAAATTTGATAAAGAGGTAATAGAGCTATTCAAAGAAGAAGTATCTAATATTACGGAAGAAGACTTGCAGAAAAGGATTAAAAAAGTAATTTCAGTTGAAAAAAAAAAAGATTATATGGAGATTGGACACTTCCATATCAATGGTGGAAATAAATGCATTATTGATTTAAATGACGACAGAGATAGTGAACCAGGCACACTAGGCATCTTCTAGGCACTGCAAACTGCAGTTTGAGGAGTGGCTAGAAGATGACAGTACGACCAGCTATATATATATATATATATATATATATATATATATATATATATATATATATATATATAAAATCTAGAAAGGTTAATGCAGTCAAGCTGCTGGAAAATAATTCCATTTATTTTTTTATATATATATATATATATATATATATATATATATATATATATAAAGTTGAGAATCTTAGCGACTGGAGAAATGTACAGTAAAATGGAATAACAGGATCTCTTAGTCAAAAAATCAAAACTCTGCTTTACTTTGCCAAGCTTTTGCTTCTTAGTGGGAAGCTTCTTCAGAACCTATAATTTATTGAGTTGTGGGTTTTTTTGCCAATGAATAAAATTACAAATGATACTTTTTTCTTGAATTGGTTGAAATTAATGAGTCTTCTAATTGTATGAAAAAGAGAACTGACATTGATAATCTCAGCAGTATATACAGTAACGTACTTGAACTACACCAAAAATCATAATGATAATAATGTAAATTGTATCAATCAACTTTCCCTTTATAGTCAAAGATTATCAAATCATTGTGACTATTGAAAAATGATATTTATGTGAAGGTATGACATTTGTCAAACCAAGAAAATCCATTAATGTTTAATTTTTTTTCGTCGATTTATATGTTCAATTCATTCTTTTTTACTCATTTTTACTGTGAGTATGATTTGTAATTTTATTCATTGGCAAAAAACCCACAACTCAATAAATTATAGGCCCTGAAGAAGCTTCCCACTAGAAGCAAAAGCTTGGCAAAGTAAAGCAGAGTTTTAATTATATTCTTATATAATCAGAAATGATTATTGAATAAGAAAATTACTTAGCTCCCTAACTATATTATTAAAGAGGAACTGTTGAAAGGTAGGTTGCACTATATCGTTTACTTGAACTATACCTGAGAATGGCTAGACGCAATGGAGACGAGATCGAGCATCTGGTCGCAATAAATCGATAGAGGCCCATCGAAAGACATCTCTCAATGGACACGTAACACCCGAATCGGCGACACTTTCACGAATCGCCCACATCTAAATACCAACAAAACACTCTCGGCTCCCCCTGCCAGGTCGGCCCGACAAAGATTAACCCTTCGAATCTCGCTGGACACCTGCCGACTTGGTCGCGTGCCGATCTGGCACGTGGGTGGAGAAAGACGAGGGGGCCGCTCTTCTTCGGAGAAGTGCCGCCGAAGGGAAGCCCAAGATAGGCCCGTGACCTCATGAATGGGACGATTATTCGGCGAAATATATTCTTGGGGGATTTATGAGTTCGGGGGTTCTTCGGGGTGACGATCTTAGGTCTTCAAATAGACATAGACATAGATATACTTTATTTGACTACGTTTATGTAATTTACATTTGTAGCGAGTCATATAACAAAAATTGTATTTGAAAATTAATTGCATTTGTATTTCCAGAAAGAAAAAGAAAAATCATGAAGTCAATCAGAAGCACTGTATATACAGCATGAACAATCAAACTCAACAAAACATTAATAACTTTATTTCTGACCGGGATATTATAAGCTTATATCGTCATAGTTACGCTATCAATAAAGAGGGTCATTACTCCCTTGGGACATTATAGATTTTATAATTCCCTCTACCTTTCACAAGTAAAAATAAATAGAAATGAAAACTGAACCATATTTTATTTATTCACGTCATTACAAATAATAAATGTACAATTTTGAAATGTTCCCTGAAAATTACTTCCGCCACTGGAAACAATTTCTTCTTTTGTATGGCTGGAGCTTCTGTTCACTACAGTCGAGGTACCTGCCTCTTCTGATGACAAAGTAGACAACATACGCGCCGTTTTATTTCTCAATTCGATGCTATCCTCCAAATACCCCTCCGCCACCGTGGAACTTCTCCAACCTCCGTGTCTTTTTAAGTTAGTCATAGTTGCTCCTGCATTGGCTAGAGCAGTAGCAGAAGTGCGACGAAGGCAATGTCCCGTATAGGAAGATGAGTTTGGCAATCCTAAATACATTGCGATTTTGCTGGGGATTTTCCCAAACATGTTTTTTCCAATTGGCTGAGATGTACATTTATTTTGTCGGAAGCTCAAAAAAAATCGTTCAATACCTTTAGGACGCAAAGACATATAAAATCTTAATAAAGGCAAAGCGGAGAACTCTTTTTCATCCACAACTGTAAATTTCTTCGATACACCAGTTTTACTTTCTGGTACGTTCACTACCATAACGGAATCCCGGTCCTCTATATCCGATATCTTCATATTCAAAAGTTCCTGACTTCTGCATCCTCCAAAATAACCCATAATCAAAACAACCTATAACAAAAAAAAGGAAATAAATACACACAAAAAGGAAAATAAGAAAAAAATTACCTTATGCAATAAATGAATATCATTAGGAGCGTCCCTTAGGAATCTGATAACATCTTTAGGAGATAAAACAGCAGACTTTTTCGGCTTATAACTCTTACTCTTCCGTTTCAAAAAAGCTGGTAGTTCATTGAACTTGGTGATATCTCGTTTCTCATGTATAGTCACCATCGATTTTAGCATTGACCATTTAGTCCATAAAGAATTCGGACTATACGTTTCTGACTGAAACGAATAAAAACAATTACTACCAAATCTACCGAAAAACATAGAAAATTCCTTACCAGTTCTTGAAAATATGCCAGAAATACAGTTTCAGTGACATGTTTTGGCATAACATTTTTCCGTGTCAGCCAGTCCAGATATATCTTGTATTCTTTTTGGTATACGGCTTCACTTTTCGATGGAATTAATGATTCTCTTGCTTGTTCAGCTTTTTTCAAAATATCCTCCATTATATTTGAAGTAGAAAACACGTTTTCACCGCAAACACAGCTTGATAACAAAGTTCTGTTTATAAACAAGTAACATAGCAACAACCTAGCAACAAGAAAACTCTACTATAATCAACGGTACCTGATTCAAATATACCGGGAAGGTAATGAATTGGTACATTTTTCCGTTTCAAAAATGAACAAAATTTTATTGAAATCGGTCAGAAATAAAATTATCTTTGTACCACGGGAATTAATGAGCCTTAATAACCTCAGGCAATTGCTGTCCCTCGGGCCAGAGGCCCTCGGGACGCAAACTTTGCCATCGGTAATTAAGGCCCTCCTAATAACCTTGATACATAAATAACTATAAATACGATTGAAGATATATTAAATAAACTAAATATTTGAATGTTTGTTTGAAGGTGATTGACAATGTTTTGTGATGAATTTCACTAGTTCGGACTTCCATTGTCTATTATATAAAATGATTTGAAATCCCTGAAACAAGTAAAAAAGAATAATTAAAAAGAATAGTTGAAAATAACAATTATATTGAGCAACAATAAACCTGAAATGAAATGATAGTGAAATAACCTACAAGTAAAAATATAATAATTGAATAAATAAAAATTAAAGGAATGCAAAAAGAAAATAATAAAAAGTAAAAAATAAAAAAAGTGTAGAGATTCCAAGTCACGTTAGTTCACGACGTTTCGATTGTTGGTATCTACAATCGTCTTCGGGTGATGACTCATCACCCGAAGACGATTGTAGATACCAACAATCGAAACGTCGTGAACTAACGTGACTTGGAATCTCTACACTTTTTATTTTTTACTTTTTATTATTTTCTCTTTGCATTCCTTTAATTTTTATTTATTCAATTATTATATTTTTACTTGTAGGTTATTTCACTATCATTTCATTTCAGGTTTATTGTTGCTTAAATATTTGAACATTCTCATGCGAATGGTTGTTGTTGGCTGTTGATATTTTCAAATTTCACGTTGACGTTTTGGAATTATTTTCAACAGCTCCTAAAACGACTATTTCTTCCAACTCCTTTCAAACTGACCACCATCAATTATGTTGTGTCGCAATCTTGCGAAAATGTCTTTAAAAGGTTGCCTTCTCTCTGGATACCTCTCGTGATACAAATTGCTCGCTGCTTCTGCATTTTCATAATTAGCATACTTCATTGCGAATGGTTACATAAAACGGCCCAAGCGAAGCTCTCTGGCTCACAGAGAGAGGCTTGTCTGGCTATCAGTGGTACCATCAGTACCACACCGTCAGCGGCCATGGGAGATCCTTCTAGATCTACCTCCTCTCCACATTTTTCTGGAGAGAGAGGCTAGATGGACTGCAGGCAGACTTGTGCACTTGCCAATGGGGAATGTTCCTCCTGACGAAAATCAAGTAGTTTTCATAAAAGAGCTCGAAAACAACGCATTTTAAAGTTATCATTTCAACCTTTTTCTTTAAAAAATTATTTAAATACTTAAAAAAGAGGAATGAAATAATGCATTCAACATTTAAAGGGATTCGTTTCTATTTCACCATTTGGCAACATCGGTTATAAATAATATTACTGGAGTTTTTTCCCAACACCAAATCGTTATTTTTAACACCTCGACACGTGTTTCGATCACCAAGTGATCGAAACACGTGTCGAGGTGTTAAAAATAACGATTTGGTGTTGGGAAAAAACTCCAGTAATATTCATTACTACACCAAAGGTTCCAAATAGTGCATCATAAGAACATCGGTTATAGCTGATAAAGGACAATGAATCTGTTACCTGTACCAGACAAACAAAGATGACATATTTCAGAGGCGTGCTGTTCTGTTTACTTATGTTCCGAGTTCCGAGACATTCTGTGACATATGACCTAACCTATCTTCCTCTATATAAATAAATAACAAAACAACTGTTGTGTGACTTGTGGAGGTGGTATTGAACTATAATTTATATTTTGCCTCAATTGTTGTTGTTCGTTTTTTTTTAAGTGGAATATCTAGCCTAACCTATCATTGCGAATGTGTTTGAAAATTGATCAAAAACCAGTAACTGAAGAGCGTTTTCACCGCTGAAATCAAAATTTGATAGCTACCAAAGCCTACGTGATGAAAGTGTGTGTTTTAAAGACTACATGAAAAAACCTAAAAGCGCTGTATTTCAAAGATGACTCCAACAAAACATCAAATGCCAATTTGGCTCACTCTGTACATTAAGAATAATACATTTTTCTTTAAGGAAAAGTACATTTGCTAATTCGTTTTACCGTTGAGAAAACCGAAGTAGCCATTTTAATTTACACCAAGCATAATTTTCACTAATATTCTGATGTCACACAATAACATTGATCAATTAACAAATTTAAGTAACAAGGCATCTAATGAAATAGAAAGGTATAGCTTTGAGAATGGCCTCAGCCTGAATAAAAAAAAAACAATTATGTCCGTTTCTTGCCAAAAAACATGAATCCAAATTATGACCTATACTCAACCTTATCTGGTAAATCTATACAATCCATGGAAACCATCAAATTCTTAGGTGTTACTTTGGATAGTAAGCTAACATGGGAAGCACACATAAATACTGTATGTTCGAAACTAAGCACTACATGCTATATAATAAAAAATCTGCGAGATACTGTACCAGCAGACATCTTGAGACTATGTTATTTTGGGATGGTACAGTCTACTCTACAATATGGCGTGATCGTCTGGGGGTCGTCTTGTCACTTTGAAAGGGCATTTGTATCTCAAAAAAGGATAATAAGAACGATTTGTCATGCTCATCCAACCGCAACAAGTAAACCTTTATTCCAGAATCTCCAAATACTAACCCTTCCATGTTTATATATTCTTGAACTGATTATGTACATAAAACGTAACCAAAAAGAACTAATGAGGAATGAAGACACTCATATGTATAATACCAGGAATAAAGAAAAACTTCGACAACCCTATTCAAGGTTATCAGTCTGTGAAAATTCACCAAAGCATATTGGTATCAAGTGTTTCAATAAAATAAGAGATTTGATAGATGTGAATCAGAATGACATTCTATTCAAAAATAAATTGAAAAACTTTCTTCTTGAAAAAATATTTTATAATGTTGAAGACTTTCATAATTCGTGATTTCTCATAATTGTAAGACTGACTATTGTATGAACAATTTTTCTGGTTTGTTTGCGATTAACAACTTATTTGAAGATTACCTTCTTTTCTTTCTTGACTAGTCTGATAAGTGTTATGTATGTGTATGTATAATGCCTTGTATAACCTTTGATTGATGAATAAATTCTATTATTATTATTATGAAATAGCTACTTGAAAATGGTTTATCACTGCGCTGTTTAGGAAAACAGGCTAGAGTAGCTAAATTATCTGCTGAATAACTTCTCATGGCTAAACCTTCCGATGGGAAGTCGATGGAAATATTTTGTTTGCCTTCAAAACTTTCTGTTGGAGGAATCCTCTTTAAATGTATTACTGAAATTGAGAAAAACTTATGGATCGATAAATATTTTATAATTTTTTTTTTGTTTTCGCAATTCGATGACGTTAGTTTTCCATCTCCATGAAATCCAGGCATTGGGAAAGACGAATAAGGTTACCATTGGATAGCCACAGAAGTTGATTTCAGCAGATGGCCGAAACACCTTAAAGATCTTGACCAAAACTCTCGTGCTCTTTCTCTGTCATTCAATTTTCATCAAGACTTCCTGTAAATCTTCCCAAAGATATCTGAGTGATTCCTGGATATTTCCATGCACATGCTCCATAGGTGGTGATATTTGGATTTGACTGGATTTGTATTACAAACTACAAAGTCTTCTAATACATACTCAACAGTTGTATGATGTATGATTTTATTCACGCCTTTATCAATAGAATCAAGTTGATTTGAAAGGGTTATATTTTTAGGAGTGATTAATTTTTGGGAAAGAAAGTTTTTGGCTTTCTACTATCAGATGGAGTAGTAGAAAGCCAAAAACTTTCTTTCCCAATATTCAAGTTCAAATGAATATATACTACTGTTAGGTTTTTAGGTTAATTTTTTGTCAAACTGTGTGAAATGATTTTATCAAACTTCAAATTGTTGTTTCCAACATTGATTTGGTTTCTAATATAACAATTCACTACCATTTTTGGCTTCTGAATGAGGAAAATCCACTTTCGTTAGTGTTTTCTTTTTTCACACCATAGATAAATATCTTTTTCGTTTTAAAATGACATTTTCATATTTTATTGTGATTGTTTTCAGATATCTATTATTCTAACGTGTAACTGATGAATATTCGTACAATTGTTTTACTCTCCACTTTAATATACTCGTGGACCAGAAAACATAGTTTGCCTTGTTGTCGAATTATTTTTTGCGCGGCATCTCTCTACAAACTGTATGGAAATTTCATGAACCAGAAACGGTCCTAAAATAATACAGCTACAACTTTATAAAGAAGATATCAGGTAAAAATGGAGCGGATGCATAGAAAATTTGATCCTACAATAAATACGGACTTCACCAGATACACTAACAATGAAATGGGCCAGGTGTGAATCCAGGTCAAATTTGACCTTTTAGTTTTCGCTTCCTCTACAAACATGTTCGATAAAGATGGCTACTGACTATATAGAATATGCATATACCTACGATTGATTATTTCGTTCATGTCATTGAATCTCAAGATATAATGATATGGTTTAAGGAGATAAGGAAATTGTGATTTGACTATTGAAAGACAGCGGAAGCTTAGAATCCTAACCACAATAACTTTGAACTGGGAAAGATATCCAGTGATCTGAGTATATCATATTTATTATCATTTTTTTTAATTTCAATTTTATGTTACGCTAAATTTCAAGCTGACAGAATTGCTAGTTTCTGGTGTTTTAATGACTTCAACAAAAACTGTGACCAAGTTTCCCATCATAAGATTTTTTGTATCTTTCTAAAGACAGCAAATACAATTTTTTAAAATTTTGGGAGGTGAGCTGTAACTTCGAGGGAGAATGACATTTCAACGTCGAAAGAATCATTTCGTGAATAAAATTGACATATTTCTGAAATTGCCAATCTCCAACTTTGAACCGCTTTGACAAAATATTTTAATCTATAACAATATTTTCTATAGATAATAAAACGAACAGAAAAGGTATATGACCGAATGGACCTTCAAATGAGGTATTACACAATAATATCTCCCAATATTTTTGAAAATTTGGGGGGGTAAGCTGTAACTTCGAAGGAGAATGACATTAAAATGTCAAATGGGTGCATCATATTAATGAAATTGTCGTATTTCAAGATTTTTTGATAATTATATGAACTGGAAAATTATATGAATATATGGACCTTCAATTGATCTGTTACACAATAATATCTTCCAATTTTTTGACAATTTTGGGGGGATAAGCTGTAACTTCGAGGGAAGATGACATTTCAATATTAAATGGGAGCATCTTATGAATAAAATTGTCGTGTTTCAAGATTTATTGATAATTATATGAACTGAAGAAGGTATGGACCTTCAAATGATGTATTACACAATAATATCTCATAATATTTTTGAAAATTTTGGGGAGTGAGCTGTAACTTCGAGGGAATATGACATTTCAATATCAAATGGGAGCATCTTATGAATGAAATTGCCGTATTTCGAAATTTTTTAATAATTATATGAACTGAAGAAGTACAGTGTGTCAATTTGAAAACTTCCCACCCTCAATATCTCCCTTCCAGTACATAATATGAAAAAATGGTCAGACAGGTCAACTTTATTTGCAAGGGGGACACTCTGAATGAATATTTTCAACCCTCGGGGTTCAACCCCCTAGGAGGGGTGGATGTTACCCTCAGAATTTCAAATGGAAAGGGGGGTCAAGTGGCACATCATTTTGAAGGGCATTCAATTCTCTTGCCAATGATACCTTTTTCATTAGTTTTTGATGAGCAGTTTTTGAACAATAACGTTCCAAACGAACGGTGATTAGAAGTGAATAAGAATAAATGATTAAAACTCGCCCGCACTAGATGTTTGGTATTCAGGTTGGTATTCAAAACAAATGATTGTAATGGACTATTGGAAAAGGTGAGCATCGTACTAGGTAGCATCGTTCCAACCCTTGAGTAATATTCGAATTCGTGGATGTGAGAGGAATGTAGAACTACTTAGTTAACGAAATACGCATCGAGTGCAAACAAAAAATACTAAATTGCAAAAAACAAATTTCAACCATCTTGTTACGCTTTATCTGATAATATGTTCAAAATGTTGTCCATTCTGCTCTAAACAGTAATACAGTCTGTTTTCGAACTCCTCTCGAACATTTTGGAAAACTTCACCACTAATTGACCGGCATGCTGCTGTAATTCGTCCTTTGAGGTCATCCATATCAGTGGGCTGTGTTTTATAAACGACAGATTTGAGATATCCCCAAAGAAAAAAATCTAATGGAGTCAAATCCGGTGATCTCGGTGGCCACTCAATTGATCCCCTTCTGCCAATCCATCTCTCCCGGAATCGCTCGTTCAACCATTGTCGGACGGGGCGAAAATAATGAGGTGGCGCACCGTCCTGTTGGAAATGTAACAAATCTTCCTGCAACAGTAAATTACCGTGTGCATCAATTTGAGTTTCGAGCTCGTGAGTTATAAGTGGATCGATAGGTGCTTGAAGCATATCTAGGTACAGATCACCATTCAAGTTTTCTTCAAAAAATAAAGGTCCGATAATGGCATTTCCAAGAATACCAGCCCAAACATTAACTTTTTGTGGGTGTTGTGTATGTCCTTCTCGAAAATTGTGAGGGTTTTCGTCACTCCAATAGCGACAATTTTGCCTATTAACATTGCCATTCAGGAAAAATGAACATTCATCACTGAAACAGATATTGAACAGAAGATTAGGTAAAGCATTGATTCGAAGAGTCATGATTTCACAGAATTCTATTCTTCTGTCATAATCATCCTCATGGAGCTCGTGGAGAATCTGCATTTTATATGGATGAAATTTGTGCATTTTCAGTGCTTTCCTTACAGTCTCGTGTGACATTCCCGTCTGTTCTGCTACTGATCGTAAGGAGCTAGTCGGCTCTGCAGCAAATGTTCCCAACACCTCAATTTGAGCATCCTCATTCAGTACTCTGGGGTTATTCCTTTTTTTATTCTTCACCGAACCAGTTTCGGAAAACTTTGTCACCAAATCAAGCACATACCGGTGACTTATATTAAGATTTGGATTTCTTTCATTAAAAAGAGATGCCGCCCTTCGTGCGCACTTGCCCACCTCTCCATAAATAAAAATTATTTCAATTCGGTCTTGGATAGTGTAAACCATTCTTACAATTTATACACTTTCTAAGGTATCGCTGATCAGCTCAACAAATGAAACTGAAATGATAGTACTACCAAATGGCTTGAATGCGATGAACACCTTTTTTGCTCAAAAAACGATACTTTTTATAGCAGAAGTAACAAAAAAGGGATAAGAGTTTTAAATCCGATAATAAACCCAAATGAAAGTCACCGAAATCAGATAACTAATTAATGTAAATTTTTTGAGGCTTGTCTAATTTTACCCCTGATGGAAAGTTGAAAAGCTGACCCGTCATCACAAGTTTTACTTATAAGAGAGTCAATAAATTGTATTTCTTTGCATACTAACTTGATAACCAGGCATTTTAGTATAGGCCAATTCTAATTACTTCTATTAGTTTAGAACTACATTTTCGGATACTGCTGATCGGAAAATAATAAATGAGGGCACCGTCGGCAAGCGAATTGAATGCTCTTCAAAATGATGTGCCACTTGACCCCCCTTTCCATTTGAAATTCTGAGGGTAACATCCACCCCTCCTAGGGGGTTGAACCCCGAGGGTTGAAAATATTCATTCAGAGTGTCCCCCTTGCAAATAAAGTTGACCTGTCTGACCATTTTTTCATATTATGTACTGGAAGGGAGATATTGAGGGTGGGAAGTTTTCAAATTGACACACTGTATATGAATGTATGTACCTTCAATTGATGTGTTACATAATAATATCTCCCATTTTTTTTTTAATTTTGGGGGGTAAGCTGTAACTTCGAGGGAAGATGACATTTTGATATCAAATGGGAGCATCTTATGAATGAATTTGCCGTGTTTCAGGATTTATTGAAAATCATATGAACTGAAGTATATGAATGTATGGACCTTCAATTGATGTATTACACAATAATATCTCCCAATTTTTTGAAAATTTGGGAGGGATAAGCTGTAACTTCGAGGAAAAATGACATTTCAATATTAAATGGGAGCATCTTATGAATGAAATTGCCGTGTTTCAAGATTTATTGATAATTATATGAACTGAAGAAGGTATGGTATTACACAATAATATCTTCTCATATTTTTGAAAATTTTGGGGAGTGAGCTGTAACTTCGAAAGGAAATGACATTTAAATGTTAAATGGGTGCATCTTATTAATGAAATTGTTGTATTTTAAGATTTTTTTATAATTATATGAACTGGAAAATTATATGAATATATGGACCTTCAATTGATGTATTACACAATAATGTCTCCCAATCTTTTTAAAAAATTTGAGAGGGGGGTAACTTCGAATGACATTTCGATGTCAAATGGGTTCAGTTTATGAACAGGTTTTTTTCAATGGGCAATCTACAGCTTTGAACCGCAATGCCTGAATTTTATAGTATTATCGAAGATTATGAGAACTTTACCCACCACGACCTTGACAGGCGCTAGCTTGAACGACGGCATCCCTCCACCCCAAATAATAACCGGCGAGACATGATTTTTTCCGGCATTTTTTCACCTCGTCCGTGCACTTCCCTTGACAGTGATCTATTAACGTCGGGGGCGTGAAACACGGTGGCAGAAACGCGGAATACCCTTACGCGTTGGCCGAGGTAAGGGATGCATCCATCAAAGCGACGGTCAGCAGCCCTCTCAGCGACCCAACAGGGTCGTTATCCCCGACTAGACGGCCGGCCAGACGGAAGAGGACCAACCCTTGAAGATAGCCGCCGGGGATATGACTTTGTGGTCTCGGCGTTTTGCGGAAATCGCTCCCTTTTGCCCCGAAAAAGGATTCACGCGATGAAGGGATCGCTTGGGATCTCCCTCTCGGCCAGACGAAGGTCGATTTTATTTGGGTTATAAGGGATCGGATGTGACGTACACAATGGTTATTCTTAGACGAGATGCTCCGCTGACACGTGTTGGACACCGAGAAAGGGTTAGCGCCTAATTTTAGGCCGGCACTGGCACGGGAGTAAACAAACTACGTAATGCGGATGCAACGAGGTTCTGCCGGGATAGATCAGTTCTGGAGAATGAAAGTTCGACGACACGATGCTGGATTCAATTTGAACCTTCTGGTTGAAAAACTAAACTTTTTTCCGTTTAAAAAGAATATGCTGGCATAAGCTATTCGGGGAAGCTCTACATAAATTGACAACAAGCTGCAAACGCGTGTAATTGTTCAAAACATAGTTAAAAATAAGATTTTGAAATTCTGAATGATTGCGATGCCTGGAAAAAAAATTATTCGAGGTCAAAGGTCAAAAATCTCTAAAAAAAATCTCTAAAAAAATTGGTTTTTCGCGAAAAATGTAAAAATTTATCCATCTGAGTCATAACCATCAAATACTTCTTATCGTTCTGCTTCTTGGTCTTCTTCTTCTTCTTTTTGATGTTCTTCTTCTTCTTATTCTTCTTGATCTTCTTCTTCTTCTTCTTGATGTTCATCCTGGGTGTAGATAAACTGCGTCAAGAGTGATGTATCGCATTTTCCTAGTTGGTATCAAATTAATCCTCCACTATTGGTGATTCAGCATTAGAACATGATTGGCCTTGACAATGTGTACATGCCAGAGAACCACAAGAGTCCAACTTTTTTACAACCGCATTCAGCACTGCATCCCTTTTTATAGTTGCAAAAAGTTGTGTTCAGTAGTTTTTCCGGCGCAGACAGAAATTTCTGTTGCTCTGCTTCTCCATACGTGCAACAAAGAAAGGAAGGTGAATTTCTTAGAAGCATTTTAAATAAATATATTGCATAAAAACCCCAATTTCAAAACCCTCAATCATCAACTAGAACTATGCAGTTCTAGCTGTCAGAAACTCGTGTCAAATCGCACTTTAACAATTTAACAATATCAAAAAAGTGCATTTGAAATCTAATATCTTCAGCTTTACATTACTACAAAGATAACTGGTTTATGGATTTCTTCAAAATATGACCTCAGATGTAGTTTTTTGTTGAATTTTTTTGTTTGTGTTTGAAATTTTCGAAAATTTTAACTGAAATTTTGTGTTTACAAATGTAAGGTATTCTTCAGTTTGAAAATTTGTCATTATATTCATAATGGGAGTATTGACAAAAAGGCTTTCATTTTGGAACAGCCTGTGCATTGAAGTTAATATATATCTAAAGAATTATTCATTAGAAATAATCATTAGTTGATGAAAAAATACATATTTGCAACTCATGAATCACACACTTATTATTGTGATTTTTGATGATTCAACAAAGTGTAAACAATACCTAAGTTTCAAGTGTAATGAATAGTATATTTACCTGAATCTGATATACCAGGACTTGTGTTTAATTTTCAAAAACTTTGGTAATCTCAGGAGAGTGAAGAATATGCCATAAAGTGTCCATAATTTTGAAAACGATCAACAAATCAATAATTTGTATGTAGTTCAAAACTACCTGTAATCACAATTGAAAATATGAACGAGGTGGATTATATATTTTTCATACTTACATGCGTGTAATAAACTGCAGTTTAAAATTTAAAGTATACTATTCCATTGAAAAAAAAACTACTTCTATAAGAACGTCAATAATGGAACTTTGTGAAAGTTCACGAAAGATGATTAAAATTAAGACCAAAGAAACCCTATGAGTCGAAAAGTTATACCAAAACAAAGCCATTCATTTGCATACATAACGTCCAATTTGTCATATCATTTCCAATTTGTGTCGCGTCAAAAAAATCATTCATGCTAGGCATACGTTAATCTTGGATGTCTATTCCCAATAGGATTTTTTACAAACATCCCCTATATATCACAAAGGAAAATAAACAAGTTGGACAGCCCTGGTGGTGAACACGTGGTTCGTGTAAAGTTGACAGCTGCTGAAACCCCTCCCACCACCGGCCTAAGCACCGTTGTGCAGCGTTATAAGTGTTTCATATTGTTATTGAATCGATCAAAGACTTATTGATTATTTTATTTTTATGGATTTTTTTTGGTGGAGTCAAAAAAGCACATTTTTGGTATTCTAAGTTGGTTCTGGAAATTAATTCATACAAGCGAATCTGTCACGTATAATAATAATGATAATGATCTATATCCATTTATTGCAAATAAGGCATTCAACATATGATACCACAACCAATGTCCTCCTAAACTGCTGAGTATATTTTGACACCTCTCTCAATCACTGCAATATATCATCAAAGCAGTCAATAAAATCCAAAACAGATCTTTAAATGACAGATTATTAAATCAGCTAATGATGAAGAGTTCAATCGATTGCTATTTCACACAGAAGTGCGTTGGTTATCAAGAGGTAACTGCCTGACTCGATTTTACAATCTATTTGACTCTGTAATAGAGTTCTTGGAAAACAAAGACAAAAAATTGCACGACAACCTCATCACTTCAAATAATGATATCGCGTACTTGACAGAGCTGTATGAATTATTCAATGATGTCAATCTCCAACTTCAAGGTGACGACTTGAATTTGATTAAAACAAAAAATGTCAGTGCTGCTTTTGTAGCCAAGTTGCTCTTATACAAGAATAATATTGACAGACGTGAGTTTCGCATTTCCCTAATTTGTCAGCAGTATCCTTTAACAACAGCATGATAACACAGCAGGATAACCCCAGCTGGAAGAAGAACTCATAGAACTGATAACGAACGAGGAAATGAAAATGAAATTCAAAAATGGTTACCAAGAATTTTGCCTACAAAAGGCCCGTAATTGTACCCTGGATTGTGGTCCATCGTTCAACGATTTTTGATAGCATTCCCATCATCGTATTTGTGTGAACGTGGATTTAGTGCTGTGGCAACGTTGCTAACTAAAAAGAGAAATCGGTTGCAGATTACCGAACGCGGTGACTTACTGTTTTTGAGTAAATTCGAGTCTGATATCAACAAACTTGTCAAAAATCATCAAATTCATCCTTCACATTAGATTTCAAATTGAAATGCTTGTTTTAATAACATGAATAAAAGTTTTCCTAAAATTACAAAATGGTGTTTTACACATGTAGTTGAGTAAAAAAATTTGGGAGCGCTAGAAAATAATTAATTCTCGAAGTGGGCGGTAGATAAAATAAGTTTGAGAACCTCTGGTCTAAACGAACCACTTTTCTTGTTTTTTTTTTGCAATGATCAATATTACACTACATTATT
This sequence comes from Leptinotarsa decemlineata, assembly GCF_025532065.1. Lineage (NCBI taxonomy): Eukaryota > Metazoa > Arthropoda > Insecta > Coleoptera > Chrysomelidae > Leptinotarsa > Leptinotarsa decemlineata. Next base: position 13,942,738 of record NW_027412537.1, on the reverse strand, counting down.
AGGTGTATAGTTTTCGGGATGCTAATCAAATAAAACTGACAAATTATACGTCGTTACACGACCAAAAACATAAAACTGTTGCAGCATCATGAAATTATAAAACAATTTAGCTGGTTTGGAACTAGTTCATTTCGAAATTGTCAATTCTTCTGCAATCGATTATTTTCAACTAGTTTGGAAGAAGAGCATAATCACAAAATTTACTGTTGTTTTTTGCAGATTGCTTTGAATGTTTGACACATTTTTCAAAGTGTTACAAAACCACCCGTGAATGAAAGTATTTCAACGCCATTGTCAGTTTACAATAACAGGATAACTTTTTGTTCTTAATAAAAGAAAGGGAACGTACATGAAACCGTATTTTCTAAAGATAGTAAAGCTGTAATGGATGACGTTTCTATGACTGTACAGATGAGGCAGTTTTTAGCGGAAATAGAGAGCCAAAAAATTTCTTGTAACATCATCACGAATGAAGATATGAATAAATCAAATTCAGTAACATAATTTGATCCCTGTCGTCTTCGATTCTCATTTGATTAACGTTTCTTGAGCATCGCATAATTCAAGAGCATCTGTCGCTTCTTAGCATATAAATAATGAATGCTGCTTCTATCACCACAGTTATGTTTCGTGTTTTATATCTGATGGTTGTGTTTGGACAGCCCTTGAAAAACCAGCACACCTGGTTTATTCGACTACCGGATATATAGGCAGACAGACGGTATTCTACGGCTTGCACCCAATATGGCCTGTATATTCACACACTTTGAATTCGATACGATTTGTCTATTAAAACCTAGTGAATAAGGGAAATGTATATCTAAAAGATAATAGGTTTTGAAAAAATACTTTCCTGAATTTCATATTTCGTACAATATATTCTCGTGGGGATGTTCTTCAGGGATTAGATTGGACTGGTTGAAAAAAAGTAATGCGTCTTTACTTTACAAGTGAGGTTATGAGTTTGCCATCTTTAAATATTGATGGGTGTATTGTCTTATTGAATGAAAGTCATTTTTTGTACAACTGTCAAAAAAACTTGACATTTCTGTATCTCTGTTGATGCGTAAATGTTTACTTTCCGTGAAAAAAAAACTTTATTTCTGACCGGGATATTATAAGATTATATCGTCATAGTTACGCTATCAATAAAGAGGGTCATAACTCCCTTGGGACATTATAGATTTTATAATTCCCTCTACCTTTCACAAGTAAAAATAAATAGAAATGAAAACTGAACCATATTTTATTTATTCACGTCATTACAAATAATAAATGTACAATTTTGAAATGTTCCCTGAAAATTACTTCCGCCACTGGAAACAATTTCTTCTTTTGTATGGCTGGAGCTTCTGTTCACTACAGTCGAGGTACCTGCCTCTTCTGATGACAAAGTAGACAACATACGCGCCGTTTTATTTCTCAATTCGATGCTATCCTCCAAATACCCCTCCGCCACCGTGGAACTTTTCCAACCTCCGTGTCTTTTTAAGTTAGTCATAGTTGCTCCTGCATTGGCTAGAGCAGTAGCAGAAGTGCGACGAAGGCAATGTCCCGTATAGGAAGATGAGTTTGGCAATCCTAAATACATTGCGATTTTGCTGGGGATTTTCCCAAACATGTTTTTTCCAATTGGCTGAGATGTACATTTATTTTGTCGGAAGCTCAAAAAAAATCGTTCAATACCTTTAGGACGCAAAGACATATAAAGTCTTAATAAAGGCAAAGCGGAGAACTCTTTTTCATCCACAACTGTAAATTTTTTCGATACACCAGTTTTACTTTCCGGTACGTTCACTACCATAACGGAATCCCGGTCCTCTATATCCGATATCTTCATATTCAAAAGTTCCTGACTTCTGCATCCTCCAAAATAACCCATAATCAAAAAACCTATAACAAAAAAAAGGAAATAAATACACACAAAAAAGAAAATAAAAAAAAAATTACCTTATGCAATAAATGAATATCATTAGGAGAGTCCTTTAGGAATCTGATAACATCTTTAGGAGATAAAACAGCAGACTTTTTCGGCTTATAACTCTTACTCTTCCGTTTCAAAAAAGCCTGTAGTTCATTGAACTTGGTGATATCTCGTTTCTCATGTATAGTCACCATCGATTTTAGCATTGACCATTTAGTCCATAAAGAATTCGGACTATACGTTTCTGACTGAAACGAATAAAAACAATTACTACCAAATCTACCGAAAAACATAGAAAATTCCTTACCAGTTCTTGAAAATATGCCAGAAATACAGTTTCAGTGACATCTTTTGGCATAACATATTTCCGTGTCAGCCAGTCCAGATATATCTTGTATTCTTTTTGGTATACGGCTTCACTTTTCGATGGAATTAATGATTCTCTTGCTTGTTCAGCTTTTTTCAAAATATCCTCCATTATATTTGGGGTAGAAAACACGTTTTCACCGCAAACACAGCTTGATAACAAAGTTCTGTTTATAAACAAGTAACATAGCAACAACTTAGCAACAATAAAACTCTACTATAATCAACGGTACCTGATTCAAATATACAGGGAAGGTAATAAATTGGTACATTTTTCCGTTTCAAAAATGAACAAAATTTTATTGAAATCGGTCAGAAATAAAATTATCTATGTACCATGGGAATTAATGAGCCTTAATAACCTCAGGCAATTGCTGTCCCTCGGGCCAGAGGCCCTCGGGACGCAAACTTTGCCATCGGTAATTAAGGCCCTCCTAATTCCCTTGATACATAAATAACTATTATTTCACTGCCAAAACAATTCACAAAACAAACATGAAATATTACTTTTTGAAGGATCTATTTTCAACAAAGTCAATTATTGATTAACTGCTCATCATAAAACAATGTCATTTATTGGAGTAATAATTGATGATAAAGTTTGAACAATTACGAAGATGTTCCGTGTTGCTGCTGATCAGAAACGTTAGATATTTCTTGAAGAGTTGATTCCACAATTTTATCAGATTTTTCAATTTGTTTGGAAGAAGACAACTTAATATTTTATTAGAAATCTCAATTTTGTTATTCAAACTATCTTGTATACATGCTTCTGCTACGGAGGCAGATTTTCAGCCCCCTGCATTGGCCAGAAGAGTTACGCAGAGCTTCTCCTGAAACAGTGTTGGTTAATACATTTTTCTCTCGAATATTTAAAAAATAATCGGTTACTTTTTGTATGAGGCGGTCGCAGTGCTCTGTACTGGTGGTATATCTCAATATAATCAGAATTTTAAACAGTAAACGTTCTTGTGCTTCTTGGGCTTCGTATCAGATATTTTAACAATCAATATTAATACAGCATTACATGTAATAATTCTTCACGGCGACAAACACTGCTGATATCCAAAATTTGGACAACCTACAAATAAAAACTATTGAAATTACAACTAATCTTACAAAATTATGATTATATCTGTACCTTATGAAGCAAATTTGTGTGGTTATCAGCATCTTGAATAAATTTATTGATATCATCTCTTGATAAAGTTTTGGATTTCTTAATGAGTGGAACCAATTTTAAAAATTTCCTTATATTTCAATGGAATTTTCTAATGACCAGATTAACCTATTCAAATTATATAAACAACTATATAAATAACTTCGTTGACATTCTCAATATTCAACTATTACTACTATTACAGACTCTTATATGACCTTTATTATTTATTTGAAACTCCTACTCTCATTGTTATTATATTCTTTGCTGAGCTCACCTCCTGGTCAGTGCCAAATAAGAGTGCAACAGATTAATCCTCACGAATGACCATTAGTGAGGGTTAGTAATTGATTTAAGTCAGAATTGATGCAGTCTGTTGCTTCCGCTAGATCAAAAAATCTAAAATAAATATATAGCTGTGTGTCATCAGCATATAAATGGTATTTACAGTTTGTCAGAAGAAGAGAGCAGTTGCTAGTGTAGATAGTGTGTAGTAATGGTCCCGGAATACTTCCCTGTGGAACTCCCCGATATATGTCCAAGGAATCAGAGATATAATCAAATGTCTTGTATCTTTGTTAGGTCGGAATCTTTTTAGACCACCCTCGTACACCATTCGGGGCAGACGCAAAACTATTCGAGGTTCAACGCTAAAGAAACTCTAATCAACCCCATTGAATAGCACAATGTTCATAAATTAATGTGATCATTTTCAACACAACCTTTATCGAAAGAGCTGCAATAGGATACCGTACAGTTTGCCTTATAAAAAATGGACGAGTTTAATGACCCTTGTCAAACCACCCCTTTGTAGATCAGATCCGGTTTTGTGCGTACTTCTATTCATTCGGTTCGTGGCGAATTGAAAGAAGATGAAATACGGGCGACGAACCAGCGGAAAAACAGGAAAACTGTCCAGTCGCATTTTTACGGAATCCTGATTGATGGGTCTGAAATGTTTGAACTTAGCGCGTGTTTGCAAAGGTGAGAATTGGGGTTAAAAAAATGATGAAAATAAATAAAAACAGAAAAACATTTCTTCTCCCTCCATTTTGAAGTGTAATAATTTATTTGTTCGTAACACATTGTTTTTTTGATAAACAAATATATGTTTTTTAAATAAACATTTCTTCGCTGAATATATTAGAGAGGTTAAATTAATGAGTTTATAAAATGTCTTTAAAAATATCGAAAATAAATGCATTTTCATGCAATAAGATAATATATTAGGAAATGATATTTTTCCTTAATATCATTTACTCCAAAAATCGGGATTCTAAAAAAATTCAATTGGCTTATCAATTGGCAGAAAACATTTAAGAAAATCATATTCGCATATAGCTTTCATCTATTAAAAAGGAAAACAATCAAGATATTTGAAGAAAGAGTTCAATGCTTCATTTATACTTTTCCATTTTCAAAATCTTTGATTGTTCATAAAAATATAAGTTTCTTCGATTTTTGCGTCAAGGATCTTTTATGAAGCCTTCAAAGGATAGTTCCTGAAGAGAAAAAATACCAGCTTCAACTCTGAAAATGTCCATGGTTTTTATGTAAAACTTTCATTTTCGAAAAATTGTTAATTAGCAAATGCATAATTAAGAGGAGATTTGCACTGGTGATGAAGTTCCATTGGTTAGGACCTTTTTGAAAAAATGTCTTCAAGGATCTTCTCCAAATTTGGAATCTCTTCATCAGTGTTTGAAATATTCACAAAAAATTAACACATTATGTTCAACTAAATTGTTCATAACTTTTGAATTGTTTGTTAGCGCAACTTGCTCAAATCGTAAATTACTTCAGATGACATAACAAATGGAAAGACACCTGAATCTTTGAAAGAAAATTCAGATTTTTGGAAAAGGAACTAACCTATAAAGGATAGCTTGCAAAATGTTGAAAATTTTGGCTGCCATCTTTGTGACGTCATTGGCGGGAAATTAGCGATAAATTCGAACTGATATGGCATACAGATAATCGTCTGTTTTCATGTTCAGTACACTCTCGGCAGATATTTGAAACAAAAAAAAAACGATCAGTTGGATCGAAGGTGGAGGAATTGGATTAGAAATAAAATGAATAAAATAGACATGAAAAAATATCAATATTCATCAACTCAATGAAGTATGGATAATTTCTAATATTTCCAGTGACTTCATAGTGATCATTGAGGTCATATTCACATTGCCACAAAATATAAATTTGGAAATATATTACTAACAAATTGTGAGGTATTGTTATAATTATTTGCAATGCAATTTAAATCAACTGAGTGAGAAACTGCCACAACAAAATATAAATGGATGGATTTCATTGATCTTAAAGAAAGCCTTTCATCCTTTCTAATGCCTACGTTAGTAGATTGAAACAAATGAAAAAACTAGAAAAAATATATATGAAACAGAATGAAGACTGCTGTGTTGCTATACATGAGACAAGTGAGATGTATGTATGTATAATGTATAAAATTTACCTTTATGGAATCAGTTTGCAGACGCATATCAACTAATAATATGTAGCCGGAAAATTTTGAAATGAGTTTTTCAATTGTTTAATAGCAGCAATAAATTAAAATGATGGGTCCTGTATGATTCTTTGTGAATTGTGAGATGAAATATGGCGTATTTGAAGGAAATATTAACTAATGTGAATGTTATTTGTCTTAGAACTAAACATTATCTATTTCATGAAATGCTAGAAAAGAAGTGACATTGTGGCTCCAAGTTAACCAGAAATAAGCCAATTGCATTTATTACGTTGAATCGGTTCAAAATATGATCTAAAACAAATGAAGACATTATTTTCGTACATCAGTATTTTTTGTGTTTCAATTATTGAAAAAATTAATATTTTGTTTTTTTCGGACGCAATCATTGTTTTTTAGAAAAAGAAGGTGAAACGATCACCCTGTAACAAAAAATAATTTTGTTTTCGTAACAGACTTGGATATATTTACATTTCTTTTTTTGCAAGAGTTTTGGCATGTTGGAATAACTTTCAGAAAAACCGGGACATTCAGAATGAATACGGCGATAGTTTTGTATTCAAAACCATGAAAAACATATTTGAAGGACCCAATTGTGTGAAGTATTATATCAAAATAGTCGATCCAGGTTTTTTGGTTATTTTATTATGTGTAAATGGGTTATTCATTAACTTACAAAAGCACAGGTGCTAATTGTTTTTATACATGAGCACCTGAAATTTTCGTCCCCCTTTTTTTACGATGTAAACCACCAGCAAACTCATTTTTGTAATTAGCAAAACTGCTTCATATAATTTCCACCACCACTCTTTTTTACAAGGGCATGTTAAATCTATTTACAAAATTTTCAACCCTACCCCCTCATCAAATTTGAATGGGTCAAAAATTCATATTTCCTTGCATAATAAAAAATTACTAATTATTTATAAAAGTTTTATTTTGTTTTCGTTTTATTTATTTTTCTTTTTTATTTTTTGTTTTAGAACCTTTTCCAAGATGGCTTCCTACGAGGCGAATCTCGAAGAGGGAGAGGCAAAGGAAGAGGTGGAGCGGTAGGTTCTTCATTATTATTATTTTATTTTTATTTATTAGTCACGTTTTATTGATGTAGCATCAAACATACTCGTGTCAAAATATCGACATGATAATTGTATCGAATTTATTCGATAAAGAACAAACCTTCAATGCTGACGCATTAAAAATTATACTGAAAATTACGCAAGTAAATAAAAATAAATATACTCACCTTGATGAGTAGAACTTGGAACCTTTATGGAAAAAAAAATCCTCACCAGAACAAAATGCTGTTTTCTGACGCGTTTAGTATCATGAGAAAATGACTAAAAAAGGTTTAGTGGTGCGCTGATAATGTTATAGTCTATTTCCTTAAGCAGCGGAGCAATGAATCATTTTCAAGTACCTGTTCCATAGGCGTACACAACTGAGTCGGTTAAAAATGAAAATTGTAGTATTGACAATTATATTAATTTCATATAAGTAAATGAATATCGTCATTAGTTTTATTATATTTATTAGTATTTTTGATTAAATACCCAAACGCACGTCACTGCAGGTTTAAAAACGACCCGAACGCTCATAAAATCTTCTGTTTGCGATACAAAAATAGTTTTTTATCAGTCAGTGGGTTAAGCTTGAAGACAGGCAGTAAACAAATCTAAAGAAATGAACTTTGAATGTTCAAGCCAGTCTCGGATATCCCTACACAGTAGGTTGAATGAACTGACGCCTATCAGAAAACAACTACTGTCCTGGCTAATATCACGAACGGTATTGGATTATATCCGACAGGCGTCAGTGCAGGAAAATTTCCTGCTTATGCGATTGGCAATACAACTGAAAGAGTCGACCTTCAATTTTGGAACGAGCACACTTGCAGACCGGTTTCGGGCTCTTTAGTCACTCGTCAGTCGTGGTATTCGTTCGTGGTATTAGCCAATGGAGTAGTTGTTTTTTGATAGGCGTCAGTCCATTCAACTTACTGTGTATAGGTAAATCCTAGACGGGCTCGAACATTTAAAGTTCATTTCTTTAGATTTGTTTGCTGCCTGCCTTCAAGCATAGTCCATTGACTAATAAGAAAGTTTCTCTTCGTTGTTCAGAGGAATCGGGCAAATTTCGGATATCCAGTTGGTTAGTTAGTACCTCGTCCACTAGATGAAGTGACATTTTTGATGTTTGCTTCAACTTAAGACGGGAAATGAAATACTCTGAAAGAATTTCGATTTTCAATTATGGAATATCTTTGACTTTAGGTCGTTGATAGTCACTTTCTTGCATTGACTAGTGGCTAAGGAGCCGGAAAACGGTCTACAAGTGTGCCCATTCCAAAACTGAAGGTCGAATCTTTCAGTTGTACTGCCAATTGCATATGCAAGAAATCCAACGCCGTTCGTGGTATTAGCCAGTGCAGTAGTTGTTTTCTGATAGGCGTCAGTCCCTTCAACCTACTGTTTAGGTAAATCCGAGACGGGCTTGAACATTTAAAGTTCATTTCTTTAGATACAAAAATAGGGTGGACCCGGTAAAGTATATTAAATCTTCCTATACTATCTGAGGCAAATTATAACGAAATTACAGAATTTTGTTGGAGCTCTTTGTTAGCGTTTTGCGTTGACAATGAACAGTTATTACTTTTTACCGCTGGAAATATGTGAAATTGAAAGAAAAATATACGAAAAATCATTCAGGTAGCTACAGAAAATGAACGGACGAAGTACATTCCCAGAAAAAATCCCAAACGAAAGCGGATATGCCTAGGTATGTATACAAACAAGCGAAAGATGCTGCATAGTAGCAAATCGTTCCCGAGATGCGTGTTTTCGAGCTTCATCCCTCTGACAAAGGTGGTAGTTATTGATTTTCCAAGGGCGCATGCGCCGCATCAACAGAAATTCGCAATTACACGGCGTAGGGGCTCTTTTCGAATGAAAATTACAACGGATTCCCGTCGACATCATACCGAATTGAACCTTACGTTTCGACATTCTGAGGTCGAGTTTTGGATCCGCAGGTTTTATATGTCGTCATGTTCTGCATGCGGGGCACGTCCGCTTCGTACAGCTATGACAAAATTATGACATTGGCAGGAGATGATAAGTTTTTTAATAACATTTTCACCAGAGGGTACGGTTTAAAGTCAACCATTCAAAAAGTCGAATTAGGCATTATTGCGGAAAATTAGAGGTTTGCTTGGGTGTGAAATTTAATTCATTTCTAATTGTTATCTGGATTGCTATATTAGAATTTGAACGTCGAAGATGGAGGTCTTGTAGATGCTGGTTTTGCATCGAAATTTGTCGCAAAGGTTGAACAAAATGGTTCTGTTACATCTAGAGATGCTTCATTACGACTTTGACGTTAAATTACATGTCAAAAAGAGCACACTTGGGAGTTGCTAAAATCTAAAGCTTTATCTCTATTAAAGTAGTACTCCGATTGCAATTATTTTTTGTTTTACAGAATAATTCCTTGATTGTACAGCATAATGATTAAAGTGTCTCATATATATATGTATATATATATATATATATATATATATATATATATATATATATATATATATATATATATAAATTGGATAATGTTAGCGACTGGAGAAATATATGGTAAAATGGATTAACAGGGTCTCTCAGTCAAAAAATCAAAAATCAAACTCTGCTTTACTTTGCCAAGCTTTCGCTTCTAATGGGAAGCTTCTTCAGGGCCTATAATTTAATAATTTTTGAATATTTTCGCCTTTGAATAATATTACAAATCATACTTACAGTAAAAATGAGTGAAAAACAATAAATTGAAGATAGAATTGACATAAAAGTTAACATGTATACGATTTTTTTTTGTGGGTTTGACAAATGTCATACCTTCACAATACCCATTGAAAAATGACATTTATGTGAAGGTATGACATTTGTCAAACCCACAAAAAAAATCGTATACATGTTAACTTTTATGTCAATTCTATCTTCAATTTATTGTTTTTCACTCATTTTTACTGTAAGTATGATTTGTAATATTATTCAAAGGCGAAAATATTCAAAAATCATTAAATTATAGGCCCTGAAGAAGCTTCCCATTAGAAGCGAAAGCTTGGCAAAGTAAAGCAGAGTTTGATTTTTGATTTTTTGACTGAGAGACCCTGTTAATCCATTTTACCATATATATATATATATATATATATATATATATATATATATATATATATATATATATATATATATATATAGATGAAGGAGTTTTTTAATCGGACATAGCACTAAAGGAAGT